>NC_050580.1:63203727-63511794 GCF_011100635.1 Trichosurus vulpecula | reverse complement strand
AAGAGAAGAAGAAGAGAAGAAGGCGAAGGAGAGAAAGGAAGATGAAGAAGGAGGAGGAGGAGGAGAAGGAGAAAGAAAGAAGGAGAAGAAGGAGAAGGAGGAGAAGATGAAGAAGGAGGAGGAGGAGGAGGAGAAGAAGAAGAAGAAGAAGAAGAAGAAGAAGAAGAAGAAGAAGAAGAAGAAGAAGAAGAAGAAGAAGAAGAAGAAGAAGAAGAAGAAGAAGAAGAAGAAGAAGAAGAAGAAGAAGAAGAAGAAGAAAGAGGAGGAGGAGGAGAAAATAAATTTTAATAGAAAAAGAGATGAGGCAATAAAAAATTAGAATCTACCAGACACCTAGAAAGATGGTAATGATGATGATGATGATAATAATAATAATAATAATAACTTATATAGTGCTTTGAGGTTTTTATATATTATTTTATTTCATCTGGTCCTCACAACAACCTTATAAAGTGCCAATATTACTCTCATTTTACAGATGAAGAAACTGAGGCTGAGAGTGGTTAAGTGACTTGCCCAGGGTCACGCAGCTAGTAAATTTCAGAGGGAGAACTTGACCTGAAGTCTTCTTGGTCTCAAGTTCCTCACTTCATCCACTCATCTACCAATAGATGAATTATCCAACAGAAGACCACTATCCCATATAAACTAACATGTGGCAAATGCTCACATTACAAATACAAATCCCCACATAACCTTGAGAATTCAACCAATAAACTATTCTGAAACCACAGCATCATGACAGGCAGAACTGTTGCCTATGGCTGCCTGGAAGTAACACTGATGCATAAAAAACTTAAGAACACTTTAAATAGATGTTAACATACCATATCGTCTCTGACTACAAGGAATGAAAAACTTTCCAAATATAGAGACCTAGGGGAAGAAATCAAAATTACATGGGAACAGAGCAAGGCCTGTGTCATCTTTGTGGTCCTGTCCCAAAGATGCTTAAAGTGTGTCTCCAGAAGACAAGCTTCATTCCTAATATTTTTATTTGATTGAAACAAGCAATTATTTTACTCATTTGAATAATAATCCATAAAATGCAAAAGAAAAAGAAATAGCAGGATAGCAACTTCCCTTGAAATATTTCTATCTGAGCTCCATCAAAAGGAATGAGAAGGAGGTAATGATATTACTAGCTTTCATTTTTCTTGTTGCTGTTCAATCATTTTTCAGTCTTGTCTGACTCTTCGTGACCCCATCTGGGGTTTTCTTGGCAGAGACACTGGAGTGGTTTTGCCATTTCTTTCTCTGGCTCATTTTACAGATGAGGAAACTGAGGCAAACAGAGCCCTTGGTTGGCTCTTCTCATTTATTATTTTATATTATGATTAGGGATGTGTGCACCTCCCTACTAGGTCAGGAAAGTAGGGATTGTATTTTATTTCCTCACTGTAGTTCCCCCAGGGCCTAGCATGGTGCTCTGCACATAGAAGTTGCTTAGTAAATAATGTTTAGAATTTAACTTGGAACTATCATTCTAATGTTACTATAACAGCATCAAGCACAACTCAACCCAAATCAAAAGGCAGCTTTAGGGTGCTAATTCAACATCTGTCCCAGATGCTTATGTTATCTTCCTCTCTCCCAGTCCTCCTTTTTGCTTCATTCCAGTCCTTCCCCCTCCTCCCTCCCCAGGATGTGGTGATCTGTCCTGGTGTCCCACATCATGTCATTAAGCAAAAGATGTGAGTTTTCTTACTGAGCATGATGTAGTTGGGTTCAAGCAAAGGACACTTGAGGTCTCATTGGACTGCTTAATGCCTCCAGAACCATGGCCTGGATAAAGCTTCTCTGAGCTGGAGTTCAAGGGAGACCTCTGGGTGGGGTCTAGGGTACTGCCCTTTGTTTTTCAGCCCAAATCTTCAACCTTTACTGTACCTCTCTTGCCAATCCCTACTCCTTTCCCACCCCATTTTATAATTCTACCTATAATTACATATACAAGAAGATAGATTGATGAACTTGACTCAGGAAAATATTTGACAAGCTGAGCAATCATTGAGCTGCAAGGCCCTGGGGAAGGGACTCTCTTGGCATGGATTGTAGTCCCAACTCAGCCACTAATTTATGATGAGTTCTTGGGAAGTTGCTTAAGCTCTCCTAGAACCTGAGTCCCCACGTATCGAGTGTCAATGGAGATGTTAATGGCATTGCCTTGCTGGGTTGCTCTAAGTATAAAATCAGTTTACAGATGCAAGAACATGTTGAAAGACTCAAGCATTATACACAAGTAATGTATTATTTATTTCTGCAATCAAAGAGATTTAACTGACTCAGAGGAAGCTTGACCCTGACTCCAGAGGCAGAGCACAGAGAAGTAAAGGACATTCTCCTCGCTCGAGCTGAAATTCAACTGTGATTAGCCTCTGGAAGAAAGTTCTTGAAGTCTCTATGGCCTGTGGGTCACTCACAACCGGAAACCAGTCTCAAAAACACTGGGGAGAAAGAGTTTATTCGGTGGGGTGAGGGGAGGGCTCGTGCTGCTGAGATGGGGCAGATGACATGATCTAAGAATCCTTTCCAAGAGAACCTCTGGGAGGGAAGCTCTGCAACATTACATCATGTGTTACCCAGACCTCTAGGTCATTGCTAATTAGCATAACGGGGCCACCTGATCACAGCTGCTGCCCCTGGGAAACTACCATTGGTGCCAATAACCCACAGGCAGCCCAGAAACTTGTCTCTCTTTCCTGTCAGGAGGATTTTGGGTTAGAACAGGTGAAGGAACTGCTGACATCTGCCTTTGTGTCTCAAAGCCCAACATTGCTTATAAAGGGAAAGCCAATACTTAACACTATGAACTCTCTCTCTCTTTCTCCTTCACCATCTCATTAATGATGTCCAGTGCCACATAGTACACTGCTGCCCGTATGCCTTCTAGCAAACTCATTCACTGGACAATGTTCGCCATGAGGCCTAAATGTCCTAAAAAGTCTGTTTTAACAAGCATTTATTAAATACATACTGTATACACAGTATTGCAATAAGTGTCAAGGATAAAAAGAATAGAGCAGATGTGGGCTGGGCATCTCTCACAGTTTACAATCTAAGGGGATAGAAGAGTGGTGCACATAGGGTAATGGAGAGGAAATTGGACTTGGAGCTAGAAGACCTACTCTGTAACCTTAAGTGATCAATATTTATTAAATACCTAGTATGTGTTAATGACTCATGGGAGAAAGGGAGAATTTGGAACTCAAAACTTAAAAAGAAAAGCATGTTTAAAATAAAAATAAATTTATTTTCTAGAAATAAACATTCAGAGCTGAAGATAAGAAAGATAAGGCAAATGCAGAAAATTATGTACTGAGAAAGGGATTTTGGAATCCAGGAGGTGATAAGGAGGGTGGATGACAGGGTAAAGAGGAGGGAAACAAAAAAAGAAATTGCATGTGGGGGGAGTGCTGGAGTGCGAAGAACTAGCCCAGTCTGACCTTTAGATCAAAGAGACTCAAGTAGCACAACAAGAGAAGAAATTGGCTTCATTTTTCTTGTTCAGAGTGATAGATGACAGGTCAGTGGTGATTGGGGACAATTGTTTTCTGACTCTTGGGTCAAGTGGGCTTCCTTTGCCAAGAATCTCAGGCTGGGTCAGGATGGAGTCCCCTGGAGCCTTCTGACCACGACAATGGCTGTGCAGAGAACAATGGTGCCAAACAGATCCAAGTCTGAAAGGAGCCCATCCACGACTGCATTTCCTTTTTCAGAGAGCCTGCATTTTTAAAGAACTGAAAGGCATCACCAAGCCTGGGTTTTCCATCAGTATTCAGGTTAGAATGGCATCCACTGACAAGAAGACAAGCAGAAAAAAGGTCAATCCCGAGAGCCAGTCGGCTGAGGATGGGCCAGGTCAAAAGGAATGAGATTTTAGCTGACATTTATTTCCCTTGGGGTAAAGAGAGATTTGGGTAATTTTTCTCAGCTTTGTTTTTTAACTTTCCCAGAGCTTTATCATCCCAACTAGCAGACCCAGAGCACAGCTTCATTAACATGTGTGTGTTCAAGGGAGAAGAAAGCGAGAGGTTCCATTCTGCCACAATTCTTTTGGGAGCTGCCTGGGAATTTTTCTGACAGCAGGCTTTGGCAGTGGGTTTTAACCCAGGGTCTGGAAAGAGAAGCACTGAAATATCCAGAAAGACTGTCATGCTGGCAGAGCTGACCTGTCCATGAGGCATCTTGGGAGAAAATTCATAAGTCCTAGACTTGGAATGTAAAATGAAATTTAAAAACGTCTCCCAGATATCTGGCTACAAAGCCAAAGAATCTTGGGGGTTCTTGAAGACAGAGGGCATGAGAGGATGATCAAAATGAATGCCTGTAACAGACCGAAGCCCCTCAGGAACAGCTAAGTCAGTGGATTCCATTGGCCCTTAGACCACATTCATTGGCTTACTCAAAATGCAAATGCTCTACTGATGATATTATAATCACTAAGTGTTGTACAGCACTTCAAAATTTGCAATGCACCTCACATCTTCTGATTTTCTTTGAGCCTCACACCCTCATGAAGTAGAATCTACAGGTAGATTTTGTAGACAAGGAAATGGAGGCCTAAAGAGGTAAAGGGATCTAGCCCCTTACAGTCACACAGCTAATAAATGTTAGACGTTGGACTTGATTCCCAGACATCTTAACTCCAAGTTCAGCACTTTAGCCATGATATAATAAGCATAAAACATAACAGTTTAAACACTTGGCCATGATACTATTCATCTAGCTCAAATTTCTACAAAGTGTCTTGGATTCCTCATCTGTGTAGTCCTTCTACTTCTGACATGCTATGGTTTCAATGCTTGGGATGTTCTCTGGTTTGTTCTGTAGGGGATGGAGAAGATATAATAGCTCACTGGACCTTTTGTCTCATCAAGGGGCTCACAGGTGGGAGATTTGAGGGCCATTGGGCTCTAGAAACTTTACAGATAAATAATCTTATCCTATAGTTCAATCAAAATCCCCATTGAGTATAATAACTTATCTCACCTCCATGATCTTGCTGGTGCTATTTCCCATGCTTAGAATGTGTTCCTTTCCTTCTCTACCTGTAGAACCATTGCCCATCCTTTAATCCAGCTTAGAGAAGCATTTTAGGACAGCAGGAAGATCCGTGGATTCAGAATCAAAGAACTTAGGGAATTAGGTCAAATCCTGCCTGTCACTCATTTTCTGTGTGATCCTGGACAAGTCACTCAGCCTCTCTGGGTCTCAGTTTCTTCATCTGTAATATGAAGTGGATGGACTAGATGACTTCTAAGGTCCTTTCCAGCTCTAAATCTAGGCTCCAATCCAATTTGACAAGCATTTATTTAGCACCTTTTATGATCAAGTAGTAGACTCTGGGGATACAAAGACCAAAACAAAATTAGTCCTTGCTCTAAAAGAGCCTCCATTCTCCTAGGAGGGTACAGTATATAAACAGATAATTTAAAGCCTCAACTCATAAGCAACCTCTTTTTCCCTCCCCACCCCCATGATCTTTCCCTTTGAATCTCCTGTAGCACATGGCTTTGCTATTAATATATTGATCATATGTTATGGCATATTAGATATCTACCTACGTATCTTTTCCTATTGTAAGATCCATGAGGACAGGACTATGTTTTCTATGAATTTAGTTTCTCTACCAACCCCTAGTTCTCTGCTCATAGCTGGTGGGTACTGGGATGTTTGTTGAGATAAGGTGTTGTGATATCTAGATTCAGACAAAAATGGTTGTAAGGCTCTGCTATGTGTATAGTCTTGGGTATGTCATTTCCATTCTCTGGGTCTCAGTTTCTTCACCAAGAAAAGGAGATGGTTGAGATGAGTGATTCTTAGACCCCTCTCCCGATCTAAGCCCTATGACTAGGATCCCATTAAGGTTCCTCCATCTTTCTTTTGTCACCATGATGGGACTTTCTTCAGTCCATTGCCCTTGAAGTTTATCTGTTCTTAGGTGTAACATTGTCATCCTGCCTACATTAGTCATCATAGGGAGGCCATTCCTTCTCCCAACTGCTGGATATGACAAAAACTCAGGAAAGGGCCCCCCAGCCAGAGCAGTTTAATTCCCAGAAATGACTGTTGACAGGAAATGGAGAGGAAACAGGCCCCCTTGGAGCTCTGGCTCTATCCCACATCTTCCTGCACAGCTGGCTAGGCCATACTGTTTTACAGCCCATGCAGGTGGGAAAAGGTGGGTCTGAGGCAAATGGGGGCAGGGAGAAGGAAGGAGGATTTTGGCTCCAAATGCCTTAGGACGCTCAGGTAGCTGTCAACACCCAGGACTGGAAAAAATCACAAAGTAGCCTGACTTACTTAATCACTGACAGAAAGATTCTACTTTGGCAGACTTGGTGACCTGGGGGTCTTCCAGATGTCAGTCTGTGCTCTCTTCCATCAGTCAGCACCTCCTCCAAGGCTCAGAGGCACCAAAGAGGATAGAAGAGGGATAAAAAAGAGGAAAAGGGAAAGAAGAGGATGAGCTGCTCCCTATCTCTCTACACTTCCCAGACCTTAGTTCAATCTCTAGCCCAATTCTCAATCATGCATTTGGTATGTTTCACAATCTGTGGGAGTCTGACCCATACTGGCCACCACCTTCCCAACAAAAAGAGAAATCTAACAGACATGCCCTATCCAGTGTAGGCACCCTCATTGAGCAGGTCTTCCTCTTCTCTGATGAATGATAACACCACAAAATGGTAATGTGCTATCCCTGTATGATCCTGTTCCAGAAGCCTCTATAAGAGAGCAAGTTCCTTAGGGAGAGATAATGGAAGTGCATTAATTATCCAACTCAAAATAGAGAGAAAGAAGGGAGAAAAAAGAGACTGAGACCTTCCATTCAGTGCAACACACAATGATTAAACACCTACTGTGGGCCAGGCACTGTTCCAGGAGCTAGGGGTACAAAGATGAAAACAAATCTGGCGCTACCCTTCAGGAGCTTGCATCCTTTCAAGATATTATAGGTAAAATATATTTCAAAATTAAACAAAAACACTGATAGTAAAGCCACAGACCTCCAGACCCCTAGGGGAATGAAATGATATGAAGAATTAACTATTCCAGATAACCAATTCCTTTTAAACATCAAACTCCTTTTTAAAAAAAATTCAAATGTTTTAGATGAAAATATTTCTGTAATGTACAATTGACTTTCCTGCCTTCTTACAGAACAGTTTTTCATTCTTAATGATTGTATTGTGTTGTGATATACTAACAACTAGAAATGAGCTGTTTGTCTCCACACTAAATGGCTTTAGACTGTTGTTGTTGGTAACACTTTTATTCTCTGCTTCCCTAAGACCTTGTGTTGTATGCATCCCTCTCTTGTGACCAATTCTGGAGTCAACTCTTGAGCTGACTCTACCAAAGAAACAATCTAGAGTCTAGAGTCTAGAGTCAACTCTACCAAAGAAACAATCCAGATTTCAGTCCCCACAGAGAATCCCAGGATTGCCACCACAAAACACTCAACTTTTGCTTGGAGATTTCCAGTGAGAAGGAAGCCACTACTTCCTTGAGGAGCTGATTTTGATTTTGGACAGCTCTCATGGTTACAAGACAATTACATCACCTACAGTAATCACTGATATAGAAACCTAGGTTTCTATGTCCCCTACTTATACCTCGTTATAGACTTTAAGCTTCAGTCTTCTCACCCTTCATAAGCCACCTGATCACCTTCCATTTTATAAATGAGTTATTTTGTGTATTACTCTATTTCTAAAGAAACACATATCCTATTATTCCCCTTCAAAAATGTTATCTTCCAACCAAACTAGCCTACTTTCTATCTTCCAGGTTTGAGATGATATCTCCCACCTCTATGCTTCTACCTAGGCTGTCTCTCAAACCTGGATTGCATTCCCAACTCTCCTCAATTCTTAAAATACTTAAATTCCTTTAGCCTGAGCACAGATGCCAACTCTTGCAGGAAACCTTTCCTGATGTTCATAGATGTTGGTGGTCTCAATCTCCTCAGATTATCTTGTATTAATTGTTTACTCCACTGCCTGACCCCTGTGATTACCTCCCATTTCCATATGACGCTATCTATCTATCCATCCTTCCATCCATATATATATATATATATATATATATATATATATATATATATATAATATCCATCCATCCTTCCTTCTATCTATCTACGTATGTGTGTGTATGTATATTCATGCACATACAGATATATACATGCACAAATATATATAGTGATATGTACATGATGCACAGTGTGTCTATATGTATGCATATATATACATTTTATATACATACATGTATATACACATATACGGTGTGTATGTGTTTTGTGTGGACATAGTTTTTTACATGTTGTCCTCTGTTAGACTATGAGCTCTTTGAGGGTAGAGATTGTTTTGCTTTCCTTGAATCCTCAGTACTTAACACTGTGCCTGGTACATAGTTTAATAAATGTTTATTGACAGTTGACTGTGTAACTTCTGCCTTGTAGGGATACTTTGCCCCTTACTTTGGGACAACTAGATAGCAGAATGGATAGAGTGGGGGGCCTGGAGTCAGGAAGACCTGAGTTCAAATCTGGCCTCTGAACACTTATTAGCTGTGTGACCCTGGCCAAGTCACTTAAACTCTGACTGGCATATTGTAGGGGCTATATACATGTCAGCTACTACTTTTAGCTATTATTGTAGATTGTAAGGGTGAAAAACTTGAGGTAAGGAGCTATTATTTTCCCTTATGGCATCCAGCATGGTGCCATGTACTAGATGCTGAATAAATATTGGTTGTGAATTGAATAGAATTATCACCTAACCATGCATGAGGACAGCCAGAGTAGAAGTCAGGATGCAGAACCTGGTTTTATTCCTGGGACCTGACAGCGATTGTGTGCGGCTAAGTCCAAGTGCCAAGAGGAAAGCTGTATAGTAAGGTCCATTAGCAATGATTTCAGAGAGACCTGGGAAGACTTGTATGAACTGATGCTGAGTGAATGAAGTGAGCAGAATCAGAAGAACAATTTATACACTAACAACAGCAGTGTACAAATGAACACCTTGGAAAGACAAGAATTATGATGGATACAGTGACTAGGCATGACTGCGGAGGACTAATGATAAAGCATGGCTACTACCTACTTTCTGACAATGAGGTGATGGACTAAATAGACAAAATTAGACACACATCTTTTAACTTGGCCAGTGTGGGAATTTATTTTGCTTGACTGTGCAGATTTCTTTGACAGGCTTTATTTTTACTTTTTTCCGATAAAGGGAAGAGGCAGAGAGAAAAATAAATGCTTATTAATTGAAAAAATGAAATTTAATTTTCAAAAGACAATGATGCCTTATAAAGGTGACTGGGATTATACCCACTCTTAGGTCCTACTCATTTTGTTGATTTAACAGAAATTCACAAAGGTGTCCCAAAGTACAGAGATCCAACCAAACTGAACACAGAACTAGATAGGAACTTTACAGCTATAAACCATCTAGAAACTAAAAGAGTTTCTAAACCTTGGAGTGGGCAGTTTACAGAAAGCAAGAGATTTTGTTGTTGGATTACTTGGGAATGGCTGGTTGGGAAGGGACCCAAAGCTGGATTATTTCATCTTCAATCCCCAGAAAAACTAGGGGTTTGTGCATTAATATAAACAACAGTTTAATAAAGGTCCCCAGGACTCTGGGGCAGTCAGTATAGCTAATCACAATGGCTGCCACCACATCCTAAGATTTGAAAGTCTCTGACCTGTGAGGGGACAAGCTGTTGAAGCCCCACGGTGTCTCAGGGTAGCAGTGTGGGAGGAGAAAGAGGTGGTTATTGCCCAATGGCACTAAAAAAGTGTTTGTATATGTCAGCAAGTGATTCTCTTCACACCCCCAAACTCCTTTGTTCTATTATCATCAAAGACTGTGGGTGGACCTAGGGCGAGCTCCCTGGAAACAATGTTCATCTCTACCATAACAACACAACAGCATAAATAAATGTTAATTGAATTGATTGGAAGGGGCATTTTGAATAAGGCAACAGACTAAGGAACCAGAGATTAGGACAAAGATTTCATGAACTTCCCAGCCAGAGGTGTGGGAGTATCTTCCCATCTAATGCTCTCCTTTGAACAGGTGTTTAGAAGGCATTCCTCCCAAACTTCCAGCTCTAGATTTCCTATCTCCCTTCAATGCTCAACTTAGGTGCCACCTCCTTTAGGAGAGGATGCCATTCCTGATCCTCTCTCCCACCTTCAGCTTCTCTCCTTTTAGAAATTATTTTGTATTACTCTTCATATTTCTGGCATTTGCTTCTTTATTCACAAGTTGTATGTCCTCAACAGAATGAAAGCTCCTTGAGGGCAGGGAGTGTTTTTTTCCCTTTTGTTTTTATATCCTCATTGCCTTACTTAATAAATGTAGTGCTGGACCTGGAGTGAGGAAGAACTGAGTTTGAATCTTATCTCAGATACATACTATCTGACCCTGGGCAAATCTCTTGACCTCTCAAAGTCTCAGTTTCCTTGGCTGTAAAATGGGGATACTAATAGCATCTACCTCACAGGCTTGTTATAAGGATCAAATGAACTAAAATCTGTGAAGCACTTTGCAAACCTTAAAACACTATATAAGTGCTATTAATAAAAATGTGTTAAAAAGTAATTAAATTAGTCACAGAGGGCTTCCCAGTCACTTATTCCCTCCTTTTCTCCCCCCTTCCCTTTTCCACTTGCAAGATCCCAGTTTAGTAGGCTAAATTCCATTTAAACAGATGGGGAAACCAAGGCAGAAATCTTTGGTCACTTGCCTCCAAACCACACAGAGATGGCTCTCAACCATGCACCATGGCCCTTTTACCATGGACAAACCTTTGCTCTGCCATCCAGGTGTTCAAACCAAAGAAGAGTTTAATGGAGATGAACTGAGCTACAAGAGATTTTCTTTTTTTACTTACATGATTAAACAGCCCAGGGAAACATTTGCGTCGTAACAGATGGTAGCAGTCCTGAGTACGGCGAAGCCTGTAAAAAGTTTTCACACCATTAAAAATGGCAGTGTTCTCTGTCATCCCTATTCTCATCAACCATCTGCAGTTGATAGGACATCAAATGATGACTATAAATCCATTAGGTCCAAACTGGCATTCAAGGCCCTCTGTGCTCTGACAAGACACCAGTCTACTCTCAGCTTTGTCATCCATGCTAGGTTCCAATTGGATAGAACTACTGGCAGCTCCTCAAACATCCCATGACCCTCGTTTCCTCCATGCCTTTGCTCACGCCCTCACTAGAGCATGAGTGCTTACTGAGTAGGGATCATTTCGTTTATTATATTTGTGTCTCCAGTTCTTAGCACATAGTAGGTGTTTGATAAATATTTGTTGAGTTGATGCCTTTCCCTCCATCTAGAACGTTCTATTATTATGTCCTTGGTGAAGCTCTATCCTTCCTTCTGAGCCGGGTCATAAATCAAAGATTATTGAAGCCTTCAACTACACACACACACATACACACACACACACACACACACACACACACACACACACGGAGGGAGGGAGAGACAGAGACAGAGAGACAGAGAGAGACAGAGACAGAGTTAGTCAGTTAGTTAGTTAGTCCCAGTTGGAATTCTCTCTCTGTCTTTCATCTTCTATAGCACTTAGTTCCTACCTGGGTTCAAACACAGTCTTAGACACCTACTAACCATGTGACCCAGGGCAATCTTTTGCCTCAGTTTCCTTATCTGTAAAATAGGGATAATAATAGGATCTACCTCCCAGGGTTGTTGTAGGAATCAAATAAGATAATATTTGTAAAATATTTAACAGAGTGCCTGGCATACAATAAGATATCATCATCATCATCATCATCATCGTCATCACCTCTCTTATGGTGTGCATTCTGCCTTGTACGCTAGATACTTGTTATTTGTTGCTATTCAGTTGTGTCCCCACTCTTTGTGACCTTACTTGGAGTTTTCTTGGCAAAGATACTAGAGTAGTTTGCCATTTCCTTCTCCAGGTCATTTTACAGATGAGGAAACTGAGGCAAACAGGTTAAGTGACTTGCCCTGGATCACACAGCCAATCAGTGTCTGAGGCCAGACTTGAACTCACAAAAATAAGTCTTTCTGGCTCCAGGCCCAGCACTTTATCCCCTGTACCACCTAGCTTCCCCAGTTATTTGTGTTTATTTTATGCCTTTTCTGTCTTGGTAGTCAGGAAGCTCCTTTAGGGCATGGGCTGTCTATGCCTTATTCATTTTGCTTTTCTTCTATGGTGCTTAGTACAATTCCTTGGACAAAGTAACTGCTTAATAAATATTTGTTGGATGAATGAATGAATGAATGGTGTGCTGTAATAGAAAGAGCAATGATTTGAAAATGGAAGACCTGGAAATGAATTCCAGCTCTGCCACTTACTAGCTGTACACCATTGAACATGCTACTTTATATCTCAGGGTCTTTCCTGATCTGTAAAATGAGGAGATTGAACGTTCCAGCTCTGAAGTCCTACGAGTGAATCATTTAAACTCATAGAGGCCCCCTTAAAAACAAACAAACTTGCTTGTATTTAATCCCATTAGTTCCCTTGTGATAGCTACCCTAAGGCAGACAATTCTTGTCCATATAATCTGGGTTTGATCTATCCCCTGTTCTGCATTTTTTTTGCAAGTATGCACAAAGTATCTTATTGTTGGGTTTCTCTCCAAATGTGGTTTCATTCCTAGGGTTGATGCAATAATCCAGATCAGAGAAAATTTTTTAAATGGGTATGGGACTTGGGCAAGCTATCCAACAGAAGAGAGAGACTTTCCCCCTGCCTATAGAGGAAGGTTTGTTGTTTAGAACTGGAAGAGAGAGAGCACACCACAGAGCCTGAGCAACTACAAACATTCCCCACCCTTTTTTCTTCTGGGATAATGGCTTTTTCCTGCCCTTATGGGCCAAGATCATCCAAGACAATACCTGACCTGTCTTCTTTCTGTTAACTAAGACTCACCAAGAAATGGAGCCACAGCCGAGAACAAACTCTACAAAGCAGTTACCCTGACTGTTTGCTAGTGGGATATTTTTAGGTTCTGGAATGTTTTTCACATGGAAATATTTTTAGACCAAATACACCCTGAGCAGCAACATGTGGCTTCTACCTAATTGTGCAATTAATCAGCAAGGTAGAGGTAGAAGGGCCCCTGCCCATCACAAAGAGGAAAAGGAACATAATCCAACTTACTTTGACACATGTAGTCCCAGAAAATAAAGCAGGATCACAGCCACAAAGATAGCCAAGGCCACCAGGAGAGCTGGAAAGATAAAGGAAATGTTGGACCCCAAGGCTTTTGCTTCTGTTCTCCTTCTCAGCCAATTCAGTTGCTCTGTCACTCTGGTGTTACACACAACATGAGCGCCACAACCACTGGAAAATAAAGTCTCTGGATGGACCCCATGTTGCTTCGTCTAGCTGCAGAGACTTTGAAAAAGTACCCTCATCACAAAAGTCCAGGACAATGATTCACTCTACTTTAATGGTACAGTGATAACCACAATTCAGCCCCTGCCTCCCAACACCTCTCCTCCCTGACTTGTCTCTTCACCTCATCCCACCTCCTATAGGAATCCCCCAAACCAAAGTTCACAGGCAAGGTTATATTACTGGGACTCACAGGATCATAGATCAGAGCTGGTCCAGTCCAATTCCCTCCTTTAAAGAGGGGAAACTGAGGCCCAGGGAGCTGAAATCACTTGCCTAAGTTCAAAAAGCTAGTAAATATCAGAGGCTGGATTTGAACCCAGGTCCCCTAGCTCTATACCTAGAATTCCTTCCCATTGTACCAAAAAGCACCCTCCACTAAAAGCCCATATAGCCTCTCAGTAAAATCTACACTCATGATAAAGGTAGAAAAAAATCTACACTCATGATAAAGGTAGAGGTGGCTGAAGGAAGGAAGAACATCTCCCCCAAACCTTCCTCTCTCTCTCTCCCCACTGCCCATTTAAAAATGACACATGCCCTTCAATGGTGCTTAGGACCACCCAGAAGAAAGCAGCTGTCAGGGCAAGTTCGAAACCACCTTCACTCTCATTTTTACCTCTGTTATTAAATTAGGTCAGAATAATCACAACCCAACAATCAACAGACCTTTACACTAGTTTGAAAAGTCACTAAAATCCATTGGATGAAGTAAAACAGACAAGAAATCTCTTTCAGTAGCCTGGAAACTTGGTCACACCTCCAGGAAGCATCTATAAATTATCAAGTGAGTTCAGAAGGGAGAGGAATTTCAGAAGAATTTCAGAAATTGGACTCTGTGGCTTCCTGCACATCCCTAAGGAAAAATATCTACTGGGGTGTCAGGGGAGAAGGGAAGTCCTTCACTAGGTCTTCTTCTTCCTCCTCCCCCCCACCCCACCACAACCTTTGTTTCAAAGAGGGCTTTCCACCTTCAAAGGGTCTGGGAGACATTGCACTCCTTATTGCTATGTTAAATGGAGGCCCTAGATCAACTGTTAGCAGCATCTGTATCATTGGGACCAATGGACAGACTTGACTCTCAGTTCAACTGGGACCCCAGGAACAAGACCACCCCATATCTAAGAAGAACTTTCTAAGTGCCCCATGAATACCACAAAAGGACTTGGAGCAGCCCATTGTTACCCTTTGCAATATGTGCTATGTACTGACAGAGGAGAGTGTCATAGGTTTCTGAAATTCTGAAATCCACAGGTGTTTACTTCATTTATTGTCACAGGGGTTTACAACACCACCTTAGTATATCTTCTTTTTAAAATCTGCTTTAGATTAACTGACTAAATAATTCTCAATTGACAATCTTGAGGATGAGGGTAGAAAACAGTTGGGTACTGGGAGGGAAGGTGGGGTGGGGTACTTCATCCAGTGGCATTAAAGAATCATCCAGGGGCATTTAGAAAATAACCTCTAGAACCCTAAGAGGGAAATAGCTAGGCTAGCTCTGAGGACAATATTTATCACTGTGAATGGGGGCAGGCTATACCTCTAAAGTCAGTGAGTTAGTGGGCTAGATCCCAAGCTAGAGGACTAAATCTTCCCTCAGAGAAAAGGAGAAATCTCTCCCTATTTGTATCCCTCCCCATGAGCCAGATTCACGTTTTGTCCTTGAAACTATTTAGGGAATTAAGTATGTCAAATTACTCACTCAAAACTAGGGAGAAAGATGCCAGGGTTGGGTTGGTGATGTCTTTGACCGTGTGCCGCAGATATACCCTGGCACCATTCCCAGACCTCAATTGCACTCACCCCAGTCTTGAAGCAGCCCTCTCCCAAATAGAAAAGCTCATCTAGTGTTTGCATAGGTGAAAGAGAAAGGATGCGGGCTTTTTCTACTTTAATTAACTCTGGTGACCCAGAACATTCATTGGAATGATTCACTGGAACCCGTCCCAAGAGAAACCTGACTTTGAAAAACAAAAGCCCAGAACAGGGGTAGGAGGGACCCATGGGGCAAATGGAATTCATTCCTTCCTCATCTACAAAATGAGAATTTTGCACTAGATTTTCTAAGGTCCCTTCCAACTCAAAAATTCTTCGATTATGATTTCGGTGTCAGTCTGCAGAGACTAAGATAGAGGCCTTAATGGTGAGTCTCCCTTGGCCCTTTTCTCTATTCAGGCAAATTTGACCTTTCCTTCAGGGCCCAGCTCAATCTCTATTTCCTCCCAGACAATCTAAACCCATAATGTCCCTTTTCCTTTAAACTCCTTGAGAACTTAATGCCTTATGTCATTCCTTTTGATGCCTAATCACTCAGTACCTTGGGTTGTCATGTAAGTGTTTTATGGCAGCTTGCCTGCTGGCTAGAGAGATAGCTTGGGATAAGGAAGGGCTGATCTGTCCTGCCTTGTCACACACAAGCTGAGGAGCCCCTTACAACTTTGAGATTCTGTGATTCTGAATCAAATAAGAACTCTGTTAGGCACTTAAAGCTCTGTATAATCTAGCTTCTTCCAACTTTTCCGGTCTTGTGCTTTACTCCCTTCCACCCATTCTGCTCACCAAGTAGTTCTAACTACATAAAGGAGGGCATACCTCTCTAGGCAATTCACCAGTGCCAGGCCACGCAGCAAACCAGATTCTAGTACTTATGATTTGGTTCCGTTTAGTCACATGTTCAGTACGCTTCTAAAGATGGCTTCAATGAATGGTATGGGGCATGGAAGGAACTGTGGACGGCATCTGGTCCAATCCCCTCAATTGAAAGATGAGGGAACTGAGGTGCAAGTGGGTGAAGTTATTTAACTGAGGTCACACAGCCAGTATGTATCAGAGGCTAGATTTGAATTCATGTCCCCTTCCTCCAGAGCTAGGGGATCAGTGGTATGGGATTCAGAGCATCTGAAGTGCAAAAGATAAGGTGCAATGCCCTGGAGCCCAGGGCATCTCTATTTCTGGGCTAAGTCTTGGTTGCCACAGGCAGGATGAAAGGACAGTTAAATTGGGTGAGTGGAGAGAAAAAGAAACCAGTAGCCTCAGTGAAGGTACCCATCTTTCTCCTGCTCTGAGGCTTCCCAAAGGTCATAGATAAAACCAGGGAGAGGCAGGCAAGAGGGCCGTTGCAAAAACAGTGAAGTTCTAGGAAGCCTGGTTTCTCCAGGGGCCTTTTCCTGTATTGTGTACATTCCAGGGGAAAGTATCATTTGTTGAGGTGTTAGACACAGAAAAGGTCACAAGGTTGGACAGTAGTGATATTACATCACAAAATTAGGGACTTCTCATTGACAACACCCTCTGGAATCCTTCCCTATTGTCTTTGGCACATCCATGTTGGAGGCTATAGGGCCAAGAAAGGCTCACACCTAACCATACCAATAGAGAGGAAGTCTGTAACACTTACCAATCATGGTCAGTGTAAATATGAGCTTTCAGACTCTCTTTTACCCCCATCCCCCTCTGTGCCCTATTAATGATAACTGGTATTTAGGTAATGCTTTTTTGGTTTGCAAAATGCTTTTGATACATCATCTAATTTGAACCCCATAGCAATCCGGTTAAGAGTTGGGAGAATATAGTGGATAGAGGGCTGATTTTGAGGTTAGAAAATCCTCTTTCTGACTGTGTAACCACAGGCAAGTCATTTAATCTCTCTATACCCAAGATAGCTCTCTAAGTCCAGAAGTTATAGATGAAATGTCATTATGTATGTGGAGGGACTTTGCACTTCAAAAATTCCCTCAAGGATCTGGACCATCATACACCCCTGGCACCACCAACACCAGCCAAAAAATAACAAAAAAATTCATTAAGTGGCTACAACAAATAAGATGATGATGATGATGATGATGATGATGATGATGATGATGATGATGATGGTGATGATGGTGATGATGATTTTAGAGATCAGATAACTGAGACTTGGAGAAATAAACAATTTGCCCAAGTTCACACAATAAAATATATGGCTGGAATTCAAACCAAAGTCCCCTGCCTCCAAATCCTATTCTCCAGTTACTGTATCACAGCAATCTCTCATGCACTAATGTACTTAACCCTCAGTCCACATCAAATGTAAATATTTGATCTCATCCATTCATTGCCTGTTTCATCTGATGACTGCACTTATCTATACTTACTCATTGTCTCCCTCAAATGCTTCCTATATATTTATCAGCATGAATGTACCTTCCTTAGACTGTAAGCCCTTAGAGATCAGGACAGTGACTCCAAGCTGCTCTTCTCTTCACATCCAGACTTTCTAAGAAGCCTAATGAGCCTTGTCTCTACCTGTCAAGAGCCAACCCCTTCTTCAAGGTCCAGTTTAATACAACCTATACTCTACCCAGAAGTAATTGTATTTTGCCGAAGTCTCTCTTAACAGCACTTATTTCTTTATAGCTATTTGTGCATATGCCATGTCTCCCCAGCTAGAGGGAAGGGATCATCTTGTTTATCTTTATAGCCTCTGCCACCTGTAGTTCAATGTTTGTTAAAATTAACAATGGTGATGCCTATGACCTCTAAATACAGATACTTATATTTAACACAGAAGTAAGAACCCTAATTGTCACATTGTCAGCCTCAGGGTTCATATAGCCCAGGGGGTCCCAACCTAGCATATATGTACCCCCAGGAGATATGAGAAGTTTGTCAAGGGGTATGGAGAATATATTTAGTAAATAACTATGTTTTTTCTACTGAAATTGCATGACCTCTTTGTTTTACTTTTTATATGCATCTGTCAAGAATTGATTACCTTTCATATTGAATAAGTGCCATGCGAAGTTTTACATAAAAGTCCAGAGGTACAAGAACTGAAAATGTTTGGAAAATCACTGTTCTTATCTTGTTAGACTACCTCTAACAGGGATACCTACTGAGGGAAGGCCCAGGTGTCCTCACTGATGTGCTCCTCAAAGGTAGGAATGTCCCCAAACAGGATTGGAGAAGTGGCAGATGATTATTCCCCCTAGTCCCTATCTTTGGTTCAGGTGCAAATTCACCCGTGCAGCAAGACAGTGGTGGAAATCAACTCAACAAGTATTCATGGAGTTCCCATTCCCAGCAAGCAGCCCAATCAAGGAAGGAAGGTAGAAGGAAGAAGGTAAAGAGGACGCTCTTGCCTTATTTCTTTAATGTGTTAGGGGTTCCCGAGAGAAAGTCCTACATAGCCTTCTCTCTCTCATTGCCTTTTTCCAGTTCTGTCCCTATAATTATAATGCACTATTGTGGTAGGGTTGTCATCAATCCCTCATACAGTCCTCTGCCACTCAGAGAAGCCTTCTTGTAACCTGCTGTCAAAAGCCACACAAAAGACTTGCTCCAGTTCACGATGGGTCTAAGAAGCTTCAGTCATGTTATCTTGGTCCCAGAAGGCACCTGCAGATCCAGGAGACTCCTTTCTCCTTGGACTATAGAAATGGAGTTTTGAGAAAGGGTCACTCATCAAATGAGAACAGACAGGAAAATATGGAAAATTTTAATGCTAGAATGAGTTATGGGACGATAGTTATGCTAATTTACTGATAGCTGCATTGTGAATTGGTCCAATCATTGTGGAAAACAATTTGGAATTACCTCCAGAAAAATTACTGGGTCAATGGCCCTAAGGCATTAATGACAGAAAGAAAAGATTCATAATAGTATTATTTGTTGTGTAAAGAGACCCATGGGTGATAGGAGACCGTGGGTGCTAAAGTAGTAACAAAAAGTTAGAAACAAAATATACCCAATAATTGGAAAATCATCAAACAAATTGTGGCATGTAAATGTAGTGGAATATTACTGAACCTTAAAGAATGAAGAATTCATGAGAAATAAGGTAAGACACTTGCATGAAGTAATGTTGAGTGAAGAAAGCAGAATCTAAAGGAAAAAAAATACAAAGTGACTACAATAACAAAAATGAAAACACCACCACAAAAGGAACAAAACTCAGGCCAAAGACCACAGAAAATATCAACACCAAATTGTTAAAGTTAAAGCACACATCCTATCTGTTAACAAAGGCAAATGGCAACAAAAAATGTAAAATAAGATTCCCTGTCACTCAAGCCCTTTGGTTTTGTGTAACCAACCAAACAATTGCTTTTAGAGTCGGGACTTTGCAGGATGTTGGTTACGGGTTTGTTGGACGATGCCTGTTGTGTGGAAACAAAATATCCATAAAGATATACATATAAAAATGAGGCTGGGCAGATCCACTCATTCATTGAATTGGTAGCAAATGAGTGCCTACTAAATACAAGACACTGGCAATAAGAAGATGAATGACACAGAATCATAAAATCTCAGAAATGGAACACCATTTTCTGCCAATCCATAATTGAGCAGAAATATAACATAAGATTATCTTTTCAGATCTGGAAGGAACCATACAGAACAGTAGAAAGAACCCTGGATATGGAGCCAAAAGACCTGGGTTCACATCTAAGCTTGCTAATTGAAAGATCTTGGTTAGTCAATTCAGTTTCTTCATCTATAAAATAAAAGATTTAGGCTAGAAGAACTTTGAGGTGCTTTCTAGGTCTAAATGTATGATCTTCTGACCTAGTCTAGTCAGCAGCAAATTTTCAGCATTAAAGGAAACATCCTATCTGTTTTACAAGGGGGATGGCGAAAGGTGAAAATAAGATACATTATCACTCAGTCATGGTATCAATTGGTTTTGCTGAACAGTTTTTAGAGTTTTTGTTTGGATGGGGGTGTTTGGGGCAACCATCTGTAAATCTTTGCTAAGCCCTCTTAATTCTAGTGCCTTCCTTCTGGTGAATATGTCCAAGTTATCATTTCTATAGCTGTTCGCATATTGTCTCCCCCATTAGACTGGGGGCTCCTTGAGAACAGGGACTGTCTTTTGCCTTTCTTTGTATTAATAAATGCTAGTTGACTGATGACTGAATTCAGTTCTCAGGACTTGAGTTTCCTCATTTACATTAAACTAGGCAAATCATTAAGTTTGGTTTCTGCTTTAAAATTCTGGAGGTCTATGATCTAGGTTACTAAAGCTGGTGTGGAAAAAATTAATTTTACCTTTAATTTTTTTTAAAAAAACAAGATAATACAGTCAAGTAACTAAAAGGCACTTGGCTAGGAGGGAAGAGATCAGACTAATACAGTTCTATCCCTGAAAGGCCATGAGACCTCAGGCAATTTTTACCCTTCTGAGCTTCAGATTCCCTATCTGTCAAATGAAGGCATTATTGGGGAACCTACAGCCTCAAGACCTTCAAGGTCCTTGGATGAAGCCTTTTGACTGAGTCCAAGTTTTATAGGATAAATCCTTTTATTAAGGGTATTTGTTCTGTGAAGTTTGGATTCAGTCAAAGGGCTGTACTTGAGGCCACATGTGGCCTCGAGGCCAGGTTCCCCGCCCCGGGACTAGATACTCTTTGAGGACTCTCATGGTTGTCAAATGCTATGATTCTATAATTCTAAGTGACAGATGAAGATGGAGACAACACTCAGATAAGGAGGGTTCAGTCTTCAAACTCAGAGGTAATGGCAAAAGGCTACTTCTCAACACCCCCAGGTCTCTGACCTTTAAATCCAACCATAAAGATCTCTTTGCTTTCTCTCCCTTCTCATCAGGTAGTTCTGAGCAGACTGCATAGTTCAACTTGGTCCTTTCTGCAAGAAGAGAAAGAAGTCAAGGTTGTCTGTTTAAAAGGAAAAAAAGGCACAGGAAGGGAGCTTATAAATCAAAGTTCCTCACAGTTTCTTGGATCCTTGCACCAGAATTACCTCAATTCAATTTGTGTCTGAGCCCCTAGAGCCAAGTGGACAGGCCTGAGACAAGTCATGTGGTTGAAATAGCTCCAGCTAGGAATTAGGTGATCTGAGATTGTGCTGAGATGGCTTGACTGCTGACTAGCTCTTATGTCTTGGTCGAATCACTAACTATGTGAAATTGAGCAAGATACTTAACTTTTCTGGCTGCGTTTACTCATACATCAAATGAAGCAAATGTCTAGGATCTCTTCCAGCTCTAAATCTATGATCTCTATGACTCTGTTTCCTCATCCACAAAAAGGGGTCAAGACCTCTTTTCCCTGCCTCACAGCATGAATGTGAAATGAGATTGCAGGTTGATTGGGGAACGAGTAAATAAACTGTGGCAGGTGAAGGTAATGGAATCTGTGCTGTTAAAAGATGACGACGATAAAGAATTAAGAAAAACATGGGAAAAACTCATATGAATGGATGCAAAGTAAAGAAACCAGAATAAGGAAGACAAGATACACAGTGACTTCAACTAAATATAAATGGGGAAAGAAAACAGCAAAAGAAAAAAAAACCTGAAAGCTGTATTATTATAATGAATAAGTTTAGTCCAAGAGAAAAGCTAAAAAATGTACCTTCCTTCCTTCTTTGCAGAGGGATGGGAGTGAAATATCACACATGCTGTCAGTTACAGGTGATGTGTTGCTCGGTTCTGCTAAATTTCTTGTTTTCACTTTCTTTTAAAAACTTTGTTATGAGGGAAGTCTCACTGGGGAAGGGAGAGGGAGAGATATATTTGGAAATAAATGGGATATAAAAAGGAAAGGTATCAATTTTTAAAACATTTTTAAAAAGAAATGAGATGAAAACTATAAATTGCTGCAGAAATATAGGACATCATTTCATTAGAAGAAATCACAAGGGCCATTCACAGAACCACAGCAGCAGTCAGCTTTGCAATCATGATTTTGGATGACGCTTTATTCTAGATATTTGCTCTTCTGAGGGAGGTAAAGTAGACCCTTCTCACCAGGATAATCATGTCAGAATCATTCAGCAAATATTTAAACACCTATTTGTGCCAGGCACTGGACAGAAAAGGCAACTGAGGTACATAGGAATTGTGACTTGCCTGATGTCACACAGCTAGGGACACAGTCCCCAGTCAGTGGCAGACCTGATACTAGGACCCAAGTCTCCTCACCCATAACCCAGTGGTTTTTCCACTGAACCACATCACCTGCACCATCACTTGAACTTGAACAAGTCACCTACTGAGATCATGCCCACAGCTGGACTACCTTGAGCAGGAAGCCAGGGAGAAAATCTTCTCAGAGTCTCATAGGTGAACCAAGGGTCTCCAGGGCCATGGAAGCTCTCCAATGAACAAGAGAAAGGACAATAAGAGGATATGACCCAAGTTGAATGCTAATAGTAGTTGGCATTTACCCTTAAGGTTTGCAAATCATTCTGCCTATATGTATGTATGTATATATAGATATATATGTATGTGTGTGTGTATGTGTATGTTAAATCTCCTTTGATTCTCACAATAATTTGTAGGGTAGTTGCCATTATTATCCTCATTTTACAGAAGAAGAAACTGAGGCTTTGAGCAGTCAAGCGACTTCCACAGGGTCATATAGTAAATGTTGGAGGAAGGATTTGAAGCCAGATCTTCCTGAATCTAAATCCAGTCTTCCGGTCACTGCACCACCTCTCTAGTGGAAAGAATTTGTTGTTTCTCTATGATGCCCAGTTCAGTGTGCACCATCTCTGGGAACGGTCTTGGAGCTCTATACCAGTTTCCATCTGACCTTACTTTTTGCAGTTGCTTCCTTCTCTTTGACTAGAAATGCTCTCTCTTTTCTCCCATCCCTACTTACTGCATAGTATTTTGAAAAAAATCCCACACCCCAGAACTACATCCACAAATACCAAAAACCATGTTCTACGAGGATGGCATGGCCACGGGGGAAGCTCCATCATGATGCTCAGCTCACAGTGGGTGGAATGGTTGAATAGTTGATGGAAGGAGCCAGCAAGAATGTAAGCAGGGACTTCGTCCTGTCCCCTGAACCTTCCTACAGTATCTAGGATCACAGGATCCTAGATCTAGAAAAGGTTCCAAAGGCCATCTAGTGCACTCCTCACCCAATTTTACAGATGAGGAAACTGAGACCCAGAGAGATCATGTGACTTGAATGGGATTACATCGGTAGCAAATGGCTGAGCTAGGATTCAAACTCAGACTCTGACTCCAAGTACAGCCTTCTTTCCACTGTTTCGTGATGCCTTCTTGCTCAGTGCTAGGCACATTGTAGGTTCTCACTTGAATTTTAAAGACTGTGTAAAAGGTAGTTACTTCTATAACCACTGCTCCTGGGAACCTGGTCACAGATCTACAGCTAGCTATCTGAGTAACTGTAATGTCTATGGACCTCAGTTCTTCATCTGTAAAATCAGGCCGCTGGACAGGTTAAGCTCTCAGGTCACTTCCACATATAAAATTCCATCCTTCTAAGATAAGTATAACATGGCTGATGGAGGGCTAGCCCTGGATTTAGAAAGGTCTGGGTTCAGGTCATGCTTCTGACAGATTCACAAGACTAGCTATGTCATTTAACCTTTCCATGACCCCAAGCAACTTTCTGAGACCATAAGCTACAGATGAGATGGCAATCTACATCAGTGAAGGGAATGTGACCACTAACAAAAACATGGGTCCAGAACAAAATAAAAATTCTATGTATGCCACAAATAATCTGAAAAGACCTTTGGTTTGGTGGCTTAGGGGACAAAAGTCTCCAGCTCCCACCATTTGTTTCTAGGACAAAGCAGTGGAAGCTCTTGATGAGATTCTGTCTATCGTGTATCTGAGCTCAGGACAGAGACTGGGTTTTACAAGACTTTACCACTCAGGGCCAACTCTTCAAACTTGGTGATGCTTCAAGGTGAGGAAAGAGGGGGTGGGGTGGGGAAAATGTCACTTCTCATTTCACCCGGCTTGCTAGAGAAGGAGCAGGACTCCGCTTTCCTAAAGACCTTTCAAGTGGTTGCATTAAAAATGTTTTCCTTCACAGTGACTTTGCCAGCTCCCACTGAAGTCTCCCCACAGACCACAGGATCTGAAAGGACCCAGAGATCCCCCATCTGCTCCAAAATGGCAAGAACTGCCAACTTCAGACCAATTAGCATTTGCATTATCATGGAAGAAAGAGATTTATAACCCAGGCCCCCTGATGAGCTATCTTTGGGAGAGATGAAGTTCAGACCTCTGTCGATTCAGATTTGTCTGCTTGGGAAGTTACTGGAACAGAAGACTCAACACTAATTTCAATTACAGTAGACTGCAAGCCCATTCATAAATATTGCCTTCGACACATTTCCCCTTTGCTGCTCAAGTCTGACCTTGAGTCACCAACACACAGACACAGACACAGACACAGACACACAGACACACACACAGACACACACACACACACACACACACACACACACACACTGTGCAAAGAGATGACTCCAGCCTTGAGAAGATCAAAGTGGGTGCTCAAGGTAAGCATATTATTTGAGCATGGGGGCTGGGGATGGGGGTGGCAAGGCAAGTTGCCAAATTAATATTAAGGCTCCCAAAAATTTCATTACATTAAATCCATGACTGGTGTCATCTCCTTACCATCCTCAGATTATAAGCAGTAAGGCAAAGGGGAGAGAGATCAGGCTTCAAGTTCAGAGAGACCTGGGTTCAAAATCTGCCCTGACACTTACTAGCTGTGGGACCCTGGGCAAGTTACTTAAACTCTGCGTGCTTCAAGCGCCTCCTTAAGACTAATCTACTAAGACATAGATAGATTGATTGCAGCTGCTTGGGTAGGGAGTACCCCACTCTAACAAGATAAAAAATTCTTCATGTATCATAAATTATATGTTGATATTATGTTATGTATCGTTTATATTATATATCATATACCCTATGTCAAATTATATATTGACATTACTGATGCTGATAAGGTAGGTACTAGGTTTTTAATTTACATTTTCAAGTCTTGTTAAAAGAAAGAGTCACTCATCCTGGAGACTACTGGATTCATAGTATCCTAGATTTGGGAAAAATAGCTTAATAAATTTAGGAAATTAAGACATCATTCTTAACATTTTTATGTATATCATGGATGCCTTTGGAGGTATTTGTTCATGACAAAATGAACTGAAATCTCAGAGGTTAGTGAAAATAAGGGTATAATTTTTTCCCCAGTCAAGTTCATAGATGCCCTAAAATCTATCCATGTATTACTTGGGAATATGTGGACCCCAGGTTAAGAATCCTTGATCTAGTCTAGGGGCCAGGAATCTGTGGCTTTGAGGACTGAATGCAAGGGCTGCACTTGAAGACCTAGTGGGCCACATGTGGCCTCAAGACAGCAGGTTCCCCACCCCTGGGCTAGTCCAATTCCCTTTTTACAGAAGATGAAACTGAGTCCCAGAGACCTTAGAGGGACTTGTCCATGCTCACCCAGGGAGTAGGAGCCAAAGTGATATTCAAGCCCTGCTCCCCTAACTTCTAATCTGGAAAGCCTTTTCAACGCTGAAGGGGGGAAGTAAATAAAATCATCCAAGTAACTGTAAAACTACCAATTCTGTAAGCCCCTTGACTATAATTTTAAATAGAAAATTGAGGTGTTTTGAATGTTGCCATGAACCCCTGGCAGGCTGATGACATACTGAGACTTACCTCATATTCAAAAAGTCGAGCCAACTGCAGCAGAAAGTCTAAAAGCATTTGTCAGCATGAGATCCTTCCACTATTATTCTACACAATTCTCTGATGGCTAAAATTGATGTGTGTGTGTGTGTGTGTGCGCGCGCGCGCGCGCGCGCGCGCGCGCATTTGCTGGAATGTCACCCGGAGTCAACGTGGAGATGTCAGACGATATGTTTAGCATTGTTTACAAGCATTTTTACAAATTGATGTCTAATTCGGAATGCAAAACCCCCCCAAGGACAAGATATAAAAATAAGGAAGCAATTACACAGCTATTGATTATGGATTAGACTAATGACATTACTGATTACATTTAAGGTTGCAGATCAGCTGACCTGTTATTTCAAGAGTCCATGTTATGAACTGAATAGGCCAATACATTCCAGTTTCTCACCAAAGATAATACATAAGATTCCCCAAGAAAAGAGGTTTGTTTGCTAAAGGCAGAGCCTAGTTCTAAGCCCCAGGTTCATTAAATCCTCCAGGGCTGGGTCCTCTGAGTTTTTGACCAGCTAAAGACCTAGAAGGTTATACTCCTTAAATCCCCGGGGTGCCAAGACCCCATGCTAAATTGTCCAGTAGGTTCACTAGAAGGATTGATTTTTCCAACTGTTTGACCACGGGCAAGTCACTTTAAGGTCCCTGGGCTTTAGTTTTCTCAGCTGTAACTCAGGGTTGGGCTGGTAAATGCTTAACAACTGGCTCGTGGGGTGGGGGGTGGGGGATGGAATGTATAAATAACACACTTTTAAATTTAATATGCATTATTAGACATTTTCTCCATCACTTTCTTAAGTCTTGACTGTCAATAAAACAATAAATCAAGCCCTGATTTGTAGCATTTGCCAATTTCTGAGGCATAAATGTTCACAATGAAGATTGAACAATTGGGTCTTGAGCCAATACAAGCTGGCTTCCATACTCCCCTGATTGGACTCAGTAGACTCTGAGGTCACTTCATTCATTCCTCTCCAGGCTGCAGTCCTCACTCTTCTCCAAAACTCTGTCTGAAATGTCCCAGAAACCTTTCCACCCCAGACGTTTGCTCCAGCTCTGGCCTTTACATGCTGGAAGTGCCCTTAGTACCTGCAGCCCCTCCCTCTGGTTCCCCCTGGAGCCTCCATTTGAAGGAGAATGCCCAGGTTGCCTATGTCTTCATTCCTCTATAGGCTGCACTCCTGACTCTCCTCTTGGATTTTTTCTACCATGCTTTTGTACCTGGGTGCCTTCACTTTCCTCTCTGTCTTTCTGGCTTTCCTTTTATGTTATTTTTTTTTGGCAGGGCAATTGGGGTTAAGTGACTTACCCAAGGTCAAGCTAGGACATGTGTCAAGTGTCTGAGGTCAGATTTGAACTCAGGTCCTCCTGACTCCAGGGCCGGTGCTCTACTCACTGCACCACCTAGCTGCCCCAAGACTTCATTTCAAACTTGAAGCAGCCACTTCCTGAGCAATGATGTAGTTTGGAGAAGGAAAGAATATCGACCCCAGGGATGAGTCAATTGGATTAAATTCAATAATCCAAGAAACATTTATAAAGCACCTACTATGTTCCAGGAACTGTGATACTATGGAAAACAAAAAGAGTCAAGCATAGTGCCTGGCACATACTTAATAACTGCTTGTAGATTGATTGATTGACAGCCCTGGAGACTTCCCTAAAGAAGAAAGAGGAAATAGGGCTGGAAACTAGAATGCAGAAGCAGAATTATATAGTCCAGTGGAAAGAATTCTGGCTCAGCCATCGGAGAAGCTAGGTTCCAATCCTTCTCTCAACCCTTATGACCTGTGTGACCTTGGGTGAGTCATTTACCTGCCCTGGGCCTCAGTTTTTTCATCTATAAGATAGACTAGATGAAATCTAAAGTCTCTTCCAGTCCTAGATCTATGATCCCAGGATCAATCTCCACTAAAAACAAAATGAAATCCCAGTAAGCTGTATGGCCCTCCTAGGGGATCTCGTAAGATGAAGGACTCCATGCAGCCAAAGTCAGTGTTCTTCAGGGAGCAGAGGGGGCTGCTATCAGATAAGTAGATATGCATGTCCTATATAGAATATTGCCATTGACTGTTATGTAATATATTGGCTGGCTGTGTATAATAGATATACAAATATACATAAATATATATAACATATGTACATGTTATACATGTATGTAACACATGTATGTACTGTCTACATGTGTATATGTATTATGCCTGATACATATACATATATAGAATACATATATGTTTATATTTTAATACCTTGTTTCATTATAATCTTATGTACAGTATTCTATATTATGCTTTCAAAAGCATTATTCTGTTTATTATTAATTATTATTAGTTATTAGTTGTTATTAGTCTGTAGGCTTCACCAGAACGCCAATGGGATTCATGACATAAAAAAGGATGAGAATCCCTGCTCTGGAGGAAGATTACACACACACACGCACACACACACACACACACACACACCAGCATACCAGAGAATTTTACAACAGGATCATAAAAAACATCCATTTAGAGCTGGAAGAAAACTTAGAGGCCCATCTACTCCAATCCATTCATTTTGTAGATATAGAAACTGAGGCCCATAGAATGACCTGGATAACATCATATAGGTAATCGGGGGAGAGCTGGAATGTGAAACCCAGGTCCCCTGACTCCAAAAGCCCATGATCTTTCCACTCCCCATTACACAAGAATGATGACAGTGGATGACTAGACCTACATCTGTATGGCTGAGGGGAGAAGGTAGGAGAGAGAACATATCGATGAGATTCCATTTCCATCAAAGTATGAAAGTAAATGAACATGGAAAGGAGCTGGTTTTCTTTAGGACAAAAGTCTCTAAGCTGAAGTTTCATGGTTTGCTACTGAATTCTCTCCTGGCTGAGAGAGATAGAAGGAAGGAGGTGGTTTCCATTCTACATATTTTTGGACTTTTCCAACGAACCTTTATGGGCTACTAATGATGTCAGATGGGCTCATCACAGTGAGTCTTGTCAAGGAGGGAAATGGTGGTTTGCCCTTCTTACTCCAGTCTTGCCCTTCAGTGATGATGGTGATGATGATGATGAGCAGCCTGGTCAGCCCACATGGGCAAAATATTTAAGATTGTCCATGGATTATCCATAGCTCAAACAAGTGCTCTACGGACAGGTTATCTCACTGACTATTCCCTGTCATCAGCATCAAGGTTCTTCAATTCTAATTTGGCAGGATCATCCCCTACTGGTTCCCCTCTATCCTGCTTTGCCAGTTGAAACATTGAGAATGGGATCAGCATTGTATATCTGCCTCTACTTCCCCACTTGACCTGCCTTCCCTCCACCCCAACCTTGAAGAGGAAAGAGAACACACATGCGCTCATGTGTGCACACACACACACACACACAGAGTCTCTCTCTCTCTGTCTCTCTCTGTCTCTCTGTCTCTCTGTCTCTCTCTGTCTCTCTCTCTCTCTCTCTCTCTCTCACACACACACACACACACACACACACACACACACACACACACAGAGTCAACTCGTGTAATCAACAGAGGAGAATAATTTCTGGTGACTCATGTGCCTGAGCTGGGTTTGAAACTTAATGAGGAATGACTGGCTATCTTTCCGCTGGTCCCTGGAGCCATCTAGGTCCCTCCCACACCACTACCACCCTTCTTTCCAGTCCTGAACAAATGAACACAAAAGTTTATGGGTTGGAAGGAACTGTCAGCTGGATCATTTCCATCCTGCACGTTTGAGTGGTGATAGGTTTTGGAACTATTCTTCAGTGCATCTCCCTCACATTCACCCAGACAGATTTAGGATTTGTCCACAAGCACAATGGCTGAAGCCAGTACAGCTGCGACTTTTGATTGGGATGGATCCTGGGGATGATTACAGCTGCAAGTTTTGGACTAATCCATGTTTTATTTTGTTTTGTTTTAATGGATGTGGTTGATACCTATCTACAGGCTTTTCTCCAGCATGGATCAGCATGAACAATTGCGTTGACCATTAATGGTCAGAATAGCTTTTGCCTCAACATTCAACTAGAGATTAAATCCTGTCAAATTCAAATTCAACATTTATTAAGCACCTACTCTTTGCTAAGTGCTCTACTAGGAGCTGTGGAAATAAAGCAAATGAAATAGTCCCTGTCCTCAGAGACTATCCTCTATGTGGGATGTGGGGGCGGGGGAACATAAAATAGATGCGGATAAGTAAATACAGATTATATACAAAGTAATGTAAAGAGGGAGGGAGATGGGGGTGAGAGGAGGGAGAGGGGGATAGGATGCGCTAACTACTGGAAAGATTTGTAAGGATTTCATGGTGGCATCCAAGCTATACTTCAAAGGAAGTTCAGGAGACTAGAGGCAGAGCTAAAGAGGGAGTGTCAATTCTACCTACTCTGAAGTTGGTTGAATCTGTCTGCTCTCCCTCCCTCCTGTTTCAGCCTCTTATTACTTTTTGCTAACTGGTTTCTTCCCCCTCCAATCGAACCTGCCCACTGCTGCCAGATAAGACTTCTGAAAGCACATTTCTGATCACATTGTTTCCCAAGATCATTCAACGGTTCGCCATTCAATGGCCTGCTGAATAAAGTCCCCACCCCTGAGCATGACTTAGCAGAAATGATTGAATGATGGGACCCAGAGAGTACTGTTTGATTAATGGGTCAATCTCAACTTGGAAGACATCTAGCAGAATCTGTGCTGGGCCCTGTGCTATTCAACACTTTATAAATAATTTGGATAAAGCTAGAGAAAATATGCCCATAAAATCTGCAGGTGGCTCAAAGCTAGGAGGGATAGCCAATAGTACCACTATGATCTAAAGTCAGGATCCAAAAATATTGTGACAGGTTAGAACAATAGGTTGGATAAAATGATAATTAGGAGAGAAAAATGTCAAGTCCTACATTTACATTAAAAAAAATTCTACCTCACAACTACAAGATGGAAGAGTATCAGCTATATGGAGATTTATGTGAAAAAAAATCTGAGGGTTATCGATGACTGGAAGCTTAGAATGAGTCAACAATTTCTCATGGTAGCCGAAAGCACTATTCTGATATGAGGCTACATTAAGAAGCATTGTGTCCAGAACAAGGAAAGAGATAGTCCCACTGTACTCTGCCCTGGTCAGACCACATCTGAACTGCTGTATTTGGTTCTGGTCACCATATATTAGGAAGGACACTGAAAGGCTAGAGGATACCCAGAGCATGGCAATCAGGATAGTTATGAGTACCACTGAAGGAACAAGGAATATTTAGGCTGGAGAAGAGAAGTCCTAAAGAGCCAGGATGGTTGTCTTCAAATACTTGAAGGGCTGTCATATGGCAGAAGGATAAGATTTGTTCTGTTTGATCCAAGAGGGGAGAAGAAGAACTAATGAGTCCAAGGTTGAAAGATGAAGACTTGGCCTTAATTTTAGGAAGAATTTCCCAACAATTAGAGCTAATCATAAATAGAATGACTTGGGAGATCATATGCTCTGTACCTCCCTCAGGGTCTTCAGATGAAGACTGAATGACCTCTTATTGAAGATGTAGAGGGAATTCCTCTATGCTTCTGTGTTTAACTAATAGCTCCTGAGGTCCCTTCTAATGCTAAAATTCTACGTTCTATAACATTTGAGGCCCTTCACATCCCTACCCCTAAGGTACATTTCCTAACTTATCTCTCATTACTCTACTTTGTGTAGTCAACACTCAAATGGAACAGTATCATCTGACATCAACTGAAATCTCTGTTCTACCCTTTGTCCACACTTCCTCCTGCCTTATAGCTTACATGTATATGCTGCTTTAAAACGTCTAAAAAGGATTTCCTTACAACACAACATCATCAAGTGCTATTTAATTTTTACAGATAAGGAAACTGAGGCTCAGATAGGTTAAGTGGCTTGGCCAAGGTTACATAGTTGGCATGTAGGAGAGTCACAACTTCATCTCGTCTGATTCCAAATTCAATGTTTTTCCCATAACACTGTGCTGTATTTCTCACTTAAAAATCCTCCCCTTTCCTCCAAGCTGGAAATGATTTTTCCTTTCTTGAGCTCTATATTACTTTGTCTGTAATGCTCTCCTCAACCTTGCATTTTAGTTATTTGTATCCACCCTCAGGTACTAACTAGCTTGTGACCCTGGGCAAGTTATAGAAGGCTGTTTGCCTCAGTTTCCTTATCTGTAAAATGAACTGGAGAAGAAAATGCAAGTCACTTCAATATCTTTGCCAAGAAAACCCCAAATGGGGTCACAAAGAGTCAAAGGACAACAATAAACAACTTACTTGTCTTATCCCCTCTACTAGATGACAAGCTTTTGGAGGGCAAAGACTGTGTCTGATTGGGACTACAGTCAGAGGACCTGGGTTTGGGTCCTGGCTTTGCTTGTGCAACCTAGGGAAATTTAACTTCTCCTGGTCTCAGTTTCTTAATTTGTAAAATAAAGAGCTTGGACTAGATGTCTTCCAAGCTTCCTTCATGCTCTAAATCTATGAACCCATGATTTATCATCATATCTCTCACAGTGCCTAGCACAGTGTTATTATGCTCATAGTATACGTGGAATAAATACAGGGGGTCCCAAAAGTCTTAGCACAATTTTCCACTTAAATAGATATGAATCTATTAAATTTTAATAGATGAAACCTTTTTAAAACTAAAACTTTTGGGACCCCCAGAATTTGTTGAGTTAATAATGGCCAGGCACTTAGCTCCCAAGAAGAAGTATGAGAAGGCACCTCTCATCCTTTTTCACAGAGGCAGGATAGGGGACTAAAGTGTGGAACAATGCATCTAATTTAAGACTTTGTTGATGTGTTGAGTAGTTTTGCTGAACTTTCCCCTTCTTTTTCATTCCTTTTTATAAAGAATTGCTTTTAGCATAGGATAATATGATGAGAAATGTAGGTGATGTAAAAACAAAAGATAATTGTAAAAGGAAGAGAGGTAGCAAGGGAAGAAGGAAGGAAGGGAGGAAGGGAGGGAGGGAGAGAGAGAGAGCAGGAGAGAGGGAGGAAGGAAAGGAGTAAGGAAGGAAAGAAAGAAGGAAAGAAGGAAGGAGGGAAGAAGGAAGGAAGGAAGGAAGAAAGGAAGGAAGGAAGAAGGAAGGAAGGAAGTCATTCTTTACTCTTGCCCTTTTTAGATTTTTTACATCTCTTTTTCCCAAGCATGGCTGTCCCTGCCTCCAACTTCATCCTTCCCACCCTTCCATCTTCATTTTCCAAGAAAAAGAATACCTTTCAGAGTAATATCCTCCTAAACCAAGGAGATGTACAAGGCAAAAGCAAAGGAATCCCACAAGCTCATGGGTAACCAGGCCCCAAGCCCCACCCCCTACTGAGGTCCTTTCCCTTTCTGGCAAGAGAAAAACTTGAGGCATTTAACTGAAGACACTTCCCAGATGTTGGCCAATTGATTAACTCTGGAGCTGCAGCATAATAGGCGAGTACATGAGGCTGGGGAATTGTAACTTGCAGCTCTTCCACTGCCTGACACTTTATTGATTAGAAAAACAGATTGCTGCTCTTGATATCGTAACACAGCATTGTAATTACTGTTGTCTGCATGCAGTATCAGACCTTCAGTCCATTTGGGCAAAATGTAATTCCCATAAGCACAGGAGGAACCCCCGCGAAGGGAAAATGATGATGGCCAAAAACCTAATTGGTCTTTCAGATCTATAGGAGAGTTTTTTTTAATAAAGAGAGAAAATGGATGCAAACTTTTCATCTCTTATCTGATGGGCATACAACCTCCGAACCAGGTGAGACTAGAAAGGATTCAAGTACAAATTCCTTAAGAATATGAACTCAGGCTGGCTTTGTGTGGAGGCAGAAAGAGTAGGTAGCTTGATAAAAGATGTGGTTTGAGAAGATTTGAACCCTTCTCCCTACCCATTTCTACCTTCACCATAGAGATTTTTTTTACCCATCAAACAATGAGGATCGGCATGGCATAGTGTACACTGGACTTTGGTGTCAGAAAGACCTCAGTTCAAGAGGCAGCTAGGTGACATGGCAGATGGAGTGTTATCCTTGGAGTTGGGAATACATAAGTTAAACTCCTGACTCAGACACTTACAAGCAATGTGACCCTGGGCAAGTCACTTAACCTCTCTTACCCTCAGTTTCTTCATCTGTATTATAAGACTAATTATAGCATTAGGATCCAATAAGAGAATATACATAAAGTGTTTTGCAAACTTCAAACTGTGCATAAGTGTTAGCTATTACTATTATTTGTGTGACCCTAAGTCACTTGACTCTTTTATGCCTCAGTTTCCCCATATAAAAAATTGGGGAGATGGATTCAGTGGCCTCTAAGGTCTTTTTTTAGCTCCAAGTCCATGATCTGATCCTATGACCAGATGTCTGAGGCTAGCACAATGCCTGCAAACAGTAGGCACTTAATAAATGTTTATTGATTGATTAATCGTTCCTTCAGGCAAAAGTAATAAAATCATCATTAAAAGGCAAATATGTTGTCCTAGAAGGGCTGATATGTTAAGTTATTATGAGCCATTAACACTTTATTCGGAGCATCATGATCAGAGGAAACCAGAAGACAAAAGTGCTACCACTAGTTTTTCCACTGATTGACTGAGCTATATTAGGCAATTAAGTCACTACCGTTCTCTGGACCTCAGCTTTTTCCAGTGGGAAATGGGGGGGTGGATTAACCAGAAGGAAGGAGATTTTGTTCCTTTTCTTTCCCACAAAATAGCAAGAAGTTGGGGGTAAGAGTAATCAGAGTTAGGGCTACTAAAAAAAATTCCAACCTCAAGCCCTGCCTAAAATCCTATATGCCAAGTCCCTAAAGTTCAAGAGAGGGGGAAAGGAAGAGAGAGAGAAGAGAGAGAAGAGGAGAGAAGAGGGAGGGGCAGGAAGAGTCTAAAAAGTTTCATTTGGACTGGAATGTGGAAGGCCTCAAGTTAGCTAGGTGGGATAGTAGATAGAGTGCTGGTTCTGGAGTCAGGAAGACTCATTTTTGTGAGTTCAAATCTGGCCTCAGACACTTCCTAGCTGGGTGACCCCAGGCAAATCACTTAGTCCTGTTTGCTTCAGTTTCCTCAATGATAAAATGAGTTGGAGAAGGAAATCACAAACCGCTCCAGTAACTCTCAAGAAAACCCCTAATGGGGTGTGAAGAGTTGGAAACAATTGAAGGTGACTGAATGTGGAAGGCCTCACTCCTTCCTCTCCATTCCATCTGCTACATTCTAGTCCGGGTCTTCATCACCTTAACCTGCTTTACCTAATTTATTACAACAGTCTTTCAGTTGTTTCCCTTATCTCCAGTCTATTCTGAATACCACCAGCACACAAATCTTACTAAAACATTGTTTTAATCACCTCCCTCCACTTGTCAAGGACCCACAAGGCCTTATCTGTATCATCTCTGTATCAAGTTCAAACCTCTTTGGTAGCCTTTCAAGGGCCTCCTCACTCTCTGCCAAACTAACAATTTAAACACTTTACATCCATATTTGTAAAGTGTGCTTTCAAAACATTTTCCATCAAACACCTCATTTGATTCCCACAACAGCCCTGTGAAGTGGACAGAAAAGAGATAAGCCCTCATTTGACAGATGGGGAAATTGATGATCAGAAAATTAGTGATTTGCATAAGACCACACAGCTGATTTAGTCCCCGAGTCAGGACTAGGACCTAGGTTTTTTGACTCCTGTTCTGGCTTTTCGAAGTTATTAGATTCAATTTTGATTGGGGCCAAAATGACAACTCTGGATCAGGGAACTGTTAGAAGAAAATGTCCAGAGGATACTGAGTCTTTGGATGCCCAGACATTTCCTTAAGTTGTTAAGTCTCTATACCTGCCCTTCCAATCCCAGTGTACCACTAATTAAGGAAAATTGTTCCCATAGTGTAATGTTGCAGCCAGTGGCAAGGAGCTGTCCAGCTCCAGCTTACCTAAGGGAAATTGGAAAGTGGACCAGTCTGTCCTAGAAACGTGTGCACCCACAAGAATCAGAGCACTGCCAAATTGGTTCTCCAGGATCAGCTCCCTGGAGCCTGAGTCTCAGATAAGGTTTCAGCTTGATCTTTGAACTTCTTTGATTCTGGAATAGACCTTGTCTCCTGCTTCTGGCCTCTGAATTCAGCACATATCTCATCCAGAGTCCTCATTTTTTATAAGCTCCCCCCAACCTCACCCCCACCATTTTTGGCCCATCTCTAAGGGATATCCCTCCAGTTACAGTTGTGTCTGGCTCCCCTGCCCCCCAAAATCGTAGCCTATACAATGAACTCTCCAATGAGCAGGAGCAGTTCACTCCCCACCTCCTTCCTCTTATCATTACTACACTCCACCCCCTTGAAATCTGTGAGTGTAAATAGAACAAACATATTAAATGAAATAATGTCAAAAATTAATAGCTTTTTATGACTATCAATATATCATGCTGTGGCACAGCCAAGACCAGCATTGTGTAAAGGGCAAACTTAATAGCATGTGAAGGAGAAAATGAAACTCAGATCTTAGAATAAATATGAGCAGAAGTCTGAAATTTCTTTTTCAGAAACTGAAATAGGCAGGAGTAGCAGGTCCCATCATATGAACTGCACTGCGAGTCACACAGGAGGACTTCCCAAACTGTGGTGGAAAGAAGGATGGACTTGTAGTACTACAAGATCAGAGTTCAAATCCTAACTGTTAATTACTTACAATCTATGTAGCTGCAGGCAAGCCTCTTAATGTCTCTGATCTTCATTTTTCCTCATCAAGAAATTGAAAGGGTTAGACTAGATGATGTCAGAGGATGTTTATTATTATAAATGGCTCTATGATCCTAGGTGATAGTTTTGGAGACCTTTGGAGAAGAACAGGACATCATTTGTGATCCTGAAGAGAGGGCATTAAAAGAATGGAAAGAGAGACTAGACTAGCACTGAAAGCTTGAGAGTGAACCCAACTAGCTAGCTCAGATTGACCTATACTCAACCCCAAATAACAAGGCAAACAGTGACGTGTGCAATGAGGACAAAGTAAGAATATAGTTCATAACCCTTTCCCCAGACCCCCTACACAAGCCCTCTAAGGCATAGGGTAAGGGGAGTCCAATACCACCTTGTAGCTACCTCTCTGAGACAATGGTTGCCATAATCTGGATATTGTACCTAAAGATTACCACTTAAGAGGCTCTTACATCCTCAGAGGGCAGGTTTCAGCACAGCACAGAGATTTTCATAGGGATTTGTGACTGGTAGACTTGCCCAGGAACTGAGAGCAGGGCAGAACTGTATCTTTGGGTGCTTGCCTAGTGTTTTCCCCTCCTCAATTCAAAGCACACCAAGTGACATCACACTGGGCTCCAGATGGTGGAGGCAAGAATTTTGGATAGCCTTTCTGGGCAATGGGTGATTTAAAGTCTGGATGCAGTAAAAAGAATAACTCAATGTGACTGGAATTCAGCTGAAACTAACAAATACCAGTTAAAGGAACAGACCTGTCAGGAGGATAAAGATTTCCTTTAACCATCTGGATTCATTGAATCCCAGGATCTGACGGGATACAAATCCATCATCATGGCAGCATTACTGGCAGTGCTGGCGGACTAGCATTGAAAAGAGTGTGTGTACACGCAGTATATCAGATCTGTTCCAAGACCTAGAAAGCCCATGGATGCCCATGATATCTGACTCGGGGATTAGTGGAAGATGCTATCATATAAGTGCAGGAGTCAATGTACCTTTCAAGAACCCAATCAGCCCAATCTGCTTTGGTCCACATCCTTCATGATGCCTTCACTGATAACCCCCTCCCTCAGGCCACTCCATTTGACCTTTCCCAGGCATCCCTCGTGTTGCGAATTCTTACCATTTGGGGGATCTGTGTTGTAACTATCTTCCTAAGACTTCCTCCCTAAGACTCTTTGAGGATAAGGTCTGCATCTCATTCATCTTTGTAACCCCAGCAACCAACATAGGGCCCTATACACAGTAGCTGCTCCATGAGGACTTACTGAATGAATGAAAATGATAATTAAGAAACTTCCCATATCTCAGCAGAGGAAATTTTACTGAGAATGGAGATATGCTCACAGAGCTGAAGCCAACTTTGGGGCCTTGGCAGTGGTGGAAGAAAAGATTCATCCTGACAGACAGGCTTTAAATAATAGATCACTTTTATATAGTGCTTTACTATTCACAAAACACTTTCTAAACAACAACGCCTTAAGACAGACGGTAGGAATTTTATTATTTCCATTTTTTGAATGAAACTGAGACTCAGAAAGATTATTTGCCTATGGTTTGCGCTGCTAGTTTCAGAACTGAGTACAGTTTGTGTGCCACCCTGGTGGAAGGGCAGAGTCTTACTGTTAGTCATGACTTTGAGGGCTGGTCTATAGTTAAGCTATCCCACAAAGGTAAACAGTAATGGTCAGGGCAAAGTTTCCAGGACCACCTCAAGGCCACAGGTTCCCCACCCCTGCTCTAGTCTGCGCTTTTCCAGAGTTTCCCATCATTCCCAGTTAATATGGCCTGTGCTGAGCCCTGCACAAAGGAATAGCACACAAACAAGCCTTGTCCCACTCAGAGTCCTACAAGACCTTGCAGTCTCCAAGAGTCCTCAAAGCCGCTTAAATCTGAGTATCCTCTCAGCCAGGAGCTCTTCAATATGAACCACCATTACTTGCTGCAGAGGGGGAGCACAAAAGATCTATATAATCACAGGAAAAAACAGAACAGTTCCAGGAGACTCTTAGCATTCTCAGGTACCTAGGGCCCAAAAGCTGGCAGGAATACAGATCTCATATCCGGGAAGGAAGCTGTTTCACTGAATTTTTTAAGAAAAGAGAAGAATCCATACATTGCATCTAATGGTTCAGGGTATGAAAGACCATATTAATCAGGGGGGAGGAAGTCAGCACCAGTTGATTAAAATCCAGGGGTTCATTAAAACCACAGTATTTAATGAAGTACAGAGTTCAGCCCGAAAAGAACAGTTATTTAATAAATGAATTCAAGTGAAGAAAGGTCAGCAGGAGTGGATTTTATCTGGGGAACAGGTCTATAAAGGACACATCACAATGTTCTCTGGGCAGAAGGGTAATGAAAATATCAGGGCCTCAAAAGAGAAGAAGAAAAATATGCCCAGGTCTCCATCAACCTCAGAGAAGGAATGAGGGAGTATACTTGCCATAGGCTTCTTCTAATGATGGTTCAAAAGTACAGGGACTCCTGGAAGGAGTATAAATCCCTAAAAATAATACCCGGTATCTGTGGCTCTCTCTTCTCTGAAGATTCTCCAAACATAGGCTTGGTCTTTCACACCTACAACATCTAACAGGAACTCATCAATTAGACAGAAGTCTCTAGGAAGACAATGTAGCTGTTTTCAGCTATTTGAGGGGCCCTCCTTTGGAAGAGGGATTTGGTTTGTTCTGTTGGGGCACAAAGGGCAGAACTAGGAGCTATGAGAGAAGGTTGCAAAAAAAAATAAATCTGGGCAGGTAATAGTTACAGTAGATAGAACACTGGACCCGGAGTTAGAAAGATCTGAGTTCAAATGTGACCTCAGACACTTACTAGCTGTATGACCTTGGGCGAGCCACTTAACCCTGTTTGCCTCAGTTTCTTTATCTGTAAAATGGAAATAATAATAGTGCCTACCTCCCCCCAGGGTTGCTGTGAAGATCAAATGAGATAAGATTTGCAAAACATTTAGCAGAATGCCTGGCTATATAAATGCTAGATATTATTATTAGGGGCAGGTAGGTGGCATAGTAGTTAGAGCACAGGGCTTGAAATCAGAAAGACTCATCTCCATGAGTTCCAGCCTGGATTTAGACACTTGGTAGCTGCGTGGCTCTGGGCAAATTATTTAACCCTGTTCGCTTTAGATCCTCGTCTGTAAAAATGAGTTGGAGAAGGAAACAACAAAGCATTCCAGCATCTTTGCCAAGAAAACCTCAAAGTGGATTCATGAAGAGTCAGATAGTACTGAACCACAACACACTGAGTAGTAGTAGTAGTAGTAGTAGTAGTAGTAGTAGTAATAGTAATAATAATAATAATATGGGCGGAAAAGTTTCTAATGAGTTGTTGTTCAGTTGTGTCCAACTCTTTGTGACCTTGTTTGGGGTTTTCTTGGGAAAGATACTGGAATAGTTTGCCATTTCCTTTTCCAGCTCATTTTACAGATGAGGAAGCTGAGGCAAACAGGGTTGAGTGACTTGCCCAGGGTCACACAGCTAGTAAGTGTTTGAGGTCAGATTTGAACTCAGGTCTTCCTAACTCCAGGCACAATGCTCTATCCACTGCACCACCTACCTGCTCTTCTAATGATGAGTTATCCAAAAGTGTTATGGCTCCGTCAGCAGGGAGTAAATTACCCCTCACTAGAGCTCTTCAAAGACTAGATTACCAGTTGTATGAAGTATGTAAGAGAAAGAATTTGTTGGCAGATGCCACCACTGGGAGTCCTCATCTTGGTTCTGTCTGCTTAGACACCTATCCCCGCTGCCTCTTCCTCTGCTGTCAAGCCCAGTCCAAGCATCTATGGCCATGGCCAACCCCAATGTGTACTTCAACATCACTGTCAATAATGAGCCCTTGGGCTGGTTTACTTCTGAGCTCTTTGCCAACAAGACTACAAAGACAGCAGAAAACTTCCATGCTCTGAGCCCTGGAGAGAAGAGATTTGGTTACAAGGGATCTTGCTTCCACAGAAAGGTGGTGACTTCACATGCCATAATGGTACTGGTGGCAAGTCCATCTATGGGGAGAAATTTGCTGATGAGAACTATATCCTGAAGCACATTGGTCCTGGGATCTGGTCCATGGCAAATGCTGGACCCAACACAAATGGCTCCCAGTTGTTCATCTGTATGCCTAAGACTGATTGGTTGGATGGCAAGCATGTGGTCTTTGGCCAGGTGAAAGAAGGCATGAACATAGCGGAAGCCATGGAGTGTTTCAGTTCTTGGGATGGCAAGACCAGCAAGAAGATCACGATTGTCAGTTGTGGACAACTCTCATAAATTGTTTTTTTTTTTTTTGTTTTAACCATCAAACCGTTCCTCTGTAGCTGGAGAGAGCACCCTCAAACACATGTGCTCTCACTTGCTGCAGTTCTCTTTGGACTTCATTTCCTTTTTACTTCCACAAGTCTGGCTAGACAACAGAGTTAAGTTTATGATTATGAAATAAAAACTAAACTACAAAAAAATGAAGGAAGAATTTGTTTCTAGGTATTGGTTGGACTAGATGGCTACTCAATTTCCTTCCAACCCTAAAATTCTGTGACCCTGTGAGAGGTGCAGAACAAGGCATGCCCTTGGGCAGGGACAGTGATGCTTTCCCTTATAATCACATAGCTCCTTCTGCAGCACAAGGAACATATTAGATGCTCAATAAATACTTATTGATAAGCTGGAATAACCAGAATGTTATGTATTTGCTCAAATCTCCTACCTCCTTCATCTTGAAACCCTCCTGATTTCTCCCTGCTCATAGTCTCCTAAGCTTATGATCCATACCATTCCTTTAAGACATTAAATATTGTAGTCATTTTATGTACATTTAACCACCAGGGGGTGCTGCTAATCACTTGGCTGATACTGTTCTTGTGTAAGTATCAGAAATTGATGATCCCATCCTAACTCCAAGGGTTATATAGTCTACACAACCCTGGAAACCACTTGGGAAAAACAGCCACCCCTGAGTGGTGTCCCACAGTTATGGGATTCAGGGGTGTTTGTTTAGTCTAGGGATGTGGTCTGTTTGGATTTATCTAGTTGGAAATTGTCTAGCTCCAAGTCACTGGGAAAACTCTACCATCTTATCTTTTCTTCCCTGTTGTATTTCAGTGGATCCCAAACAATCAACTGATAAACAAATATTTACAAAGCATCTACTATGTGCCAGGTACTGTGGAATGATCTGCACAAGTACAGCTTCTTGACCACACACACACACACACACACACACACACACACACACACACGCACCCTTTACTTCACTTATAACATGCAAGCACAAACTTTTTACTTCACTTACAACACACATATACACACTACCATATCATAAAAGTAAAGGAACTTAGAAGTAAAAGAAATTAAAACAAATCAATTAAAACCTCCTATGTATACTGCTATACCACAGAAGTAAAGGAACTTATAAATAAAAAGAATCAAATCAAATTAATTAAAACCTTAAAGGTTGTCTGTAGCTCCTCCTCTGGCTGCTTTTCTGACCTTACCGGGACCTCCTATAGTATTTTCTGAAGGCTTCTCAGTGTGTCTGTCTCATCAGTTGGGCTTTATGGGGTTCTGATCAGTCCTTACTCCCTGTTCATTGTGGGTGAAGCAGCAGAGTCAAGAGAAGAACTCAGTATGGAGATTCATACCTCTCTTGAACTACTTTTTCTAAAATGTCCCCCTGAACATACCATTTCTACTCCAGCCCTTTTACTCTTTTTTATATTGCTGTGGCATTATGGCTAGGCCCAATCCTACAAGTAGAATGCATGGTTCTTCAGCTGCCATATCTTGTCTTATTGGACTATAAGCTCCTGGAGGGCAGGAACTTAATCTTATATCCATTTGTACCCTTAGCAGCTATCAAAGTGGTATAAATAGCATGGTAGCATAGAATCACAGAATCTAAGAGTTTAAGGGACCACAGAAGCCAACTAGTCCAACCCAAACCTGGATGTGGATCCCTTTCTGCGACATGCCCAGGTAATTATCCAAGCCTTAGCCTAAAGATGAGCCTCCAGTGGTGAGAAAGCCATTGCTCCCCTAAAGTAGTTTATTCCACATTAGAATCACTCTATTTGTTTGGAAATGTTTCCTTACATCAAACCTAAATTTTCCTCTGGGGCACATCTACTCACTAGTTGTATCTTGCCTTCTGAAGCCAAGTGGAACAAGTCAAGTTTCTTGTCTATTTAACATCCCTTAGAATCCTTGAAGATGGCTATTGCATGAGCCCCAAGGCTTCTTTTCTCCAGACTAAACAACACTAGTTTCTTCTACTGGTTCTTATATGGCATGATGTCAAAGCTCTTCACCATCCTGGTTACATCCTTCAAGCACCCTCTTGTTTGGCAATGTCTTCCCTAAAATGTGGTGCCCAAAATTGAACATAATAGTCCAGGTGTGGTCTGACCAAAGGAGAATTTCCTGATCACTTTCCTGGTCCTGGACATTCTTTCTCTCTAAATACAACCTAGTACCTCATGAGCTTGTTGGACTACCTTATATATCTTGAGCATCAGTAACTTAGCCTTCTAAAGGACCCTGTCAACCCAGAAAATTACCCAGTGTTTTCCATTTTCAAGAGGATGGATTCCTCGCTGATGGGAAGTACAAAGGTATTTCCATAAATCTCATTTTTCTTGCAGGTGTAATGAGTGCAAAGCTGGCCTGAGCATCAATTAGCTCCAAGTTCAAATCTGGCCTCTGCATGTACTAGCCATGTGACCATGGGAAAGTAACCTAACCTCTCAATGTTCCAAGCAACTCTTTAAAGACTAAGTTGCAAAGAAGGTGAAGACCTGCATTGATAGAGAGAATCTGCTCATCTAGTTCCCTATGCCAGTAAAATCATAGATCCAATTTCTAGTTCTTTTCCCATCTCTTGTTCATCTCCAACCTGGTTTCCTCCAAGTTCCAGTTAATGTGTTTCAGGTACTAAGCATGGACTTACTGACAGAGGCCTGCGTAGCTCTTCTACTTCTAGCAATTATTCTCATGTCCCCTTTATTGGGGAAACTTAAAAGAAAATTGCTTCCATGACTTTGTGGTGATTACCATGCATTCTAGGTAAGAATCCATGTTAGCAATCCTGTGGCACATATTGGTATTCTGAGCAGGGTATGATTAGAAGGCCGGAGCAGAAGAAAGTGAAAGACTGAATGGGGAGCCAGTAACCCTTCAGATATCTGTAATTCTGTTGAGGGGCAAGGGAGGAGCCTTACCTACTTACACATAGCCAGGAATCAAGAAGGAAGAAAATAAACAAGCAAATAAACAAATGCATATCTCTGGAATATCCAAATATATCTCACTGAGTCCATAAGCTAAAGTTTATATACTTACTTCAATCTTCTCATCCTTCTCAAAACCTGTTTATCCTTACCATGCACATGATTTTAACAAGTTGTTACCTGGGTCCAAAGCCCAAAGCAAATTAGAGGTAACAAATCAGGCCTGAGGAAAGGGCCTGCTATAAGCAGGTAGACTGATAACAAGTGAAAGTTTGATAGAAAAGGAGACAGATAAACTGCTAAAAGCAGACACAAGAATTAAAAAAACACAGCAGTTTGAGGAGCACATAATAATAACAATAATAATGAGGATAATAATATAAACAATTTTTTTGATAACTAAAACAATGGCTTTTAATGGGAGCTGGGGGCATGGTTACAGTTACAAAGTCCAACACAAAACAAGGAGAGGGAACTGGGTAGGAAGGTTACAAAATAAAGGGACCAACAGTAGGGTCTGGTAGAAAAGATGGTCCAGAGATGCCTGAGCCAGGCTAATACGGCCTCTCCCGTCTGTCTTGTCTGTGTTCACCCCTTGAGTCCATCTTGCCAGGTCCAAAGCCACCTCTGTCCCCTTCACCCCTGCCCCCTCGGAATCCCCCATGGTCCCCACCTCTGCCTCAGTACCCTCCACGGTCATAACCACCTCTGCTACCTCTCCGATCATTTCCGAAATTACCCCCCATATGAGAACCTCCAAGGTTCTAAAACTTAAATAGCAGTTAAAGTTTAAAAGTATTGCTTGCAAAATATTTTATGTATTTTCTCTCATTTGATGTAGGACAGGGCCAAATAACCTTATGTTCCTTGAGAGAGCATCCCTGTGTTACAGACTACTACAAAAATAAATGTATGCAATGATGAATTTGAATCATCTTGAAAATTTTTATTCCAGTTATCTTTGCCTAAGGAGGTGATGATCATAGGACCATAAATCCAGAGCTCTACGGGACATGAGCGACCAGCAAATCCAACCCCCTGATTTTACAAATGAGGAAACTGAGGCTAGGGTGGCTAAGAGACTGGCCCAAAAACCACACCAGAAGTAAGCAAAACATAGGATCTAGAGTTGAAAGGGGTCTCATAGGCCACCGTATTAGGGATCCTTGAAGAGTTTGGCCTTTGTTTCCTTTGATTAATTCAGTGTCTTTGATTGAGTCTTACTAGGTGCTTGCTAAATCCCAGGCCCAAACTCCTATTAGGTGCTAAGCCTATGTGGCTGTGAATTGGTAACTAAGGTGGGGCTCCAGGTGGGGCCAATGAAGGGAGGTGCTAACTCCAGAGCCAATAGTAAGAGCCTAAGTTCTGGTCGCTCAGATGATGTTTGATGACAGCTAAAGAGTGCATAAAAAGGGAAGACAGAGCTATTTGCTTAAGGCTGTCACTCCTGGAGGCACGGGACTCTGGACAGCCTCTCTAAGGGCCTTCTGGCTGAACTCGGATGTTGATGGTTTTCTTGCAGCTGCTAGCTGGATTGGTGAAACAGCCACCTAGTCCAGCTTCCTCATTTTACCAATGATGAAATTGAGACCCTTGGAATTGAAGTGATTTGCTCAATATCACACATGTAATAAATGTCAGAGGCAGGATTTGAACCTGTCTTCCCATCTCCAAATCCAGCGGTCCATTGTGCTGTGTAGCCTCTGACAAGAGAGGCTATCTAGAATGATCCATTCCTTGAGGGTCCTGATTACCTAAAATATTCTAGGCAACTCTAAAACTACAAATCACAGATAAGGAGCCTACCTGCATTAATAAAGAGAGCTTCCTCACTCAAGAATTCCATACCAGTGAAATCCCAGGTCCAATCTCTATCCCCAAACCTATCTAGAATGATGTCCTTTGCTCCTTCCCAGAACCAGAGTTGACTGGAACCAACAGCTCAGAATAATTGAAAAGGGAGCATTGCATTCATTGTTAATTAGATGCTGCAGGGAAAAATCCCTGCCCTGCTGAGCAGTGGAGCTGAGAACAGAGAAGCCCAATATTCATCATTCATCCACAGTACAAGTGGTTAATTAAAAAATCTTCATAACAGGAGAGGTTGATGGATGGTTTACATTAACTATCTATTCTCCAGGAACTGGAGGAAAAACGCCCCCACTCTTGCAAGCCCTGGGGATAAAATTTACAGGCTGCTACTTCTGTCCCTCAGGCAAGCATTGGGATGAAAATAGATGGAGCACAGAAAGGGAGAGGCAAAGGTCAGCAGTTGGAGTGACCATGAAGAACTGAACTCAGGCTTGACAGAACTGGGTTTGGTATATAAAAAAATGAAATAAAAAATGAAAAAACACCAGCAACGTTTCTCCCTGAGTGATTGGGGTCACACAAAGCTAAAAAGACATATGTCTGTATAGGAGGTTGCACAGAGGCATTCCAGTCAACAAGAGTCCTGACAGAATTATTATTCTCAGCAGGGTAGTGTGGACCTGGGGCACTAAGCTCCCACAGAAAATCCCTGAGAGGACCATGGACAGGTTTAACCAATTACACTACTGACCCCAGGCAGGAGCCTTCAAACCCATGGGCTCTCTAGAAAAAAAAAAAACAACAACAAAACCAAAACACCAACAGGGTTGCAAATCCAAGGTTGTCCTCAGTCCTCAATTAACTTGGGATATGTGAAAGAGTATGAAGCTAGAAGTCAGGTGACCTGAGATGTTAGTCCTCAATATGCTATCAAGTACGCAACCCTGGACAAATCTAGGCACTTTTGTGGGCCTGAATCTTCATGTCTATGAAATGAAAAATTGAGCTATCTCTATCTCTACTTTCTCCCTCAGCTCTAGAATTCCATAATTCTACCATTCTAACTTACCTTGGGACTGGGCTTGTCCTGGATACTTTGCTAACATTCGAAGGAGTTCTCTGACTGACCATCAGCTCTTCCATGCAATGTTTCCTGCAGGTACTCCTGGCAATGCTGCTACTATCTAGTATCTCTCTTTTCCATCCAACACACTAGAGGATTCCACAAAGCTCAAAGCAAAGAAAGAGATTTTGGATCTGCTCCATTCCAGGGTGAAGAGAGTACATGAATCAAGCTTGAGTCTAAAAAGATGAAAATCAAAAGATCATATTATTGATGACAAATAACTTGCCCAGGGTCATACAGCTTGTTGTTGTTGTTGTTGTTGTTGTTGTGTTTGTCCTTCATTCTAGAAGAGGACCATGACATCAGGATGACGATGATGACATAATATGCAGTTGACTTTGATTTGAGTGAGGGAGAACTGTGCAAGGTCACCAGCCTCACTTTCTCCTCTTGAACCATCTGGGTCCACTGGCCAGATACTCATCAGGATGATTGGAGATGACCCAGGATGCAACGGGAGACCCTGGCCGTTGTTGTCTAAGGCCTTTCCAGGTTCTCACTTTGAGTGAGGTAACACCCATTCAGTGATAGCCTCTTTAAGGTGTCAAAGGCACAACTAGAATTCTGGGCTTTCTGATTCTAGGTCTGATGAGCTAATCACTATAGCACCTAGTTGCTTCTTCTAAATTCTGAAGGAAGTGAAGGGGAACCCAGATTTTTTCAAGAAAGAAACAAATACTTGAGCTCTTGGGCATCCCTTGAGGGAAGTTCTTCAGTTTTGGTACAAATAGAAAGAAGATCTTTCAATAGAAAAATTTAAAATCATATTCCCAAGAGGTAGTAACAAGGTGAATATACCCAACCTGCCCAAATTTGCTTTATGGATATTTGTCATGGGGGCAGCTACATTTTATACTGGTTTTTTAATGATATGGATTTCAATTCCTCCATAGAGCAGGCACGCTTGCTGGGAGGTTGAGTGGATATTAATGATATTCTCTAAGTGCCAGAGATATTGCATGGATACAAAGTACTGCAGGAATTAAAGGTGAAGTCATCACTGGTTTTCAATGGGTAGGATTTAGCACAGGGCTGCGCAGTTTCCTTGAACCATCACCCCGGGTTGCTAAGCTGTGGTACGGTACCCTCTCCTCACCTGCCTTATAGCCAGCCTTTTTAAAGGTACCAGCCAGACTCTCTTTGGTTAATGGGCTGCACAACTGTACTTGATCTCTGAGCTACACCTATACCCTTCCCCATCATGTGTATATTTTCCATATTAATGGTTTTGTCTTTATATAGAAACAGTGGATGTTTGTCAATAAACTCCAGTTTATAGTATATTTAAGACATCTAGCCCTGTGCTCAGTAGTGAGATATAGAAATGAGGGGAGGAGAGGTGGGAAAGCTGTCTCCCCTACCCTGCACCTGCTGGATAGTAGGGTCTGCTCTATCCGAGCCTTTCTCCTCAGTTGATTCCTGGACCAAAAAAAAAATTCTGGGGTTTTACGTATATTCTAGGGGTTGATTTAACTCAAGAGCACTCTGGCATGTGCCTAGGTCATTTAATTCCTTATCTCCAGCACATCAAGAACAATATCACACAATGAGAGAAGCAAAAGTTTAGAAGGGGCATCAGGGTCGATCTAGTCTAACCAGTACCTGACTGAGAATCTGCTCTAGACCATCCCCAACAAGGGGCCATCCAGACTTCACTTGAATACCTCCAGTGAGGGGGAACCCACTACTATCTAAAGAAGCCCGTCTGCTTTTGGACAGCTCTAAGTGTTAGAAAATTGTTCTTACAGCCACCCACATCTGGCTTTCTGCTACTCCTATCCATGGCTCCTGAGTTATGCCCCCTGGGAGAGCTGGACAAGTTTCCGCAAGGCTGTCTTTCTCTGCATAGTGCCTGGTACATAGTAGATGCTTAATAAATGCTTATTGACTTGACTTAATAGTGCTATGTAGCAAATTACATGATTGACTGAGTCTGCTTTCACAGAAGTTACAGAGAGTATTTCATACACATAGGAAAAGATAACTAAGAAACATTACATGCTAAATCCCATTCCGATGCCTTATCAGTCATCCAATCAATGAATCAGTCAGTCAACAAGCATTTATGAAGGGGTGCCCACTTAGAGAGTATCATTAATATCCACTTTATCTCCCAACAAGTGTACCTGCTCTATGGAGGAATTGAAATCCATATCATTAAAAAAATCAGTATAAAATACAGCTGCCCCCTATGACAAATATCCATAAAGCAAATTTTGGGCAGGTTGGGTATATTCACCTTGTTACTACCTCTTGGGAATATGATTTTAAATTTTTCTATTGAAAGATCTTCTTTCTATTTGTACCAAAACTGAAGAACTTCCCTCAAGGGATGCCCAAGGGGAAAGGCTGAAAAAATATGGTATGGGGATGTAATAGACTACTATTGTGCCATAAATAAGTAATGAAAGCAATGGTTTCAGAGAGACCAATGAAGGCATGTCCGAACTGAGAAAGAGTAAAGTGAGGAGAACCAAAGGAACCATTCTACAATAACAATAACATTGTAAAGACAAATAATTTTGAAAGACTTAAGAGCGCTAATCTAGAAAAACAAACACCAGCTATGATTCCAGAGGACCAGATCATCCTGGCTCTCCAGCTGATTATTAAACTTTAAGTGTGAGTGTTTTATACTTCAGGAATCAACAAAAGCTAAAAGTCAGAAATTGAGTTATTGTTGTCTAGATTGTCTAGACTGAAGAAAGTGATGGAGAAAATGTTAATAATGCAAATTAAACTTGAAATGTATTGTATGTATATATTTTTTGAGGGCCAGTTGTTTTGTTTGCCTATATATATATATATATATTATGAGTTTTTTCATCTTTTTTTCCAATGGCAGGAAAGGCCAGAAAAAGAGGAAATAGATTGCAACTAAGTGAAAAAAAAATTTAAAAAGCACTTATTAAGCACCTAATATGTGCCAGGCATTGTGATAAGAGATGGGAATATAAAGACAAATGTTTACTGGTCTCTTCCCTCAAGGGGCTTACATTCTATCCAGAGAAAAATAACATGTATATGATTCAAAGACTATGCCTATATAACGTAAATACTGGCAGATCCTACTGTGCCAAAAAGCCTACGTGCAGAGCCTGATGATGGCCCATATGTGGCTAAACTTGAAGAGAATCATCCTCAGAAGCTTGGCCATCAGCTATTGAACTGGGGGCAGGAGGACAGTAACTTAAAAAAAACCACTATACCTCTCTTCCTCCTACTTCTTTGCAGGGATGGGAGACAAGGAGTGTAGGATGCTGCATACAACAGACTTTTTCCATATATTAGTTTTTCTAAACTTCCTTCCCGCAACTGTTGAGACAGGGAATAGAGTGTTGGTTCTGGAGTCAGGAAGACCTGAGATCAAATCCAGCCCCACTTAGTAACTGTGCAACCCCAGGCAAGTCACTTAACTTGTTTGCTTCAGTTTCCTTAACTGTAAAATGATGATAACAGTAATACTTACTTCACAGGGTTGTTATGAAGATTAAATGACATAATATTTGTAAAAAGCACTTAGCATAGGCACTATTCAAATGTCAATTCCTTTCCCTTCTTGCTCTCTTTTTAAACTTTTTATTATAATAGATGGTTGTCTGGGAGCAGGTGGAGGGAGAAATAAAATGGAAAATATATCCATAAAAATTATTTTTTAATTATGTTTCTACTAAGTTATGTTGGGGGTAGGTTTTTTTACTATGTTGATCAATTTCATCAAAGGGGAAGCTCTTTTCTCAAGATCATAGCCTGCCTGAGGCTATGTGAATGGTCTTAGAAAGTAGCCAAAAGATTCATCACCCTGAGGCCAGTCTAGTGATAAGCCTCCTACGTTAGCTCAGCTGGTCCTAGGGCAGCAGAGCCAACCTATCACCCAGCCTGGTCTTCCAGCTTGAACTTGGCTGGCAGAGCCCAGTGAAGAATGAGCAGTAGTCTTGGGTGGAGGGCAGGGGGAGGCGCACCCACACACATGAAAGGATGGGTCTTGTAAATATTGCCTCAGGGGATGAGGTGCATGAACACAAAGAATTGCGGAAGTCCAGCAAGGGGAGGTGGCTTCCAGCTTTGGGATGGAAGGAGAGGTCAGAGAGGTACAGTTTGAGCCAGGTTTCCATGAGTAGGGTTTAGACAGGCAGAAAGGAAACAAAGGGCATCAGGTGAAAAACATGAATAGGCTCAGCAAGTTTAGATATATATATATATGAATAATAGGTCTATGATGACTTATCAAAAGGATCACAGCTAGAAGGGATGTCAGAGATCATCTAAGCCAGTGTCTGCATGATACAGATGAGGAAACTGAAGGAGGTAGGATGACTTAAGCATGACCCCCAAAATACTAATAATAATACTAGCACTTATATAGTGGTTTACAAATATTATCTCATTTTATCCTCATAATGAGTCTTGGAAGTAGGTGCTATTATTATCCTCATTTTATGGATGAGGAAACTGAGGCAAACAGGGCTAAGTGACTTGTCCAGGGTCACACAGCTAGTACATGTCTAAGACAGGATTTGAATTCAGATCTTTCTCACTCCAGACCCAGCATTTTATCCACTACACCATTTAGCCGCCTCTATTAACAGAAGGGATTTGAACCCAGGTTGCCTTAACTGGAAATTAAGCCTTCCTTAGGATCATAATATTATGGAATCATCCATCCACGACTGGGAGGGACTTTGGAGACCACCAAGCCCAACTCCCTCATTTTACAAAGAATCTCAGGCCCAAGGAGGTCATTTGCCCAAATTTCCATAGGTAATATTTGAATCCACATCTTCTAACTCTCAATGTAGCCCTCTTTAGATCTAGAGCTAGGAAGGACCTCAGAGTCATACCCAACACCTTCATTTAACGGATGAGGAAACTGAGGCCCAGAATAGGTAAGTGACTTACCCAAAGTCACAGAGATAGTGAGTAGAGGAGATGAGATTTGAACCCAGGTCTCATCATTTTAGAGTCATTGCTTTTTCCAACATACCAACAAGCTTTCTATTGCCACAGTCCTAATCTCTGAGGGTGAAGTTCTTTGAGGTGCTTGGAGCACTGTGTCTTGGAGCCCCTGGTATAGACAGAATCCTGAACCTCATAGTGTGCTACACTATTACCAGTATTCTTATCTGAGGAGTGTCATCAGCAACCTTGCTGGATGGACTTTGTTTCCGATATTCTTCAGGGTGGTTGAGGTCATCTCTCATTCTATACCATAGTGCCCGGAAATGTTCTGGTAGATTAATGTGAACTACACTGTAAAGTTTCCAAGATTGCTCCCTGTTGATTGCATCGATGCTTTCAAAATTACAATTTCCTTTCTTGCCACATAATATCGTACTGCTTCTCTGAGACCTTAAAAATCAATATTAATGATAATGTATATATTTTTCCCAAATGAATTATAAGATAACCTCTTCCCCCACCCCTCCTACTTCTAAGTCACACTGCACCCAAGTGGTACCTTTTTCTAGAGGCCTCCTGAGAAAATCATAAACCACATTTAAATACAGAAAATGATGTGCCCCCCGAACATGTTTCTATGTTCTCCATCTGCCTGCAAGAGGGAGGTCACTGCTCTAGGGAGGCAGCTGCTCTCTTCCGCAACTGAAATATCTACTTGACAGATTTGGGACATGGAAAGGGCAGGGGAAAATTGGACACTTGGACATAGATGGTTGTCATATTTTAGCCACCTCCTTGGTGGCAGCAGAGAAGCACCTGCTGCAGACTGATAGAATTACAGTATGAAGGTTGAAATGCTCTGTTCTTGGCCTTCCTCTGCCAGTGGAAGGAGGATGGAGTTTGAGAAATAAATGTCTGGCATTAGAAGGGCAATGGAATATATAAGTAGCCAATTTTCTTTGGGAGGAGGGGTGGAGGATGATGTAACCCACAAGGCTGACCTTCATACTAATATGCAATGTCACTTCTTTTGGAAATGGCTGGCAGAGGAACCAGTGGTCAAGGGTTATGCTCTAAGCTTTAAGAGGACTCCTCACTGACAAGTACAGATGTAGAGGAAATGTGGCCACAACCAGGAGCCAAGAGTTGGTCTGGCCCAATCATCTTCAAGACCAGAAGACCTGGTATGAGATATAGAAGTCAGAATGGCCCTGCTTGAGCAGAGATGTGCCCTAACCTAAAAACAACAATAAGAATCAGGACCAGTCAACTAATCAAGCAAATAAAATTTACTCAATGCCTACTATATGCCAGGTGCTGTGCTACCTGCTGAGGCTAAGAAGAAAGGTAAAAGTCAGTCCCTGCCGTCAGGGATCTCATAGTCTAATTGGGGAGACAATATGCAAACAACCACATATGAAAAGATACAGAAAGGAGCCCTGAGGGGAAAATGATGCTGTAAATATAAATTACCTGGAGATCATAGTACTATATATGGTAAATGTAGAGTTTAACTAGTCCATTTCTTTCTTTTTAGGTAGGGTTATTAATGAACCACTGGAGAAGTAAATGGCAAACCAACACCAATATTTTTGCCTCATGGACATTATGGTTCATGGGGTCGTGAAGAGTTGGATATGACTGAACAACAAATACTGAAAAAATGACCTCCTTCTACCTTTTCACTCACACACACACACACACACACACACACACACACACTCACTCACTCACTCACACTCACCTATATGCATTCAAGTATAGGAGAAAGTGAAGGAGGAGGAGGAAGACAACAAAGGAGAGAAGATAGAAGAAGATGAGAAAAAGGAGGAGAAGAAGGTAAAAGTAGAGAAGGGAGAAGGAAAAGAGAAGGAAGAGGAGGAAAAAGTAGCAGGAGATAGAATAGCTTCTCTCCTACTTTTACAGATCTCCAGGGAAAGAGACTGTACAATCTCCTTGATTCCTTTTGGATTCTAGTGTCTAATGGCATACTTCTATCTAAGACAGAACATAAAGTCCTAGGCACCCAAAGGGCATGGTGGATAGTATTGCACTTGGAGTCAGGAAAACCAAAATCCAAATTCCACCTCAGAAACTAACTGGCTGTTTGATCTTGGAACTGAGTTTGAATCCTAACTTGGATTGTCTGTGTGACACTGGCCAAGTCATTTCACCTCTCTTGATCTCGGTTTCCTCTTCTGTAAAAATGGTATAATAACAGGGCTGTTGTGAGGATCATTTGAAATAACATGCAAAATACCTTGCCAACATTAAAGCATTATATAAGTGCTAGCTATGACTATTATTTCATTAATTATTAAAGGAAAGAAGAGAAAAGCATTGGTTAAATGGCTACTATGTGCCAGGAACTGTTCTATGTGATATCATTTGGTCTTCATAATAATGTGGAAGGTAGGTGTTATAATTATTCTCATTTTACAGGTGAAGAAACTGAGGCAGACAGAGGCTCAGTGACATGCCAAGAATCACACAGTTAGCAAGTGTCTAAGGTCAGATTTGAATTCAGGCCACCAGGTCCAGTGCTCTATCCCTTATGCCACCTAGGTGCTGCTAAATATTTATTATGTACAAGACACTCTATCAAATACTTCATAGGATGTTAAAATGAGTAAGATGTGGTCCCTGCCTTCAAACAACTTATAGTCCTGCACAGTACCAAGGGAGTTAGGCAGGTTAATAAAGAAAGGGAGGTTTGGGAGGACAAGTCAAAATGGGGAGGAGAAAAAAAGTGCTAGCGGTACCATTGGCCCTACAAGTACTCTCAAAAAGATCCAAGAAGACCATCAGACCAAATAGTGACTGGAAAGTCACTCATAATGGAAGGGGAGGATAACAAGTAAGTGTCTACACAAATGAGGAAGGGGTAGAACCCCACTTTCATCTGAATTTGACAAAGAAGAGTAGAATACACACAGAGTTTGGTGTAAAAATATATTCAATGGGAGCAGCTAGGTGGTGCAGTGAGTGAAGCACTGGCCCTGGAGTCAGGAGGACCTGAGTTCAAATCCTACCTCAAACACTTGACACAGTTACTAGCTGTGTGACCTTGGGCAAGTCACTTAATACCAATTGCCTTGCCTTCCCCCCTCCCCCCAAAAAAAGTGAAAAAAAAGAAATATATTCAACTTAAGGAAACAGGAAGAAACATAGAGAGAGGAAAGGAGAGAAAAAAAGGCAGGGCAGATTTAGGGAGAAATTGGTCATGAGCAAAACAAAACCTAAGTTCAGAGGAGAGAGATTATGAAGATGGTTCCAAAGGAAATTAAGAAGATTAAGAACCTATGGTTGGGTTCTGGGAGGAAAAGAGAAGAAGGGAAGGAGAGTGGGAAATGATTATATTAGGCAAAGAGCATTGGTATTGATTCATTCCTGGTTTATAACCCCATTCTTCTTTGTAAAGAAGGAGTTGGGAGCAAAGAAAGGAAAAAAAAGTATAGTAGAATAGAACAGAGAGAAATATATAATTATGATAATTGTGAATGTGAAAGGAATGAACTCACCCCTAAAAGGGAAAAGGTTGGCAGAATGGATTAGAAAGTAGCAATATGTTGTTTACATGAAACATACTTAAATATAAAGATTCACACAGAATTAAAATAAGGGGCTCAAGTAAAATCCATTATATTCCAGCTGAACTCAAAAAAGAAGGGGCAATAAACATGACTTCAGACAAGGCAACAAAAACAGACGTGACTAAAAAAGAGATAAACAAGGAAATTACCTTTTGCTGAAATGTACCATAGAAAATTAATTAATATCAATATTTCATATATATACATACCCAGTGGTATAGCATCCAAGTACTTAAAGGAAAAGAAATGGAGATGATTCTGTTGATATGAGTGAAGATATTTATGCTTGTTTTATGTTTATATCCATGGAAGCCTGTCAATAATTTTGTAGCTTTGGCTGTGACTTTAATTATGCACTACAGTATGAAGCAAAAAGGGACTAACCAGATGACTCATCTCCCTGTCCATTCAGAGAACCATAGAATGCTAGAGCTCAGAGGGATTTTGCAAATTGTGTAGTCCAAACCCCCTATTCTATAAAGGAGGACCATGAGAGAGGAGAAATGATTCACCTAAGGTCACAAAACTAAAGATTGAAAGGACCAGGGCTAACCTGGTTTCTGATTCCCAGCATAGCACCCTATGATCATTAATAAATCAGAAAAAGCAGATAAATGACTGCAGCCTGAATAAAGCAGCTGGAGGAACTCTGAGTAGTCCTTTTTTGAAACAACTACCCATCCTCGAGTAGTCAGTACATGAAGGAGGCTCAACTTCACTGGGACTTTAATCTTATGAGGGAAATGCCTTTTCTGGTAGCTCAGTCTAGTGATGATACATCCCATTCCCAAGATGTCTCTGCAAAGCAGCAGGTGTTAGGAGCTGAGTTGGCATGAAATAGATTTCAGGCCCCTGTTCTCTGAAACTTACTTTTCCTCTTCATTGTTCACCCATGTCGCAATCTTACTGAGATCCAGATGGAAACAACAAGTGGTTCATGGGTGACATAACCCAAAGCCTGATACCGGGCCAGCAAGCAGAAACAGGGACAGGATGACATGGAGTGGAAGAGCTCCAGGATTTACTTGCATAACAACAATAGATACTGTTCTGGGAGTGGATTTCTTGTTTTGGGGAAAAGTTAAGAGAAATGAAGGCAAACAGAACCAGTCTTCCAAAGTCATAAAGAAGAGGCAAATGAGGGTCTCTTTTGCCCATAAACCTAGAAACCATTATGTTTACAGCCTTAAAATCTTCAGGCAATGAGTACCCATAGCTAACTACATTCAGATTACTTCCAGATGAAGTCAGCAACTCTGACCCCATCCAATGTCGGAGAGCATCTGGCCCACAAGCTGGGCAAAGGACAGCAGCATCCAGACCTCATGAAAAATAACTGGTAAAAGGAAAACAGATTTGCTGGCATGTATCCTACTGGAGATACTTCCTCAAGATGATACTTGAAGAAAGAAACAGCAGCCGGACAGGACAATGGCTCCCTGCAACACCAAAGAGTAACCCAAAGTCAAGCAACACATGTTCTCCATAAAAATAGAAGGGGACTGGGACCAGAGGAAGGGACAAAGGAGCCAGGATGAAGCAAGGGCACATTGAGTGCCACAGTAGATTAAACCAAACATGTCAACAGGAATCAGGCAATTCCAATATTGACGAATAGCCAAGGTACACGGTAAGTGGTTAAACTTGTCTCTGAAACATGATGGTTGGTACCAGTTTCACTTCCATAAAATACATGTAGGCATCCCTCCCTGGCTACCACAACCTAAGCATCTCCTTCTATTAGAATGTAAGCTCCTTGAGGGCAAAGAATGTATTCACTTTTGTATCCCTAGCACTTAGCAAAGTGCTTGGCATCTAATAAGTATTTAATAAATGTTCTTTCATTCATCAATTTATTCATTCCATCTATAGTTCCATGGTGCTTTGAACTTGAACTTCTTAAGAAGCCTTTCTTGATCCCATTATATTCCTCTAAATAAAAACTTCTTATCTGGCTTGTCTGTTTTCTATATACTTATGTATGTAAACATTGTCTCCCCCAACAGAAGGTAAGTTCTCTAAGGGCAGGGACTGTTTTATGTTTTCCCAGCCCCTCACCCAAGTGCCTGACACATAGTAGGCACTTAATACTTATTGATTGAATAACCCTCTTGGTCTTAGGTTAAAGGAAGTTTATTTCCTCTTGTGGCACAAATACTGAGTTTCCTTCTCCATTCTGTTGCTCTATGTGCTGTGGCTCAGATTGAGTATAAATAGCAATTATTTCTGTTCTGGTCAGAAACTTTGAGGGTCTTCCCCTCCCTGATTGATTCTTTTGTGAAGGCAAAGTAGATAATTTTTAACCTCAATTCTTACCTAGTCTTTAATTACTGAATGGGCATTGCCTCAGACAAACTGAGACCTGGGAAAGATTTTAGTTTAAAAAGGCCAAGGTCTCACACTATATCTAGGGCCATCATCAGTTGACCTAATCTATATCTTGCCACTGGACTCCAATGACTTTGGAGGCTGATGACTTTGCAAAGCTCTGCCTCACTTAAATCCAATTTACTTGAAAGTCAAGACATTACCTTCCTAATGTCATTGGTTCTCTTTGAAAATGAACGACAAATTGACTATAATCTGGTGAAGACTGTTTTTTTTTTCTCTAAATAATTGAAATCCAGCCACTTGTCAAGAAAAAGAACCTAGGCCCCGAACTTAAACCCCGCATGAAATCTTGGACACAAATGGAAGCTCAAGGCAGGAGGAGGGCAGACCCAATTTGGCAGCCTTGTCTGAACAGCCTTCAGAATCATGTTCTCTCCAAGCTAGAAGGAAAACGATCCAGTCTAACATATACCTGAGCAGTCAATCCTTTATGCAACAACCCTTACAACTTGATCCCTCAGCCCTCCAACAAAAGGGAGCCCACTATTTCCAAAGATAGCCCATTCTGCCAGCTCTAACTGTTGGGAAGTTTCTCTGCCATCAAACCTTAATCTGCCTTTCTTCAACTTCTACCCATGATTCCTAGTTCTGTCCTCTAGAGATAAGTAAAACAACCCTGATCCTGCTAACACTTGAAAACCTTTCAAATACTTGAAAACAGCTGTCAAATCACCCCTAAGTCTTCTCTGCTCCAAGCTGAACATCCTCACTTCCTTCGATGATCCTTATAAAGAAGGTCTCCATCTCTTTACCATCCCAGATGCCCTCCGGTGTGCCAATGTCCTACTTTAAAATGCAACATCCCAAACTGACCACATTAATCCATATGTAGTCTGACCAGACCAGGGTACATCAAGACCTGAGTTCAAATACAGCTTCAGGCACTATCTGTGTGACCTTGAGCAAATCAGTTCACCTCAGTTTCCACATCCATAAAATGAGGATAATAACACATGATTTGCAGAGTTTTTTGAGATCATATTAGCATAGTGCCTGGCACATAGTAGGTGCTATGTAAAAAGCTAATATTATTATAGTTACAAATACACAGCCACGGTTTGCTTATGAAAACAATCTTGCTTACCCATTCCAGCAGGCTGCTATCTTTCATTGCCATAAGCAGGAGGCTGCTGGCACTGGAGAGACATTTCTATCTTCTGTCCTCACCATCTTCTAGTCTTCTAGGCCAGCAAGTTGTCAAATTAGAGCCAACTTGTGACAGTTTTACGTTATATACTCTTGTTCACCAGTAAACAGGCTGAGCAACCCCCCTACTCCTTACCCCCACCCACGGCTACCACCAATCCTCCTTGCCTGCCCAGCGCAGCTGTCAAGGGTCAAGAGAACTCATTTAGCTAATGCCCAGTTCTCAGGCTGGTATCCCCACAGAGAAGGGGGGTGCCTGTCAGCTCCCAAACTCCCCCAGAATCTTTCCTGGCCCTTTTTCTTATGGAAAACTCAATAGTCTTTCTAAAGCATCCTTCCACCCTCCCAAGGAAGGGGGTAAATAGCTCCAATTTCCCCTTCCCACACACAAGCAATTATTATATTATTGAGCTTTTATTAGAGACTTCTATCTCTTACTCTGTCCCCCAGGCCTACCTCTGACTGGAAGTATCAATAACAGAGAAATCCTCTGACTTTGATCTCCTAGAGTCATACAGCAACCATAGATCCTCCTCGAATCTAGGGCCACTAGAAGGGCCTTAAAGACCACTTGTCCAAAGCCCCTGGTTTAAAGAAGAAACAACAGAGACACACAGAGGTGAATTGATTAGCCTAAGGTCATACAACTGGTTAGTGATCGAACCAGGACTTGAACCCAGATCTCATGACTACCAGTTTATTACTGTGAAATAGCCTGTTCTATTTGACTCACTATTAGGCTTTGTTAATGCTCTTGTTGATAGATTCTTGCCAAATAGAGAGTAGGAGGTCTAGTGAAGAGGGATGTGGGAGAAGAGCTTTCCTCAAGTCCATCTTATCATGATAACTTCTTTTCCCCCTTAAGTTTTAATTGAAAGGAAGAGTTGTGGTGAAGATTTGGAGGATGGGAGCATCTTTTAGTCTTGGACAAGGCTTTAGCATAGACTTCTTGGACTTTGAGAAATTGATGGAAGAATTACTTGCCAGCAGAGTCATCACTAGGGTAGAGTGATCTGGGCTGTGTACCAGGCTCCTGAAATTTAGAGGGGACCAACAGCACTGCCCCACCTCTTCCTCATAGATGTTCATATCCCTGACCCTCCAAATCCATACTATCAGTCTCCCTGTGCCCTATGGTCTGCCTCTCCACCAGTGGCTATACCCCAGGTGAATGTCCCCATTCCCAGTTGTTCCTGCCTGTCCCCAACATGTCCCTAGTTATGCCCCTGCTTGCCAGCTTAAGAAGTTTGATAAGGGTAGTGCCCTGGAGTGGCTCCTGCTGTGATTGTAGGCTGCCCTGGAGGGTCCACTTCTCCCCTGAGCAAGGAGGTTAGTCTGGGGGGAAAGAGAACAGGTCTTGGCTCCTCTGATGTCTTTGAGTTAGTGATTTAGCTTCCCAATTGTGTGGAGTTTCCCTGTGGTCTTGCCTGGAATCCTGGCGGAGAGAAGCCTTCCTTTCCACTAATCTAAGCCAGCTGGGCTGCTGAAAGCTGGGTCACTGCATTAGTCAGTGCAAAGCTCAGCACCAGCTGGGAGGTGCTGCTGCCTTCATGTCCATTCTGGCTAGAGCTCAGCTGGCTGTCAGTCACCAGGCCTAAATGAAGCCCAGGCAAAACTGACGATGTTGGCTTTGGAGATTACAGCTGGTTGGGTTAGCATTTGTGGCCCCAGTAGATTCATTACCTCTAATGCTTGCCTTTTTTGCCTCTCTGATACAGCATGTGCTGAACTACTTGTGGGGGTAGGGGTAGGGGGGTGGAGAACTCAAGCTGGCATCCCTGAAAAACAAAAAGCTAAGGGTATAACACTTCATTCCGCTGGATTCTCAAGGACTAGAGCACATATGTATGTAAAGAAAATTAACAAGATCAAATGCAAATGATTTCTATGAAAAAACAATAGAAACTTTCCACCCTTACTTTTGTGTTTTGTTGTTGTCTAGTCATTTTCAATTGTGTCTAATTCTTTGGGGTTTTCTTGGCAAAGATACTAGAGAGGTTTGCCATTTCCTTCTCCAGCTCATTTTACAGATAAGGAAACTGAGATAAACAGGGTTAAATAACAACCCCAGGTCAGACAGCTAGTGAGTGTCAGATGAGTTTTCCTAACCCTAGGTCCAGAGCTCTATCCACTGCTCCACCTAGCTGCTCCTAGTCTCCCACTATTCAAGTCAAATAAACAGGCATTTATTAAACACTGACCATACGTCAAATACTGTTCTAAGCACTGGAGATACAAAGAAAGACAAAAACTACAGTTCCTTCTCTCAAAAAACTCATTCTCATGGTGAAGACAATGTGCAAACAGCTATATATATATACACAGGGCATATATAGGATAAATCCCAGCCAAACTATACCATTTGGCCTTCCTTGAACAAAGTTTACACTCCATGCCTTTGCAATTCTCTATGCTTAGAAATCATTGAAGGCATGCCCTTCTTCATTGGTTGAATTAATACCTGTCCTTTAAGACCCACGTAAGATGCTACTCCCTTCTTGCAGCCTTTTAAAAAAAAGTTTCCCTTCATATTGAACATCAATACAACCACTCAAACTTGTTCAGTAAACATTTACAAATTAATTTCTCCAAATATAATATTTTTTCTTGTATCTACTGCTGCCCAGCCCCTTCCCCACCAGTTGTAACTCTCCATTATGACAAATATGTATAATCAGCAACCTTTAATAAAGGCATCATCCCTCCCCCCACCATGTGATTTCTCCCCCTTCTGAACTCCCAGATCATTTTGCTTGGCTTCTGCAATGCACTTATCAGATCATGCTTTGTTTTCTAATCACATATTCATTTGTTTTATTCTGTGTTGTAAGCTGCTGGAAGGTAAGGACTTGGTCTTGTTCAGGGTCTAACACATTTTAGTCCCTTAATAAATATTCTATGAATTAAAATCACTTAACAAAAAAGCACATGTTGAAATAATTTCCAAGCAATGCCCTTGAACAAACAACTAATTTTTTTTACTCAACAAAGTGATACAGCACAATAATTTGGTATTATTGGGTCTCTCTGTGATACTTCACATGGTATAGAAGTCACTCAAAGATTGTCACTCTAATACTCGAAGGGATCAGGGTCACCCCTGGATTTAATTCTAGGACCCATCTACTCTAGGCAAAAGCAATCTTGTCTATGCTTTTCTTCACTGATAGGATTCAGGATGGATCATTCCCTTCACTTGGTCATACCTATCACAGGCAGCAAAAAGACCAGTACGCTTAGTCATCACTCAGCATTTGTTAAGTGCTTACTATGTGCCAGATACTATGGCAAGCCATAGTCCTTCCTTCAGAGTATACATTCTGATGTACATACAACATGTAAACCAACCAAATTTAAAAGGGTGAGATATTTGAAAAGCCTTTCATGTCAATTACACAAATTTTTTGAAAAAAGTGAAAAATGCACACAATACAATCACAGATATATGTGACACTTGAACTTGAACTGGACACAAATCTCCAACGTTAAGGGATGAGGCTTGAGATTCCCATATGGGACTTCTAGGAAGATGGTAGGGTAAGCATTCATAAAGGATCCCCAATATTCCTCTCAAAAATAGTTATAAAAATATTTTAAAAGATGCAACTACTAGAAATCCTCAAAGGAAATTTTTAAAAAAGAGAAATATACATGACAACTTTATTATGTATTTAAAAGGAATAGTAAGTTGTACATAATAGATTTGCAGTTTCATATGTAATCATCTTTTTTATTACATTATGTTATGGAAAACACTTGTTTTATGCCATTAATTAAAAATAAAATTCAAAAAATAAAAAAAATCATTCAAAAGGAATGAGCAAACCAAAGAAGAGCTCAGACACAATAATATGTATGTGTGTGTGGAAAAACAGATAGAGTGAGACAGTGACAGAGATAGACAGAGAGACAAGATAGATTAAATAGATAGACAGATACATAAGAGAAGAAGCAAAAACACTAGAAGAAAAATATATTGAAACAATTCTAATGTCAGCATCAAAAGCTAGGATTTTCCAAAGATAAAATAAAATGGGTAATAAACACACTGAAGGTTATAACTCATAATCACATGAGAGGAAAAAAATAATGAGATTGTTCTATCATACTTCTTGAATTCAGGATCCCAAGGTTCAGCACAAGGAGAGGGCAATCTCTCTTATATGTTAATTATGTGTCACTTTTCCAGGAAGAAAAACCTGAGATGCACCAGGCCCTTAGTTATATAGACTTTATGTCAGGAAGAAGGGGGAGGTTCTTCTCCTGAGTCAAAATCCCAACTCTTGCTTCCAACATTCCCTAAGCAATAGTTTGGGAAGTAGGAGTAGCAGGTGAGACTATTAGTCCCAGCCCTGAATGACTGCTGATAAATCTAAAGTAGAAAATCTACCTGACTGGAAGGTAAAGTACCACAAAACAGAACACAGTACAAGACAGGAACCAGAAGACAAAGTAATGCAAGAAAAGAAAAATTAAAAATCTCCAATTAAATACAAAAATGAAATTGTGAAAATCAAAGGAGAGATTAAAAAAATTGAAGGTTAAAACAAAACAAAACATAACAAAACCAATTGAACTAAACGAATAAAACCAGGAGCTGGTTTTATGGAAAAAAATTAAATAGACAAACAACTGGTTAATTTGATTGCTTTTTTAAAGAAGAAAACCAAATTTGCAGTATCAATAAATGAAAAGAGTGAATGTGAATGAACCACCAATGAAAATGAAATTAAAGCAATTATTAAGAGTTATTCTTTTCAAATTATGTGACAATAAAACTGACAAGCTATGTGAAATAGATGAATATTTACAAAAATATAAGTTGCCTAGATTAACAGAAGAGGAAGTAGAATATTTAAATAACCCTATCTTAGAAAAAGAAATTGAACAAGTCATAAATAAGCTGCTTAGAAAAAATCTCCAGGACAAGATGGATTTACAATTGAATTCTACCAAACATTTAAGGAACAATTAATCCCAATACTATATAAACCATTTGAAAAATAGGTAAGGAAGGATTCATACTAAATTCCTTTTATGTTGCAAATATGGTTTTGATACCTAAACCAGGGAGAGCAAAAACAGAGAAAGGAAACTACAGCTCAATTTCCTTAACGAGTAACAACACAAAAATGTTCAATAAAATGCTAACAAGGAGATTACAGCAATTTATCACAAGGATCATACACTATGACCAGGTGGAACTTATACCAGGAATGCAGGGCTGGTTCAATATTAGGAAAATTATAAGCTTAATTAACCATATCAATTACAAAAACAGCAAAAAAATCACATAAATTTATCAATAGGTGCATAAAAAGCTTTTGACAAAAATACAGCACCCTTCCTATTAAACACTAGAAAGCATAGGAATAAAGAAATCCTTTCTTAAAATCATAAGTAGTGTATATCTAGAATCAGTTGCAAGCAGTATCAGGGACAAATTTAAAGCCTTCTCAATAAAAGTAGGGGTGAAGCAAAAAAAAAAAAAGATGTCCATATCACTATATCACTATTGATTAGAGAAATGCAAATTAATTCTGAAATATCACCTCATACCTACAGATTGGCTAACATGATAGAAAAGGAAAATGACAAATGCTAGAGGGGATGTGGAAAAATTGGGACACTAATGCACTGTTGGTGAAACTATGAACTGGTCCAACCATTCTGGAGAACAATTTGGAGCTATACCCAAAAGGCTATAAAATTGTTTATACCCTTTGACCCAGTAATACCACTACTAGCATCCCAAAGAGATCAAAGTAAAGAGAAAAAGACCTATTTGTACAAAGATATTTATAGCAGCTCTTTTTGTGATGGCAAAGAATTGGAAATCAAAGGGGTGTCCATTAATTGGGGAATGGCTGAACAAATTGTGGTGTATGGTTGTGATGGAACACTATTGCGCTATAAGAAATGATGAGCAGGATGATTTCAGAAAAAACTTGGGAAGACATATGAATCCATGCAAAGTGAAGTGAGCAGAACCAGGAGAACATTGTACATAGTAATATCAATATTGTTCAAGGATCAATTGTGAATGACTTAGCTATTCTAATCAAGACAATGATCTAAGACAATTCCAAAGGACCCATGATGAAAAATCCAGAGAGGGAACTGAAAAACTCCATGCAGATTGAAGCATATATTTTTATTTTCTTTATTTTTGTCTTTCTTTTTTGTATTTATAGAAATATAGAATATTAGGGAAAGATGTTTCATATAGAAATATGTTTTGCATGACTTCACTTGTATAATTGTTATCAAATTGCTTTCTTCTCAAGGAGGGGAAGAGGTAGAAAGGAAAGAATTTGGAACTCAAAATTTTAAAAATGAACATTAAAAAATTTTACATGTAATTGGGAAGTATTTAATGAAATAAATAAAAATACACTATAATAAAAAGAAAGTAAAACAAGTATGCTTTATTGAAGAGAAAAATTCACAATACTGTAAGTATTCAGGGAGGATGGAACTCAATCATGTTCACTGGGGTGGCTGGTGAAAGGTGGCACCAGAACTGGTAAAGTCAAAGCCAGGTGAGTTTTCATAGGATTTTTATCTAGGTCAAGCAAGACCAGAGGAGGGGGAGTAAGGTATTGTGGGATGGGTGCTGATTCATGCTGCCAGGGGAGGGGGAGGAGACAAGGGAACCTCTGGTGAATAGGTAGGCTAGTTGATTTTCAAATTCTTTGCTAGAGAGAAAAGCAAGCTACCATCCTAGTCATATCAGAAGATTTGGGCTTCCCAGGCTTCTTCTTTATCAGGGTAGGAAAGCTACTGAGTCCTTAGCTACTGGAGCTAAAAGACAAAAAATCCTGGGGGGAATAAGATGGAGTGACTGAAAAGTTGTGATATTTTGCACATTGAAATTAATTTATTTAAAGTTACTAAGGAAGTTCATTTAACCAAATAGGTATTTACAAATATCCATGGAGTATATAAACTAAAACAATGAAGTTGGTAAAAAAAATATTTTCCTGAAGAACAGAATGGTAACATGGAAGCAGAAAAACAATCCAGAAAATAAAGAATTATTAGGCTTTTGGAAAACTGTGAAGGAAAGAGTCTAATCATGATATGTCCACAAATCATGCCAGAAAATTTCCCAGAAATATTGAAAAAATATAGAACAGATTACAAATAGATAGAATCAAAAGGACACTAACATGGAAGAACAGCAACTTTGACTCATCCAGACATATTATTGTCAACCTTCAAGACCATAACAAAATAATCTTACAAGTAGCCACGAAGTGAGCCTGCATGCACACACAATTATAAATGAAGGCAGCTAGAATATATCTGCTGAAGGCAGCTCTGATATATCAAAAGAATGAAAACTATAGGATTTGATCACCAAATCAGCTTCCTAGGAAAAAACTAAACATTGTTCACAAAAAAAAAAAAAATGATGAACGCTTAAAAATTAAGAACACTTAAAAATTAAGAGAAAAGGCCAAAGCTCACAGCAGCTTATGATTGGTAATACCATCAAGAGCACCCAAGAATGTTAAATGACTCTCAGCCTGGAAAGAACAGAGGGAAGAGACTCTGTAACAGATCTGGGCCATCAAGCTAAGTGCTTTAATCAATAGATACTTTACAACTGTGATTAAACTAGTCTCTCATCCAATGCAATCATCATAGGGGAATAAAAACAACAACCACCATAGTATTGTTTTTCATTAACTATTGAATGATACAGTTGGACTTAAGGAGGGGAAAAGGAGGAGGGAGACCCTTTATTGGATAATATAGAGGGTTTTCTCAAGAAGATATTTGATGCTTCTCTCCCTTGGAGCCAAGATTGCTCACAATCAGGTTCCCCTGCTTTAGCAAGAACAAAGAACTCATTCTAAAGCTCATTCTAAATCCTACCTGCATTCAATTCGATTCAATTCAACAAAAATTAACAAAGCCCTACTATGTTCAAGAAACTGTGCTAGGCAACGAGTGTGCAAAAACAAAAACAAAACCATGGTGGTGGGGGAGTGCAGAGAGTGGAATAATAGGGAAGAAGAGGTGTTTTCCTTGGGCTTAAGTCAAGATAGTTACAGAAACCTGGGCATGCTGGTCCATATCACTCTAGTGATTATCTCTATTTTTTCCTGTATCTATCTCATTTGTACATAATTGTTTTCATGTTGTCTCCCCCATTAAAATGTGAGGTCATTAAGAGTAATGGGCATCTTTTGCCTTTCTTTGTACCTCCAGTGCTTAAGATGGTGTCTGGCACATAGTGGGTGCTTATTTAAAACTTATTGGCTGACTGAGTTTGGGCCTCATATAGAGAGCTGCATCCGAAGGAAAATTAATTATGGGAATTTCCCTGACTGGATCCATTCTAGCTGAAGAAAGAATCATGTTTCCTGAAAAATATTAATCTCTGGGATTCAGGAATCGGAAATCAGAATTTCTGGAAATTCACAGAAATTACCTAAATCACAAGTTATTCTTTAGTCTTCGTAGCATTTATTTATATGTTTTTAAATAATAATGAGTGGCCGTAATAATAAGTAATGGATCATGTTTCTGTGGTAGTTATACTAAAAGTTTCAGAGGTTTTCTATTTTTAAAAAATCATATAATAATAAATTCATGGTTTATTATGAACCAATATTTTATGACACTGATTTAAAACCTAACTGGCAATAAGTTTACTGGTGTATCTTTCTTAAAATCCTTTGGACATTCTTCATACTCTTTATTCATTATTATGGATCTCTAAAGAAATTTGTTTAATGCATAAGAAATATTGAGTTTAGTAGTATTTACAAAGAACCGTAGCTTACAGTGAATATTCAAATAGTGGAGAAGCCCAGTGTACATTATTGGATAGTATTCAAAGAACCTAACATTTGGATCTCCTAGCAAGGTTAACAACATTACATAGAATTACATGTCGAAATGACAAATCTAAGGACATATTTTGCTTCCAAAGTTTATTATTTCTTGGAACACCACTCATGGGATTTTTATAAAGTATACTATGCATATGAATTTATTGATATTCATTTTATTTGCAAGAATGATTCGCCATCCACAGCAGGCAGGGCCATGAGCACACTTATGACATAGCTACAGTTACAGACCAGACTACTTCCCTCCTACCTCTTTTCCCTGAAATGTCAACCTTAACCTTCAACTCTAAGGGTTACCACTTCCTGCTCTTGCTTTCAAGTCAACATCAGTGGATTTCCTATGAACCAGTAACATCTCTATGCTTATTGTTAACCTTACATTCTCACAGGAGAATTATACTTCTCTTTCTCAATTTCTCAACCGACTTTTCTCAGGATTCTAGATTCAGAAAAAAAACATAGAAATGGCAGGAAGCAATTCCCACATGGAAACAGTTGGTATGCTATAATGTAAAGAGGTACCACTAATGTCCTGCTCCAACGCCTGATCAAGAAGCACACCTGTCCTATGCAGCAAGAGGGTCCAACGGATAGGGTCTTATCCAGAGTCAGGAAGACCCAAGTTCAAATCCTGCCTTAGACACTTACTAGCTGTGTGACCCTGGGCAAGTCACTTGCTGTCTGTCTGCCTCAGTTTTCAAAACTGTAAAAATGGTGATAAAAGTAGCACCTACCTCTCAGGATTATTTTGAGGATCAAATGAGATAAAGTTTTGTAGTGTGCTCTCCAAGCCTTAACTCGCTAGTGATACTGATGAGGCTGACAATTTTCTGGCAAGTTTTGCAGAGCCAAAAAGATTTCGAGCATGGGACCAACAATGGCTTACATCTGTCATCCAAGGACCAGCCTTTCCTAGTTCAAAGATGCTTATTATCAGGCCAGCCCAAGAGGACCGTCTACTAAGGGTTAGAGAATTGTTATCTATATCAGTGAATGATGAAATGATACACCCTGGAAACATCAAAATACTGAAATAATAAGGGATCAGTCCAATTCTTCTAGATTTTATCACCACTCAGATTTACTCAGGACACTCCTTCATCAAACATTTATCGTTTGCTGGTTTCAGTCGTGTCCAGCTTTTCATGACTCCATTCAGGATTTTTTTTGGCAGAGATGCTGGAAGGATTTACCATTTCGTTCTCCAACTCATTTTACAGATTAGGAAACTGAGGCAAACACAATTAAATTACTTGCCCAGGATTACTATCCACTGTGCCACCTAGCTGCTCCATTAAGTGTTTACTATGTGCCAAAATAAAAACAAAACAGCATTGACTTCAAGGAGCTAATTTTCTAGAGGAATCACAGAATAACGAATAGAGCGCTGGACCTGGAGTCAGGAAGATCTGGATTCAAAACCCACCTCAGACACTTATGATCCTACATATGATCTTGGACTATAACAGTTATACCAAGCGAGTCTGAAAAACTTTAAATCTGAGACTGACAATAATGGCATGGAGAGACCATCAATCAGCAAACCTTTACTATGTGCCAGGCACCGTGCCTTTATTGTGCAGTCATCTCTGACTCTTTGTGATCCCATTTGGGGTTTTGTTTGCAAAGAGTGATTTACCATTGCCAGCTCATTTTACAGATGAGGAAATTGAGGCAGAGTTAAGTGACTTGCCCAGGGTCACACAGCTAGTAAGTGTCTGAGTCGACACTTGAACTCAGGAAGATGAGTCTTCCTGACTCCAGGCCCAGCATTTTACCTACTGTGCCACCTAGCTGCCAAGATACCATGCCTAGATACTAGGGATATAAAGACAAAATAAAACAGTCCTTGCAACAAACTCCCTCAAGGAGTTTATATTTTGTGACTTTGCAATGAAAAAGCATGCAAAACAAGCACATAAATCAGGAAACTATTAGCATTATCACAAGATTTCAGAGCTGGAAGAGATCTTAGCAAACCCCTAGTCCAGCCCCCTTATTTTATAAATAAAGAAACTGAGACACATAGGGGTGTGGCAATTTGCCCAAGTTTGCACATGTAGCAAGTATTGGAGCTGAGATTTGAACCAGAAAGTCAAGACTCTCGAAGTCCAAATCCAGAGCTCTTCCCACTATTCCAACCTGGTAATACTTTGCATTTCTGTCTTCTGAAGATCTCAGTTCTTTGGGGGAGGAGCAGATAAACCAATCGATAAGTGCTAGGAATGGGTCACACTTGACTGAGGAAGCTAATTTCCCTTTGCCTAGTACTCAATAATATGACAGGAGGTGGCTCTGCCTTTTCCCTCTATTACTGGCACCTGATGGAGGCTTGGGAAGCCTTCCTCCTACTCCCCCGGGGCTCCTGTCCAAAGAAACCCAGCCTGAGGCACTCTGGGAGCTTGGGTTGACCCCTGATGAGTAGGCAGCACACCAAGTAGTATCAGACACACAGTGGTGCCATCCCCCAAAAAGCCTACTAATGTTAAAGTTAGCACCTTTCACACCAAGACCAGCCTAGACAGGAATAATTTCTTTATGGCAAGGCATTAAAATTCATTCTCATATCCGTGCTAATGCTCCACTGTCATTTCTAAAAAGCATTTGCCGATATTAATAACAGATGCTCCTAAAGACCCCAACAAGCTAATCTCTTATGTATCCTGTCATTTACTCGAGCTTTAAAGCTGGCCACTTTTAATGGAGTATTTTTTTTTTCTGAATGCTACTCAACCTAGAGAATATGCTGCCCACTGAATTATCCTGCCTCCTCGCTTCTCATCCCCATCTCAATTGCTCTTCTCTTTCATTTTATAGATGCACACCCTTCAAACCAGAGTACTAGTAATAGCAGACACTTTGGGGGTCGCTTACGTCTCTGTGGCACTAAGCACTTTACATAGAGTAATTGACTGGATCCTCACAACAACTCTATGTGACAGGGACCAAAAAAACCAGTATTTTTCCCATTTTACAGATTAGGAAACTGAGGCTCAGAAGTGATTGGTCCAAGGTTGTACAGTTTGTAAGTTATGAAAGCAGGACTCAAACCTGGGCTTTCTATGTCTATTTCCAGTTCTCTTTCCATCCTACATCTCATGGTAATGTCTCTGGGAAGAAGGGATGTGACCTGTTTTCTTCCAGCATGAGGTGTTTCCTATGTTTTCCCCAACAAGTTATGGACAGTCATTCGCTTGTCGGACAACATGTCACTGCCCTGCTCAAGAACCTTTGCTGGCTCCCTATTTAACCTCTAGGATAAAATCCTGATAAACACCCCAATCTGGCACTTAAAGCCCTTCACAATTCACAATCCACCTTCTCAGACTTATTCCCATCAGCCCCTCCTGCCTCCTTTTAGACATTCTATGGCTCTGCCAGATTGGCCTCCTTGCATTTCACAAATACAGAATTCCAGCTCCTACTTCTACCATTTGCGACAGGCTCCTGTCCTGGTCTAGAAAACCCTCCCTCCTCACCTTTGCCAGGGTTGATCTGAGGCAGGCTCAAATGAGACAACAGATGCAAAGCACTGTGCAAACTTTAAAGTGCTATATAAACATTAAGTCTTCTTGTTGTAATTATTGTTAATGCTAGAGTCACTGAGCCTCCCATCTGGTGCTGACTTCGTTCCTCTGACCTTCTACTGAACTCCTACTGAACTCAAGCAATGTTCATAGCACATTACAGTCAGTGACTAAACATTTATGAGGTACCCACTATGTGCCAAACACTGTACAGTGGTAAATGTTTAACAATCAGCTCTTCAGAAAAAAAAAGTAGGTATACATACTTTTCAGTTTAATCTACATTACACATACTTTTTAGTCCAGAAAATCAACAAAGCAATAAATCAAGCCTGGATTTGTAGTGATCTGAAGTATAAATACTCACATTGAAAATTTAACAATTGGCTCTCCAAACTATTTGGAGCTGGCTCCAGCACACCTCTGCCTCTGACTTTTAGAATCCTCAGCTTTTTTCAAGTCTCAGCTCAGATACTTTCCCTGATTCTCCTAATTACGAGCACTATCTCTCCTCAAATTATCTTGCATGTACTTACTGTATAAATAGGATTATAGTTTTAGAAGCCATGGTTCACCCAGGATCACACAGCTAGTAAGTAACTAAGGTGAAATTTGAACCCAGGTATTCCTGACTCCAAGTCAAACATTCTATCTATACCCTGCTGCTTCTCACTGTTACATTCCCTAAGTAGAACATAGGCTCCTTGAGAACTAGATACTGTTTTTCATTTTTTTAATCTTTGGATTTCCAGTGTCTATAACAATAGAGTAGGTTCTTAATAAATGCTCCCTAAATTGAATTATGTTCACAAAAAGATTAGGAATAAAGCTGAGTAGTGCCAACCCCCTAGATAAAGTTCTCTCTACCTGAGTCAGAAAAGGCACCATGGAAGTGAAAGCTAGAATTCAACTTTCCTGGTGATCCTTAGGTTCCACACATCTGTGCAGTCTCACAGATAGCATGAGGTTACTTCCTCTGCCTAAATTACTTATGCAATATACTCTCCTGCCATTCTTAAGGACAGATAACTAGTTCTAATTTAAAAGTTGCAGGTGTGAACCAAGATCTTCATAAAAGAATGGGGTTTACCTGATCAGATATTCTATGTGAGCCAATGCAAATCAGCAAACGCATATGGGACATGTGCAGTTGCATAGACAGAGGAAACGGTACAATGATGATGAGGATTGGGTCTTTGCCCTCATGTGGCTTACAGTCGAGTAGTAAGAATAAGACAAGTGCTCAAATACAAGGCAGAATACGGAGCCATAAGAGAGGGATGACCAAGTGCTTCAGGGGTTTAGAGAAGGGAAAGATTAGTTGGGGGGGGGTGGAGGGGAGGAGAGTTGAAAGGGGTATCAGGAAAGGTTCTATATACATTATCTCCAACTCACACATGAGAACCCTGAGGCTCAGAGAGATTTGTGATATAATAAAAGCTTACATTTTATAGCGTTTAATACTAAAATGTTTATAGCTACCTCATGAATCAAAGGTAGTTTGGCAGCTTATCTCTAGTGAATTGAGAGCAGGCTCTGAAACCAGGAAGACCTGGGTTCAAGTCATGTCCTCGACATGTACGAGCTGTGGGAAAGTCAGTGTACTAGGTGCTCTTTTCTATTATAAGGTGTAAAGAAGCTGTTGACCTTCATTATTAGAGGAAGTTTCCTCATCTGGAGTTCTCTCTACCAATATAATCACAGGTCCTGTGCCTAGTCCTATAAAAGGTGTCTAGGATCTTAACAGGGCAGAGATGGAGGCTGGGGAGTAAATCTAGGGATTCATAGATCCTCTATTTCCAACAAGAAGGAACTTTAGAGATTATCTAGTTTAGGAGTTTTTAATGTCTCTGTCTCATAGATCCTTATTGTGAAGCAAATGAACCCCCCCCCAGAATAATATTTTAAAATGCATAAAATGGAATTACAAAAAAGTCAATTATCTTGAAATACAGCTATCAAATTATTTTATTTTTTAAAAATTCATGGACCCCAAGTCATGATAATGCCTAATAGTCCAACCTCTGCATTTTACAGATGAGGCAACTGAGGCTCAAAGAATGAGTGAATGAGCATTTATTAAGTGCTTACAAAGTCCAAAACATTGTGCTTTGGAAAATCAATATAGTCCATGATCTCAAGGAGCTCACATTTTAATAGTAATTCTGAGGCGAGCCTAACTTGAACCAGTTCCTACTAGTTTTATTTAGATATTATAACAAAAAGAAACACTTAGAAGTCATTCAACAAAAAAAGAGATTTTCTTAGCCACCCAGGAGAAGGATATTTGAAAAGGATAAGCACTGAGAACCTCTGTAGCTGATTCAGCTGAAGGAAGCTCCACTGCCTGAGTTACCCACCGTAATACACCAATTAAGCATAAGAGCACCCCAAGCTTTTCTGTACTTAGGAACCTAGTCCCTTGAGCCAACCAAGGCTCAAGGATAGTCTTAATAACTTTTAAGGAAAAATTTGCCCAACTTGCATGGAGTGAGAGGTTAGGATCTTGTTCCACAAAGGTATAGGAGGCCTCAGCTTCAGGGTGAATTGCAGCTCAAAGCAAAAGGATTTGCAAAATATCACACAAATGATAGGCAGTAGCACCAGTACTGGAGTCCGGGTGGTTGGGACAGAGGAGGGAGCACAAATGTGCTGCAAACCATGGGCAATGGTGTAAGCAAAAGTGTGAGTCAGATTAAGGGCGTGAATGAATTCAGGCCCAAATGAGATAGAATATGTAAAGTGCTTTGCAAACCTTAAAGAGTTAATATAAATGCTAGCTATTATTGCTAGCTATCTGTAAGGAGTCCATTTTAGTTGGAACTTAGAATATGTGAAGGGTTATTATGGGAAAACTACAATTTTTTCTAGCTGGGCAATTCATTAGAGGTGCAGCAAAAATTACAAAGAAAGGAGGGAGAGAGGGAGGAAAGGAGGGAAGGAGGGAAGAGAGAAGAGAAAGAAGGAAGGAGAGAAGGAAAGAAGGAAAGAGAGGGGAAGGAAGGAAGGAAAGGAGGTTGGGAGGAAAGGAGGAAGGAAGGAGGAAAGGAAGGAGGGAAGGAAGAAGGGAAGGAAAGAGGGAAGGAAGGAGGGAAGGGAGGAAGGAAATGAAGGAGGGAGGGAAGGGGGAGGATAGGAAGGAAGGAAGGAAGGGAAAGAGGGAGGGAGGGAAGAAGGAAGGGGGAGCAGGAGGGGGAGGGAAAGAGAAAGGGAGGGAGGAATGGAAGGGAAGAAAAGGGGAGGAAAGGAAGGAGAAATAGAAAAAGATAAGAAATAAAAACAACATGCATTTACTACAAAAACGATTATTTCCTTAGAAGAATTTCATCCTGAGAGGAATCCAAAGAACTTCTTAGATCTAGCACTCACCCCACCCTTTGCAGATGTAGAGGCTATGAATGTGTGACCTTGTGCAAAGTATCAGATTTTTTGATGTGTTGTTTAATTTTGTTGAACTGTAGTTTTTCTTTTTTATTCTTTGTTGTGAACGTTGGCTCTCTGAGAGGAAATATATTGAGAAATATAGGTGATATAAAAACAAAAAGACATCAATAATTTTAAAAAATCTGATGCTTTCCCTTCTCTTCAGAGGCAAGTCAGAGATCAGTCTCTTGGCCCCATCTCCCAGTGAAAGAAACTCTCAGAACAGCCTCCATTTGTCTGTGGTACTTATCACACATAGTGATACCGGCAGAGCTTGAAGCAAGAGAAGTCACAGGGATAGATTTTGGCTTCATTTGAGGAGGAAGTTGCTAACAAATTAGAGCTATCCAAAAGTGTTCTGGGGTGCCTTAGAAGTAGTGAATTCCTCATCACTGGAACAGTGGCTCTGTCTGACAAGCTGTAGCATGTGCAGTGGCCACACCCCAGTAAAACTGTGTAGGGAGACAGGCTAAACCAGGTTGAGGGTAACCAACAGACATCAAACCTATCAGTGAATTGGGGTATGTCTACCTCAAGCATATGTAGACTCCTCCCTCCTCAGAATTGGTGGATGAGAATGATTTATTCCTAAGGCCATTGAAGGTAGTGAAAGCAGGAGCTTGTGGAATGCTTAGAATTTGGTCAAACATCAAAGATTCCAAGATCATCCACTGCATCCTGGGCCATTTTCAGTCATCCTGACTTTATTCTTGCCACTGGACTTCAATGATTCATGAAGAGAGAGTGAGGCATCACTTTGTGCAACTCTGCCTTAAATGCACCCAGGAATCAAGACTTCACCCTGGATAGTGATGGAAGGAAAGAAGAAAGAAGGAAAGAAAGAAAGAAAGAAAGAAAGAAAGAAAGAAAGAAAGAAAGAAAGAAAGAAAGAAAGAAAGAAAGAAAGAAAGAAAGAAAGAAAGAAAGAAAGGAAGGAAAGAAGAAAGGAAGGAAGGAAGGGAGGAAGGAAGAAAGAAAGAAAGGAAGGGAGGGAGGGAGGGAGGAAGAGGGAAGGGAGGGAGGGAGGAAGAGGGGAGGGAGGGAGGAAGAGGGGGAGGGAGGAGGGAAGGAAGGAAGGGAGGAAGGAAGGAAGGAAGGAAGGAAGGGAGGGAGGGAGGGAGGAAGGGAGGGAGGAAGGAGAAAACAGAGAGAGATTCAGAGATGAAACAGAAAAAAGGAGAGGAATCAGAAATGGAAACTAGAGCCCATTTCAGAGACCCACACGGGCAGGATCTGGGCGTAAGCACCAATCTCTTCCTGACCACGGATTTGTCCATTTAAATCCTGAATGCTTTTGATTAACAAGACTCAACAAACCAGACTCTACAATTTAAGATTCATTTGGTGAGAGCAACCTGACAGCTAGTTGGTGGTTGCTTCAGCCCATCAATCACACAGGTTATAAAATACAACAGAGTTCCCCAAAGCCTCATAAACCACAGAGATGTGCTCAGCAGCTCCTTCCCCTCTGGTTTCTTAGAGCCCTTTTCTCCCTGACAGACTGTTTATTCCAATTAGGTCAGAAGAATGTCTTCCTCTTCAATGTATCCCAAGTAAAAAATATCCATGCTACTCCTGATGTCTCTCTGTCCTAGTTCCTGCCTTAGGCGACACAAAGATCTCAGACTGTCTTGGCCAAGTGCGGCAGGGCTTCATTATTGGAGACCTTCAACTTTTAGAAAGTCCTGCTTTATATTCATCCAAAATATGCCTCATTTTCTTACGAATTCTTACTAATTCTACCTTCTACAGGTACAGAAAGAAGCCTGCTACCTCTCTGATGGGCAAGCCCTTCAAATATCTGAAGGCAGCAACCATCTCCCCAGTTTCTGCCATCCCTAATAATAAATAATTTCCAGATTCTTCATGATCATAGTGGCCCTCCTCTGGACACACAAGAGTTAATCTGGCGTGCACAGATCCCCAGGAGGCCCATGGATGAATTTTAGGAGGTCTGTGAACTAGAAAGGAAAAATAATTACATCTTTATTTTCACAAAACTCCAACTAAAATTTAGTATTTCCTTCAGATATGAATGTAGGCAACAAATACTATCCTGAGAAAGGGTCTATTGGCTTTACCAAAATGCCAAAGGAATCCAAGACACACCAAAAAGATTAAGAACCCCTGGTCTAGATCAACATTGTTATAATGTATTGTCCAGATCCCAACAGAATGCTGACATTTATACAACACTTTAAGGGTGACAAAAATTTTTTCTATACTTCCATACCATGTCTTTTTTATTCAGACATAGTTTCTACTGTCTCCCCACTGGAACCTTAGTCTCTGACTGGGAAACCATTCCAGGGGCCAATTGGCCAGTGTTTTACCCATCTTGCCTAATTCAGGCCTTTCTTCCACACTCCTGCCTACTTCTATTCTCCTCCACCCCCAAGACATATACTTCTCTTTCCGTCGGCCCTTTTTATTTTTTCTGCCCCCTTTAGAATGTAAGCTTCTTGAGGCCAGGGACTGTCTTGTTTGCTTGTATTTGTATACTGAGCACTTAGCATGGTGCTTGGCACATAGTAAGTAATTAACAGATGCTTTACCTACCTTATGTCTTTTAGACTTCACAACAACCCCATAAAGTAGGCAGTACCTTTGACAGATTTTACACATAAGGAAACTGGAACTCCTAAAAGTTAAGTGATATCCAGGGCCCCACAGCTATTAAGTGTCAGAGTCTGGATTTGAATTAAGATCTTCCTGACTCCAAGGAGAACACACTATACACTGTATGTCAAAAAATGGTCTGATCAGCCCAGAGTACAATGGGACTTCTATTTCCTCAACATCTGTCTTTTTTATCTTTTTTAAGGGCACCTACATTATAATCTGAGTAAATATTTAATTCATAGCCAACTAAAAGTCCTTGCATCTTTTATACATAAAATGCTATCAAGCCATTGTTTGATATCTATAGTTTCTGGAATTTTTTTTTCAATGGGACTCTCATATCGTCTTCTCTTCTACCTTGCACAACAATCTCCTCTTTTTCATGATGAGTACATTCAGAACTGGACAGATCCTTAGAGCTCATCAAGTCCAAACATCCCCCACCCCATCCTTTTTTTTAAATTAAGAAGCCAAGGGCCAAAGAATTAAGTGAATTGTCCGAGGACATAGTAAGTAGTAGAATGGAGATTTGAACCCAAGTTTTTTGTGTCCTCAGTCCAGCACTTTTATCAGTCACATGCTATCTTCTCTGGTTTTACGTTCTCTCAGGCATCTGTTAACATTATACTCTCTTCTCCAAATGATGAGCCTATCTATACCTTGCTTTTTCTCTTCCCTGTCTCAAACATCAATTTTTTAAAGCCAATAATGTTTTGTTGTCTTTTCTTGTTCAGTCTTTTTCAATCTTTTTGTGACCCTGTTTGGGGTTTTCTTGGCAAAGATATTAGAGCAGTTTGCCATTTCCTTCTCTAGATCATTTTACAGATGAGGAAACTGAGGCAAACAGGGTGAAGTGACCTGCCTAGGGTCACATAGTTAGTAAGTGTCTGAAGTCAGATTTGAACTCAGGAAGAAATGTTTTCCTAACTCCAACCCGGCACTCTAACCACCTAACTGCCCTACTACCATTCCCCCAACATTGTTAGAAACATTGATATCATCTTTGACTCTCCTCTCTGACTCACCTTATATATCCAGTCAAGTTCTATTGTTCCTATGTCTCCAGACTTTCTCACATCTGTCTTCTTCATTCTGTTGTTGTTTTTAGCATTCTTCAAAAGTCTCAATTTATTTTGGATTTTAACTGTCCTAACACAATCCATATATACTCATACTACTTTTGCAACTATGATGTCCTTTCTTACATTTTTGGGTAGGGGGCAATCAGGGTTAAGTGGTCATATAGCTAGTAAGTATTTGAAACCAGATTTGAATTCAGGTCCTCCTGACTCCAGGGCCCAGCACTCTATCCACTGCACCACCTAGCTGCCCCCCTTCCTTGCATCTTGTGTATTTATTATTCCTTGTGCAGTCACGTTGGTTTATTTTGATACTTCCCTCTTTTCTTCCTTATTTGGACTGCTCTCAATTGTATTGTCAGAATTTCATTTCATAACTTTTTTTGCCCTTGAGTCATGTTCTCTTTTGGAGTCTCTAGCTGTGCTATCTTTAATCTGAAATGTTGGAAATCTGCTTTCCCAAAGTCTATAGTAAATGATGACTCTGCCCGATCTCCCTCTCCTCTTCTGTTACAAACTCCGAGAAAATTTCTGCCAAGGTTTCCATCTCACCAATCAGTTCTTTCTCATTGGTCAGAATAGAATGCAGAATTGTACAAGATGAAATTGCTAGTGAGGCAGGAATTCATCATATCTTGCCTAGTGAGATTTCTAGCAGATGTCTGGATAATTAAAGCTCCCGGTCACTGCTGTATTGTGCCACTGGGACAGTTTGTGATCTGTATTAGGAAAAGCATCACCTAAGTACTATCTCTATATTGGTGGGCTATAGTAAGTGTGTTGCCTCAGTAATGTCACCTTGACATTGGGATCCATCTGACCTTGGACATAAGCAGCATGAGTTCTGATTTTACCACTGAGTAGATAGCTTTTATTCTCTTCTTTATTAAGTCCCTTCCTGCTTTGATTCTCTTGTCTACCCCAGCCAAATTGTCTCTTTAAAGTGTCACTTTCATCATGTTACTATTCTACCCAAACACTTCACTTCTCCTCTTTCTCCTAGATACTGGGATGGGGAACCTGTGGCCTGTATGAAGTTTAGATTCAGTCAAAGGGCCACATTTGAGGACCTCGAGGGCCACATGTGGACTTGAGGCCACAGGCTCCCCACCTCTGTAGAACCTGCCCCTCCCTCTGCCTTCATTTTTTCAATAGCACCCCCATTTCCCCAATTATGATGTTCAAAACAATGATGTCATCTTCAACTGTCCTCTCTGCCTCATCTTCTACAACCAGTCAAGTCCTACTGGTGCCATGTATTCAGTTCTTCTCAATCTGTCTTTTCCTTTTGATAGCCATCACTTTCCTAAACTATTGCAATAATTACCTCCTAATTAATCACTTTGTCTCCAGTCTCTTGTCCCTCCAATCCATACTTTACACTGCTGCCAGATTCATCTTCTTCCTACAAAGATCTGATCATATCACCACTATATTCGAAATCCTTTGGCCTCACCACATAAAATCCAAACTCACCAATTTTGAATTGAAAGACTTGCATACTCTGGCACCACCCTGTCTTTCCGACCTTATCTCATAGCTTGCATATGCTTTGTGGTCCAGCCCTGATCCTTAGGCTGTGTCAGCATCTCATGGGACCAACTTCTCCACTTAGACACAAACCATTAGACCTGTGAAAATTTAGTTTCCAGGCTCTTCCCTGCCACTGCTTTCTCATTCACAGAAGCAGCGCAGTTTATTGGAAAGAGCCTTGATGTTGGGGTCAAAAGTTCAAGGATCAACTCTTGTCCTAGACCTTAGCTTCTCTGAGCCTCAGTTTCCTCATCTGTAAACTTGTTATAATACCTGTGGTGCCTATCTGAAAGAGACATTGCAAGGTAAGCAGTGTAAATATGACAGATTTATAAAGATTTTATAAACTATTGTTATTTTTATTATTAGCTTGCCTGAGTACCGTAGCCCACCCCAAGGCAACGTGGCTCTGGACTTTGCTCCCTAGAGATTTGTTTCTGAATTTAATTCTCGGCTGCCTTTTCCTCTTCTTCAGTGCTGTCACCAAAACTAGGTGATTAGATTAATATTTGCTTCCTCTGTCCCCTCTATGGTCTACTGCAATACACTCCAGATCATAAGAATGCAATTTTTGAGGTCTACGTACAAAAGAAAGGAGAATATGCCAATCTAGAAAGAATACTCCAAGCTAAACAGATGATACAGTTGTCTGTTTACAACAGACAACAATGAGCTGGGTTCAGAGCTGATTAAGAAAAGGAGAGCAGGCTGGATTGTTTGGGGAAACCACAACATTCCTTCAATGACCCTAAACTTCCTGTGAAAGCAAGGGCTCATGGTTTAAAAGCCACATTCTACTGATATGGCAACAAAACATGGAATACACCAATCTGTGAAGAATACAAAATATTTATCATGATGGAAAGGTGAATAAAGGTGTGAACACACTGCAAGATAGAACTAATGAGGGACTTTGAAGAAATAAAATAAACTATGTCACCAAGGAATCACATGCTAAGAAGAAAAGATGAGCCGGTCAGGTAGAGAGGGTGAGGGATAACGATAGACAGCAGGTGTGTCCCACTGGTACCTTTAAAATGTCAGAAGAAAGTGAGGAAAGCACCCATCATTATACGTAGAGCCTCTTATAAAGATCCTACCTTTGATGAAGAAGCCTTTTCCAATCCTCCATAGTGCTAGAGTCTTGGTTCTGTTGATTATCTCTGATTCATCCTGTATATAGTTTGTTTATACATAATTTTTGTATGTTGCCTCCCCTATTAGATTGTGAACACCCTGAAAACAGTGTCTGTTTCTTGTTTTTCTTTGCATCTTTAATGCTTAGCACAATGCCTGATATACAGCAGGTGCTTAATAAATATTTGTTGACTGACTGACTTATGGTAAACTTATGGAAAGATATGGACAAGAGTGACCTAAGATAGAGAGGCATGGATGGGTAGTGATCTCAACAACAACAGCAAACCTCCACAGTCATGCAGGATTGTATTGTTTATTGACATCCCCTCAAAATCATAACAATGAAGCCCAACTCCCTGGAAAGTCCCAAAGTTCACAAAGAATAATCCTTTTCCTTATATTTTTCAAATTGTACTCCCATCCAAACCTGTACCCCTCCAGAGCACTACCTCCAGTGCTCTCCAACCTTAATTTTAATGCCTGGCATACCTTCCTTCTCTCCCTTCACTTATATAAATTCTACCTACCCATTAAGCCCCAACTCAAATATCACCTTTTTCATGATTTTTTTTTCTTATCTCTATCCCTATTCCCTAGCTATACTCTCCCAGGCGAAAAGCTCCCTCTTCCCTTAAAAAAAGAATTATCTTTTTTCCTTGGAATTAACCCAACACTCTGTTCTTCTGTCATGCATTTATCATGCTTTGCAATGTGGAAAGGCACCATTGAATAGTGGATAGGACATCGACCTCAAGGTCAGGCTGACCTGGGCTGAATTCCCATACCTTTGATACATACAGGGTGAATCACTTAATACTTCAGCACCCCCAGACAATTCACCAAGACCATAAGCCACAAAATAGTTGCCCATATGCTTTGATTGCTTCCTCATCTGGTAGCTCCCTATTTTGATAAAATCACAGATCTAGACTAAACTTTGAATTATAGTTACAAGGTTGTATCATATTTTCCAACTAATTGGTAAGTCTTAAGGAGGGAATGGCTTTGTCTTGTCTATATCCTCCAGCTTGGGGCTCAGCACAAAGTAGGACTTTAATCAATGTTTGAGTCATTTGAACCTCTTCTAGCTCCCTGTTGCCCGAGGAAGAGTTTAAATTCATCAGTCTGGCATTTGAGGCCTTCTTACAGTCTGGCACCAACCTGCTTTTCCAATCTAATCTCCCACAGTGACCTTGCACCAATCCTCTGCTCAGGTCAAATTAATTTCTTCACTATCCCTTCAACACAACTTTCTAAATTCCCACCTCCACACCTCAGCTCACAGTGACCTCTCCCTTCTTTCCATTCATCTCACTATATCCCATCTTTCAAGATGCGCCTCAAGGCTAATCTCATCCACAAAGCCTTCCCAGACACCTCCAACCTACAGTGACCACCCTCTTCTGTGAACTTAGTTTAGCAATCGGTGACTCCCTTGTTGTGGAACACCGGGACAAAAATCAGGAAGCCTTGAAGTTTTGAATTAAGATTATTTGCACAACTAGATTATAAACCCCCTGAAGGCAAGGACTATGCTGTATACTTCTTTGTATTTGTATAACTTGTCCTTCTCTCTGCCCTTTCTCTACCTTTTTCCTCAACCTAGCAAGGTGCCTACCATTAATGTGACTTGCTGTACAATCTTAACTGGAGGAAAAAAGAGGTTTCTTCCCAAATTAGGAATAGAATTTAAAGATAGGAATGTACATAAGCCCCTTTTGAGTGAAGTACTATACCATAGAAAATCATAGGGTTTCAGAAATAGGAAAGAAGGAAGGAAGGAGGGAAGGAGGGAAGGAGGGAAGGAAGGAAGGAAGGAAGGAGGGAAGGAAAGGAAGGACGGAAGGAAGGAAAGGAAGGAAGGAGGGAAGGAAGGAAAGGAAGGAAGGAGGGAAGGAAGGAGGGAAAGAAGGAGGGAAGGAGGGAAAGGAAGGCAGGAGGGAAGAAAGGAGGGAAGGAAAGGAAGGCAGGAGGGAAGGAAAGGAAGGCAGGAGGGAAGGAAGGAGGGAAGGAGGAAAGGAAGGAAGGAAGGAAGGAAGGAGGGAAGGAAAGGAAGGAGGGAAGGAAAGGAAGGAAGGAGGGAAGGAAGGAGGGAGGGAAAGAAAGGAAGGAAGGAGGTAAGGAAGGAGGGAAGAAGGGAAGGAAGGAAGGAATATATGATTATTTCCATTTTGCAGATGAAAAGACTGAGACTCAGAGGGGCTGTATGTGATTTGCCAGTGGTCCCAAAGCCAAGTGTTGGATTTGAATCCAGGTGTCTCCTGACTCCAAGACCAGGCCTCTTTCCACAGAGGGGAAATGTCAGAAGCCTAGATTATAGTTGGAAATAGTAAGGGTGGAGAGGGGAAGGGAGAGCAGGATGGAGACACTTGAAGATGCTATTAAAATTCTCACTTTGAAATACAGACTTTTAAATCTGGAAGGAATTTCATAGATCATCTAAGCCAGTTCCTTCATTTTTCAGATGAGGTGAATAAAACCCAGAAAGGTTTAGTGCCTGAAGGCTGATTTCTTTTAGACCAGGTCTAATTTCTTTTGGGCCCCAGGCTACTCTGCAAGGCTGATTTATGTCATTTGATTTGCAAACCAAACTAGCCCATCTACAGTCTTTCCTCTGCGTAAATAACATCTAATAATAATTGTCCCCTTCACTTCCCTCAGGGGGTACAAATGAATAAACTCTCTAATCCCAATGGGTCTCAACTTTTGAACTCCCTAGGTATACTTCTATTAGGCCCTCAATCTGTAGCCCCAGGTAACCCCTTTAGGGTCATGCCATGCTCTCTGGGAAGGGGGAGTGGATGCAGAGCCCCTCAGCATCTTCCCTCACAGACTCCCCAGAACAACAGTCAGATAAGGAAGGACTCAGGCTGGTGAGATGAGAATCCTGAAGCTGGTATTATCTTGCAGATAAGACCAGGCATAGGGAAGGCAGGCCTGTGCCCAGCTGCTTGTCCCTACTGGTAGAGGCCACCACAATTTACGTTTCCTTGTGAGTCAGTCAACAGGGTCAGGCAGGCCAGGAAAGTACAGGTTTAAACATGCTTCATTCTTCACACTTCCAAAGTAGAAGGGGAAAGATGGCTCTCTGCAGGAGGAGGACCAGAAAAGTAGAAAGAAAAAGAAAGCAACCCCTCCTCAGACTGGACAGCTTAGTCATGGACAAGGCCTCTGCTTTTGGCTCTCTTGGGTTCACCCCCATGAAGTGAGCTCCTAACCCCAGAGCCTGAAGGAAACCATGTCATCCAAGACTGCATCACCCCTAGGACTGAGTGATTTCATCCAGAAAAAGAGGGAATTTGATTTTGAAAAAGGCTTTAATTAGGACACATTTTCCACCTATTTGCTGGGGACCACACCTCAATAAATTCAAAGGAAATTAGCTTTACCTTTTCATCACTGGTGAAATATTGACTGCCCCAGGGTTCTTTCCCTGAGATTGGAGACTGGAGTGGCAAGCATAGAGCAACCCTCCTCTCAGAAATTCATCTCCTGTCCTATGTCCTGCCATCAAGCAGAGTGAGGAATAATACAATCTCATCAGGTTTTTCTGTTCCCTGGGAAGCTGGAACCAGGAATTTAGGCTGAATTGAAGCCCAGGCTTGGAGCTGAAAAGGATCCCAGAGATTACCTGGCCTAACCATCATTCATATCGTGAATATCATCTACAATATTAAGCAGAAATTCTCTATCTGCTGCACAAATACTTCCAGCGGTGGTAGACCAATCCCTTCCACATACAGCAATGAAAGAGAAATCCCCGAAAAATGAAAAAGTACAAGAGATATTCATTGGGGACATCCACGGTTCCTGTTTTTGAATTTCAAACACAGATGACAATAATATTAAGAAGTAGAGGCAGTACGGTGTCATTTGAAGCCGGGAAGCCGTGGGTTTAAGTTTGGCCTCTGACATGCTAGCTGTGTGACCCTGGGCAAGTCACCTAACCATTTAGCGCTCCAGGTTAGGCAGCTCTCTAAGATGGCAAGTTGCAGAAAGGCTGCTGACCTGCAGTGGTGGAGGGAAATTTCCTCACCAGGGAGTTAATTTCCTATTCCAAAGAAATCACAAGTGTGATCCCTAGCCCTATTTTGTAGGAAAACAACCTTGAAAGACTTGCAAACTCTGGCCCATCACTATTTCAGGAGACTGATGACCAAGGAGGCTTCCCTTCTCTCAGCAAAAAAGAGATGGATTGTGGGTACAGGAAGAGACTGAAATCTTCAGCTGGGACCAATGACTGTGTTTGGTTTGACTATTCTTATTCATTCCAAGGAAAGGCTTTCATTTGGGGGGAGGGGAGAACAGTGGTGGGGAAGAGGAGAAGGGGCAGGGACAGTGATGCCAAAAAAAAAAAAAGAAGAAAAATTTTCAGATGTCAATGAAACATTTTAAAAATGATATATATAGAAGAGAATAGAAGTTCAGAAGAAGAGACAGGCAAGCAGGGCTTGTTAAGAGGCTGCTGAGGGATGTAGTAGAGAGAGTATTGGCCTTGGGAGTCATATAGACCTGATTTCAAATCCTTCCTTAGACAATGACTAGTTCTGTGACCCGGGTCAAATCATGGAACCATTCAGCCTCAGTCTCCTCCACTGTAAAATGGGTATAATGTCAAAGGTTGAAAGTTAAATGTTTCTAAAAGACCCTTTGTTTCAAAATTACCTTTTATTAGCACTCATCACAAGAATTGTTGCTTTCAGAATCTGTAATGGAAATAATAGCGGAAAAATCCTGTGTAGTTTAAAATCAGTCATCAGAAAGCATAATGACTAAGATATAATATACCTGTCCTTAATATGTAAATAAATGTAATTTGCTCCAAAGACCCATGGACTATGGGATCTATTTATGTCTATTGTAGTACATAAACCAAAAGATTTTAACCATTTTGTGCTAAAAACTCATTTCGCCAACTACAAAGACCAAATCTGAACTGCAAATCTGGTTGCTTTGAAGAGATGGATTAATTTGAATTTATTAGTTTCTAGGGTGTATCTTTCAAAATTCTACAGTGGTATTATTTCATATACTATATATCTGCAAATGATAATAAAACTTCACTTTCTTTTCTAAAAAGAACAAACAAAAAACATAATTTAACATTTAACACCTTCCTCCCAAGGTTTCTGTGAGGATCAAATTGAGATAATATTTGTAAAGTGCTTTGCAAACCTTAAATTCAAGACATACTTTTGGAAGAAACCATATGTAACAGATTCACCATTTCATATACAATCTTCTCTTTACATATGGATATATTCAGGTTTGTTGGTATCGATCAGATAGCTAGTTGATGTGTATGAAGGAGCTACAAGGCTCAGTGAATAGAGCACCAGGCCTGGAGGCAGGAAGACCTGAGTGTCTGAGGTCAGACACTTACTGGCAATATGACACTGGGCAAGTCATTTAATCTCTGCTTGCCTCTGGAGAAAGAAATGGCAAACCTTCCAGTATCTTTTCCAAGAAAAGCCCATTGGCATTATTTGGTCTGTGGAATTGGACACAGCTAAACAACAATAAAGCAGGCCCTTATTTTTTTTTCCTAAAAGGCAAACACAAATTTTAAATGCACAATAAAGAATTCCATTGGAAGACTTAAGCCTTGCCAATTTGGCATCTAAAACTCTATGTCCAACAGCCACAGACAGCACCATCCCTCCCTCTATCCGGCCTGTCGATGTCTCTTAGAATTTGGGAGGGACCTAGCACAAGGCCAGACCATCTCAAAGGTACGTCAGGAACAGATGGACCTTTGCACTTTCTCCAGGAAAAAGGAAAAAGACAGTGTCACATAGGGAAAAGTCCACGACTGACTTTGGAGTCAGAAAACGCTAGTCCAAATCCCAGCCCTGCTCCCAGAACGATCTTAGCTGAGTCACAAATTCTTTGGGCCTCAGCTTTCTCAACTATAAAATGAAGGGGTTAAAGCAGGTTCCCCACCCCTGGGTTAAAGGATCTCTCTCACCCTGTCCAGCACTTAGGTCTGTAAACTGCTATGAGATCTAATCTTAATAAATTCTAGCAGAGCAGTCCAATTTGTATTCATTATTCTTGGGGTCAGCCCTGCTGCTGCCTGCCAAGAGATGTTAAAACCTTTAAAAATGCTGAGGGGAGTATTTTCTTAAGTGCCTAATCATGGGGTGATTTGACTAGCAAAGCAACCTGCATTTGGGTGAGAGAGAAACCTCATCAACATGGCGGGGATGGCTTGGAAATGAATATCGTAGTTTTAGAGCAGAGGCTCTTTACCTTCTGGGTGTCATGGACCCCTTCGGCAGGCTGGTAGAGCCCAGTTTTACTGTAGTTTGTTACTTATATTCACATTTGAAGGAAATACTCAATTTCGGTTAGAGGTTAGTAAAAGTAAAGATTTAATTTTTTTTCCCACTCAAGTTCACGGACCTCCTGAAATCTGTCCACAGATGAGTCCATGGATGCCGGGTCTCAGAGCAACCCTGTCTTTGAGCAAGAAGGAAACTCAGCTACCATCTAGCCCAACCTCATTGGTCATAAAGTCCAACCTCAGACAACTGAAGTTACCCACGTAGACAGAAAAAGCTAGCACGAAAACCTAGGTCCTCTGACTCCAAATTCAGCCCTTGCTGTTTAATTGTTTTCAGTTGTTGTGTTTGATTCTTTGCATCCCCATGTGGGGTTTTCTTGGCAAAGATACTCGAGTGGTTTGCCATTTCCTTCTCCGGCTCATTTTACAGATGAGGAAACTGAGGAAAACAGGATGAAGTATCTCAGACTGGATTTGAACTCAGGTCTTCATCCACTGAGCCACCTACCTACTTCTCCCAATAATAAAATGTATTATACTTTTTTTTTTGTTCATTTCAGTCACGTCTGACTCTTTGTGAGCTCATGTGGGGCTTTCTTGGCAAAGATACTAGAGGGGTTTGTCATTTCCTTCTTCAGCTCATTTTATGGATAAGGAAACTAAGGTAAACAGTATGAAGTGACTTGCCCAGAGTCACGCAGCTAGTAAGTGTCTGAGATCAGATTTGAACTCAGGAAGATGAGTCTTCCTGACTCTAGGCCTGGTGCTCCGTGCACTATGGTGCCACCTACTTGCCTATAATATTTATGCCAGAGATGCCAAACTTGGCCCAGGGGTGCATGTGGCCCACAACCCACCTGATTGCACCTGAACCAGATTAAAATACAATTGAGAAATATTTAACAAAACAAATAAAAATACAATAAGCATAGCTAACATTGCAAAAAGAAGTTAATAAGCAGCCCACAGGGATCCTTATGTATGGGTTAGTGGCCAGTGTTCCTCCCTCTCCCCTTTTTATTTTAGATTGATACCAAGGATCTACACCAGATACCACGTTCTTACTCAAGCTGCCACATGCACTTCCTGCCTGTCATTCCAAGACATTTTCCTATTCTGGGCCAGGGCAGGCAGTTGAGAACTGCCTCTGTGCTCTATGTGCATGGTACCTCCATGGCGATCAAGGCAACAGTGAGATCCACCTTTTCTCGATGTTACTGCTTCTCTCCCCACCTGAAATGTCAACACCTGCAGCAGTGTTGGGACAACTGATTCTCCCAGCTGTGAGAGACCTCTACCTTCTCAAACCCGATACCAGTCTGTTTAGACCTCTCCTAAGCACTTAGAGTTATTTGTGTTGTTACCTTAACCACCTACTAAATTGTGAGCTGCTTGAGTGTGACAGACTATGGCTCATTCTCTCTTTATATCACAGAACCATATGGAATACTGGGCATAATAGGTACTTAAATGTTTATTCAATCAAAAATAAATCCAGTAATAGAGGATACTGTTAAAGAGAGGGAGCTGTCACTCTGAACTGGAACCATTAGCTGGACCCTTAAGGAGGTGCAGACCTGGAGAGGTGAAGAGGGAAGAGAGAGAGAGAAGGCAGAAATCCCAGGAAGAGAAAATGTGAGCAAAAATATAGAGACAAGAATGGTCACAGGCAACATTCATCATTAGCAGGCACTACTTATTAGAATCTCCACTAACGCTTTGCCGAGCACAGGCTAGCAGGGTCCCAGTGGGTGCCTGGGTGGCAGCTCTGCTGCTGCCACTGAGCAGGAGCCGGGGATCCGCACGCCATAGGTCCCCTAGGGCACCATGGACTGGCTGACTCAGCGCTGCCCACTGCTTGCTGTCCAGAGCTGCATTCTCCCCAGCTGCCTCTCCTGGCTCCTGGTGGTGATGGCCTTTCTCCTGTCATACCCTGTGCTGAGGACCATCAGCCTCCATCTCCACTCAGCAGTTACTGGCAGTTACCTCTCTGGGACTTACTCAGTTGCCTTTGTCAACTGCCCCAATGAAGAGATTGCCAAAGAGACATAGCAAGGACCATCCTAGATAAGAAGCTGGCTGCCTGTGTGAATATCCTGCCAAGGGCTTCCTCTCTGTACTTTTGGAAGGGAGAGATTGAAGAGGCCACCGAAATCCTTTTGTTAGTGAAAACAAAGACTCCAAAAATACGTGAACTTTCTAACTTAATCAGATCAATTCATCCTTTTGAAATTCCTGAGCCCATACTCATCGACCAAGGAAACCCTCTTTATTTCAAGTGGATTGAGGAAGGGGTAGCTGAGGACTGAGCAGAAGCCCACTCTGCTTTCTGGCATGACAGTTCTTACATTGTCACCTTTCCCATTGGGAAGAGATCTGTAGAGAGCTTGGCAGGAGGTGGGGTGAGACAGTTGCTGTCCCTTGGACTGCAATACATTTAGAAGATAATTAACTTATGGATTCTGATGCTTATGCCAGCTTTTTGCCCATTCTAGGTAATGAGCAGAAGAGGTGAATGCATATTGAATGGAAAAGAAGATAGCTATGTACTTTGACCCCTCCTTTCCCCTCATGATGAGAGTTTAGTTCTTTAAGGGGATGGTTGTGAGTGTTCTACCCTGCCTCTCTATTGCCCACTACCACATACACTTGACACGTACCACCACCAGTCCACAGAATGTCCCCCTTTCACAGAATGGAACCCTTAGTAAAAAAATGGGAATGGGGCTAGATCGGGTCTGCTTTTCTGTTATATTTATTGCCTCTGTTAGGAAGAAACCTGGTAAACTAACTAATTCACCCCTAGGTTCTAGGAGCTAGATATGTTTCTCCCTCAAAGGGAATTTTTTTCCTTTTTAAATATTTTATTTTTCCCAATTACATATAAAAACATTTTTAACCTTCATTTTTACAACTCTGAGTTTTCAATTCTCTCCTGCCCTCCCTCCTCCCCTCAATGAGAAGGCAAGCAATTTCATATAGTTACACATATGCAGTTATGTAAAACATTTTCATATTAGTCATGTTGTGAAAGAAAACAGACAAAAAAAGAAAAATAAAATAAAGTTTTTTAAAAAGCAAAACAAAAAAGAATCTCCACTAACATGTTAAAGGGATTCACTTATTAAAGGGATTCACAATTTGATTTTCAGAGCATCACGTAGAATTTCTCTCTCAGTTTGCTTAACCATAAAATGGACATAGCAATATTTCTCTGCTTTCATGGAGATAGTGAGAAGGTGTCAGATATACAGATGCCTGTTGGGAAGCCAGTGTGTAACTTGATTTGGAAACTTTTAGATTGTATTTAAAATGTGCCTTGAAAGTGTAGACTGGGCTTTCAATAGGATCATGGATATCAGAAAGTTTTATCCCAGTACCTGCTCCTGATAGCAGCTGTTCCCTTCTTGTTTCTCACCTGTTTATCATGTGCTCAATAATATCTACCAGCGATTAGCACAATGCCTGGTACAAGGATGTCAATAAGCCTCTTAATATATTTGGCCACAGATGGTGATGGTGATGATGGTGATGGTGGTGATGGTGGTGATGGTGATGGTGGTGATGGTGGTGATGGTGATGATGGTGATGGTGGTGATGGTGATGGTGGTGATGGTGATGGTGATGGTGATGGTGATGGTGATGGTGATGGTGATGGTGATGGTGATGGTGATGGTGATGGTGATGGTGATGATGGTGGTGATGGTGATGGTGATGATGGTGATAGTGATGGTGGCGATGGTGGTGATGATGGTGATGGTGGTGATGGTGGTGATGATGGTGATGACGGTGGTGGTGGTTGGTAGTGGTAGTGGTGGTGATGAAGAGAATTATTGCCATCATTACTATTATTATTGAACAATTAGAATAGAGATAAATGGGGGGAGAAATTTTCACAGAATTTCATAAAGGAAGACCAAACTACTTAGTGTTTTATGCATAAAGAATACCTAGGTAATCAATTCAAAGTATATTTCTGTACTGTAGGGGCCACATATTCTTTTAAATAAAATTCAATGTTTTGCTTTAAAAAAGTGTGGAATGGAGAAAAGACAAAGTCCTAGAGAAGAAAAAAGGGGGAAAAAGATAAACTGACCTGAGGTTTAGGACACAATTCCAAAAAGAACAAAACAAAACCAAAAAACAATGGTATTCTGCATCAGTACAGAAAGCCTTTTAATGTTATGGAAGCATTCAGATAAAAGGCAAATAAGGTGATGGAGAAAAAATATGGAAACCCAAGATTAATTTCGTGACAGAAGAGCTAAGAGCTGTGCTCTGTAGTACCTCTGATCACACATTGTGCTGTGGTGGCAGGATTGTTTACAGAACACATGTTCTACTCCCTAGGATTTATTTTTTTCATTTTGGTTCTTTTCTGACATACAAAATGAAGTTATCATGGCTGAAAGGGTAGTCTGGAAGCCCAAGCAAAAAAAAAATACAGTGCAGAGTTTTTGGATAGGGTTTTGGTACTAGCTGTGGGAGACAATGTCTTTGTTCTGATAAGACCCATTTAAATGTTTCTCATGCCTAAAACAGCAAGCTTTACCCCCCAAGTTAAACTTCAGGAACCAGCAAAATAGGGGAACCAGAACCACAGCTGGGGGAGGCCTACTTTTAAATGTGAAGTTTTACTTCTACCTGGAAAAGAGAGCCAGACACAAAAAAGCAGTCATTAAAAATAGTTCAGATTAGAAATAAGTCACTGCTAGTCCATATGCCTATGTTTATTGTTTCTTTAGAAATTGCTTATAATGGTATTCTCTCTTAATTCTGATGTTGTTGTTTGTCCTTCATTCTTGAAGAGAACCATGACATCAGGAAGGTGATGCCATGACTTGCAGATGAATTGGCTTTAAGTGAGGCAGGACTGTGCAAAGTCACCAGCCTCACTTTTTCCTTCGAAGCCATCTAGGTCCAGTGGCCAGATATGGATCAGGTAGCCTGGAGATGGCCCCCTAATTCTTAAGTGTAAATGTGGATAGCACTTAATAACGTTTCTACATTGTTTTCCAGAGCAGCTAGATGGCACAGCACTGGACAGAACCACCAGGTCTGGAGTCAGGAAGATTAATCCTCCTGAGTTCAAATCTGGCCTCAGACACTTACTAGCTGTATGACCCTGGGCAAGTCTCTTTTTACCTCAGTTTCTTCATCTGTAAAATGAGCTGGAGAAGGAAATGACAAACCACTCCAGCGTATCTACCAAGAAAACCTCAAATGAGGTCACAAAGAGTCAGACACTACTGAACAACAGCAACGAAATACATTGTTTTAAAATTAACTCTGAACTTGGAAACAGATGTCTTGAGTTCACGCCTCATATATACCCAAAATTACATGCCTAACTTGGGCCTCGGTCTTGTTAGCTATAAATGAAGGATAATATTTCTTGCATTACCCCTGTCACAGGACTGGTATTATAAGGAACAAATGAGATGACTCTGTGCTTGTTACTGTAAAGTTTATACAAGGACATGTTAATGTTATTATTAGTACATTTCTACGGGGAAAGAAAACATAATTGGCTACATCTTAGGCTTCATTTGCTTCTGCCTTTCCGTTGTCCTTCAATCTTCTTTCTCTCTCTTTCATCCTCAGTATCTCCTCTCTTCCTTGCGTGGAATCAACCTACCCATTAAGGCTATCCTACCTGAGCACCTGAGGGGTGCCTTGTATCAGCCACCAGAAGTGTAGGCTGGGTTCCTAAGAGGAACCAACCCAACTTAGAGGTTTGAAGTGGCAAAAATATCAGTGTTTGTGGAATGGGCATGAGTGTGTATGAGTGTGTATGAGTGTGTGTGTGTGTGTGTGTGTGTGTGTGTGTGTGTGTGTGTGTGTGTAGCACCCAGTTTTCAATTATTTGTAGTGGTAGAGGACTGAAATTTACAATAATGAAGCCTACTATGATAACCCAAACCATTCATTTGAGCCAAAACTTTAAGTTTTTCCACCATCAAATCTTCTACCAGCATTGCAAATAAATGGCATCACTCAGAACCATAACTAGCACAAGGCAAATTGCATGGAGCAAATCAGATTTTGAGCTGAGACCCTGAGGTCTAGGATGGCATATTTACCTGTTGGCAATCACCATCTCTACCCACATAGTGCAGCCTCCACCCCTAGAGGCATCATAGCATGACAGAAAGGGTACTAGATTTGAAGTCATTAAGACCTGGGTTCAAATGCTGCCTCAGACACTTACAAGGTATGTGACACCAAACAAAGCACTGAATGTCTCTATGACCCCCCTTTCTTCATTTGTAAAATGAAGGTATTAATGGTATGGAAAGGTATTATAAAATGAAAGTAACTTCTAAAGCCCCCTTTAGCTCTAAAATTATGCTCCTGTGCTCCATCACTAAGGCACCCCTCTCTTTAGCCTGCCTTCCACCCCACCAAATACCCCAGGCCACTCAGATCCCCCTTTTTCCAGTATGACTGCCCCCCTCCTCAATTATTTTTACCCTGGGGGAAAAAAATGTTCGGTTACTGGCTCTCAATTTGAGTTCTAACTCATCACTCTGCCTTGAGCTATTCACCATCTACAGGATTAGCAAGAAGTGACCTAAAGAGAGACAAAGATGCCAAATAATTCACCGACTACATGTCCAGCCCTCAAATAATGAGGACCAACTACCCTGTCTCCTTTTCCTCATTTCCTATGCAATCTCCTCCTGCCTTAGCCCAATACTACAATTATCCAGCTGCTGGTGAACAGCTGGAAGAATAATAAAGAAAGAAAAAAGAAAAATATGATCCCGTTTCATGTTTGGAAGATGTATTTGACAGAAGGACCCAGAAAGAAAATGATAGTGTAAGGCTTCAATGATTTCTCGAGGAAATGTTTTCTAAATGATTTATTCCTTTCCTGAGACTTTGTCTATGAATTTATGCTCTCTTTCTTTTCCTTTCTGGACTGTGGATGAGCAATGGCTCCACTGACAAGCCAGTAAATTTCCCCCAATGCTTCCTCTGGAAAAAAAAAAAAGAACAAGAAGAAGGAGAAGAAGACAATGAGGAGAAAACACTGCAAACATCGAATTCAATATGCTGCCATCCCCCTCCCCCTCTTCTCCAGAACATAAAGCCAAAATGAAAGAAAGGCACAGAGCCTGCAATGATACTTTCCAAGATGAGACTGGTCCTGTTTAAATTAAAATAAATGAATGCAACTTCCGTAGGCTGACTCACACACAAAGGCCCTGGAAGAAATCAGCAGTGTTCATCTGCCTTTCCCCAAATGGGAGCCTGGGCCCTTGAGTAAATTTGGCCAAAGAGGACCTCAGATCCAGCCCGGCCACCTCGATTGACCTTGATTGCCCCAAAGCCTCCATAACCACCTCAAAGGTGGGGGTGGGGGAGGTTTGGGGGGAAGGTAAGAGCTATTCCTGGAATGCTCGGAAAGTGTAAGATAAACCTTAAGAAATGTTGAAGATGGCTCATCAGCATCATCATCATCACAACAGCTAGTGTTCATATAGCGCCTACTGTGTGCTAAGCACTTTACAAATAGCATCTCATCTGCTCCTCACAACAATGCAGGGAGGTAGGGACTATTATTATCTGCATTTTACAGTTGAGGAAACTGAGGCAAATAGAGATTTAAGTGACTTACCCAAGATCATACAGCCAGTAAGTATCTAAAGCTAGATTTGAGCTTAAGCCTTCCTGACTCAGACCCAGAGATTTTCTACCGTGCCACCAAATGCATTCATCTAATTCACTCAAGTATTTCTTGATCATTATCTACTATGGGCTCAGCATTTTACCAATCACAGGGGTAGATACACAGAAATACTGGCCTCATGGGAAGGACTCAGCCGAAGGGCATCTCAGGCTGCAGGCTCCCTTTCTGGGATTATTTCACCTTCACACATTCTTTGTTCCAGCCAAACTCACCAACTTGCTACTCTCTGACCTGAACCTTTCTACCTTCTGCCTCCATGCCTTGGCCCTGGCTCTCCCCACCCACCCCCCACAATGCTCCCTCCTGCCCCTCCTCCCTTTAGAATCCTTAGCTTCCTTCAGCCTCAAGTGCCATTTCTTGCTTAAAGCCTTTCCTAGTGCTCCTAATTGTTGGCACCTGCCCCCTCCATCAATCACCTTCTATTTATTTGTCTGTGTGCCTGCCATACACACACAACTAGTAGAAGGTAAGCTGCACGAAGGCAGGGGCTGTTTTCTGGTTTTATACCTATACATCTCACATGGTGTCCAGTATATTATGGTCCATAATAAAATCTTGTTAATAACAACAATGGCAATATTTTCAGGGCATTTTTCCATCACAAAGCCCTTGACGTGCATTTCCTCATCACCACCTTGTGAGTTCAGCAGTACAAGGTTTTTTATGCCCACTTTATAGATGAGGAAATCAAGGTTCTGAAAAGTAAAGAGATTAATCCAAAGTCACGTAGCTAATAAATGGCAAATACAGGACTTGAAATACACCATTCTTTCCTGTGTTCCTTCTCTTGAGGTTGCGATCTAGCTGGGGCCATAAGGCTTGTACATCTGAAAGTTAAATAATTAGACAGGAAATATCATGCAGCAGTCCGTGCCAAGTGTCAGACAAGTGGGACAAACAATAAATGCTTATGATTCTAGAGGATGGAGAGATTATTGAGGACCGAAGTAGTCAGGGAGAAATGTATTTAATGGCCAGTTGCCAGTAAACATTCACTTAAGTTCCCCCTCTCTCCCCCTTCCCGATCTTCCTTTCTTCCTTGGAAGATCTCCTACCCACCCACCAAGATTCAACATCACATAATATAAAAATAAGCTTTTTAAAAAATGTCAGGTTGCTTCCCTGTCTTCTGCATATTCATACAGGCCACCTTCCGATATGGTTCTCCAAATCCAGAGTGTCTCAGCTTTAGACTAAACCCTGTCTGTCCCCCAGGTCTCTTCATCCCGAGAGTCACCTTGGAATCTCTTACTCCCTTCAAGGTTTGGCCCAGGTGTCCCCTCCCCATTTCCTGACTCCCTTCCCAGTTGTGAATGTTCTCCCCTTTATGAAATCACTCAGACCATCCTCTCTCCAAGTCCAGAACTCTATCCTCTGTCTCTCAAAACAGAACCAATCTTCACATGAATTCTGCTAAGGTGTTTAGTTTTTATCCCTGGTGCCAAGATGGCGGCTAGGAGATGCCGTAGTACAAAAAGCCCTGGACTTGGAGCCATGAAGACCTGAGTTCAAATGTGACCTCAAATCCTCACTAGTTGGGTGACCTTGGGCAAATGCCTCAGTTTTCTCATCTGTAAATGGGGATAATAATAACAGCATCCACTTCCCAGAGTTATGGTGAGGATACAATGAGATAATGCTTGTAAAGTGTGTTGTAAACCTTAAAGCACTGTATAAATGCTAGTTATTATTAAGGCAGTCTCCAGGGTCTTAGACTCTCCCTTAAATAACCTGTACACCAAACACTTGGAGAACCGCTGCACTGGGCAAACCAACAGATTAAATGTGCCAACAAGTTCCCTAGTCCACCCAGTGGGGCCTTCCTAATGTTATCGCTTCCTGCTGAAGTGCTCATACTCCATCCTAAATGCAAAGAGAACATCTCGTGTGGCCTCAGTATCAGTTTCCTCATTTGCAAAATAGGAGAGTTAGACTAGAGCAGGGGCTCTCAACCTTCGCTATGTCATGCATCCAGTTGGCAGTCTAGTGGACCCCTTCTCAGAATAACGTGTTTAAAGTAAAGTATAATTTATACTTTATATTATAACTATCATATTATAGCATAATATCAGTAGTATAGCATAAATATTATAAGCATAATAATAAAATGAAGTATAAAGTATAATAAAGCATAAAATTAAATTCATAAAACTGCAAAGGGAACCAATCCTACTGCAATAAAAATGTATTTTTGGCTAACCAAGTTTACTGACCCCAGAAATCCATCCATGGATCCTAAGTTAAGAACCCCTAAACTAAATGATCTCCAAGGTCTCTTCCAGCTCTAACACTCTCTGATCATATCTTGGTTCTTTTTGTTTTCGTTTTTGAGTCAGCTATGATTGAAGTCACATTCCGTCTCTCACGCAGGTTCTCTCCCTATCAGCAGCAGGATGGTTAAATGATAACCCTTATCAGTAAAGGATATTCAGCCACTGTTTTATTTTACCAGCAGTCTGGCTCATACTCTAACGCCTTCCCCCTGTGCCCATCAAGAAATGTTGAGCTAAATAAGGGAAAATCGATAGACTGAAATAAGCTAGCCTTCTATAGATCACTCAAAATGGATTATTACAAAGATTTTCTGATGACTGGCACTTGGAGCCTGGAATGTCAATTCATCTCAAGTCCCATTGGCTCCCGAAGAGAATGAGTTTTGATTATAATTTAATCCAATAGAGGAGTACTATGAGCCTAGCACTATGCTAAGTGTTGTGAGAAAGTAGGAAAAAAATGCCTTCTACTCTAAAGCACTTCCTAAGTCGAAAAAGATAATGATAACGTTACCTGCCTTATATGGCACTTTCTGTACATTATTTTATTTGATCTCCTCAATAATCTTGTGAGACAGGTGATAGGATTCCCATTGTACTGTTGAGGAAGTTGAGATTTGGGGTATAGTTGGCCAAAGCCATACAGATTTTAATGAAGGGTGGTGAGACTCCAGGAAAAGGCATCTGATCCTAAGTCTGTGTAGTTTTCATTATAAGAATCATAGAATTGGGGGGCAGTTAGGTGGCATAGTGAGTAGAGCACTGGCCTGGGAGTCAGGAGGACCTGAGTTCAAATTTGGTCTCAGACACTTGACACACTTGCTGTGTGACCTTGGGCAAGCCACTTAGCCCCAATTGCCCTGCCTTCCCTCCTCCCCCCAAAAAGTAAAATAATAATAAAAAAATTTAAATTAGAAAAAAAAGAATCGTAGAATTGGGAGGGTCTTTAGGGGTCATATATTCCAATCTCCTCCCCATTCAAGAATATTTTCTATGTCAACTAATGTAGTGGGTAAAAATTCCAGGGAAACTTATTTTGCTTCAATGTAAAGAATAGTTCCAATCTCCTACCTATCTCCTATGCCTTTGTATGGGGAACAATGCATTTAGGGAATGGCAAGTAGGTCAGTTGATGCAGAAGAGATTCCTGCATGGTGAGGAGGTTGGAACTATTCTTTGCATTAAGGCAAAATAAATTTCCCTGGAACTTTTGCTTGCTGTTTACTTCCTCTTTCTGGAGCAATACAGAAACAGTCAATTTTCTTTCTCCTCCGAGACAGCCTCAGATATATTAAAACAGCTATAATGTCCTCCCCAATGCTTCTGTCCTCCAGCCTCAATAGTCAAGCAAAATATTCCGTTCAACTGGTCACCAAATGATGTGATTATGAATCAGATAAGGTAATATAATATAAAACTATACTATGGTATAAATGTAAAACAAATACACAAAACAAAATCCAATCTGATCCAAGCATTTATTAACCAAGCATTTATTTATTAATTATTAATTATCACCAGCCACGTGCAAGGTACTCTGCTAGATGCTGGTACTACAAAGACAAAAGGTGTGTGTCTGGGGTGGGAGGGGGAGGGCAGGGAATAAGTATGTATTAAGAACCTACTGTTTGCCAGGCACTGTACTAAGTGCTTTAGGAATATTATCTCATTTGATCTCAAACAAACAAGATTCCCTGCCTTCACCTAGCTAGCTTACATTCAGCTAGGAAGTATACTGGAAAACTAACAGTCACCTAAGAAAAATGGCTTACATTGCTAAGAGCATGAAACCATTTTTAGAAGCCAAAGACTCTTTACTGCTAGTGCTACGTGTCTGTTCCTCATCTACCACTTACAAACATCAACAACCAGTTTGCTCCTCCAAGTCCTTGGTCTTGCCTTAGAGCACAGCCCAGGCTCCCCAATTCCTCCTTCCAAGTAGCTCTTGCATCAGTTTGTGGTTAGCAGCTTTTCTTCCCCATGCCACACAGAAAAAATGAAAAAAACAATCAGAGATTTTACTTACCTCTTTTCAAAGATTTCCATTCCTTCAATTGATATATGGGTTTATTAAAGCTTCCATCATATAGGATAGGGATTGTACCTGTGATTTCCTTGGAATAGGGGACTCCTACATGAGAAGACTTTCAACCAATGAATCTTCTAAGATCTCATAGACATGCCTAGACCATTGACTGAAAGATTAAATGATTACCAGAGCCAGTACCAGAAGCAGGTAGTGGCACAGGGGATAGAGTCCAGAAGACCTAAGTTCAAATCTGACCTCAGACACTTAATAGCTGTGTGACCCTGGGCAAGTCACTCAACTCATACCTATCTCAGTTTCCTCAGCTGTAACATGTGGATAATAATAGTACCCATTTCCCAAGGCTATGAGAAGAAAGGGGGGTACAAAAGGGAGTTAGTGGTGGTGTTGCTTACAAAAAAAAGGTCATCAAAGCATTTTTAAAACACACAAATGAGAAGAAAAGGAAATTCAGAGGGAAACATAAACAGGCAGGACAGCTTTGAAAGTAACATGTTGAAATTTTTTAGCTTTTTTAAAAAGGAAATTATACACAACAGGGATTCATGGCTTCACATATAATCCTCTTTTGCTGTTCTACTTTGTATATGGAAATTGTAGCTAATTATTTTGGTGTTCAGTTCAGAATTTTAAAAATTATGTTAAAGAATATATATCTCAAAAGCGACATTTATGCTTCCAAGAATTTAATAGGGTCAACTGTTTGCCCCCAAAGTAGCTTCCCTAAGCTTAAGCACCAACATATATAGTCTCATAGAATTTATATGCTCAGAACGTGTCAGCAGTGAAAGGAACTTAAGAGAGCTTCCATTCTAACCCCTTCATTTTACGAATGAAGGAGCAACGAGCCTTAGAATAGGGAAATGGCTTTGGTAAAAATCACACAGGTGACCATACAGGACTAGTCACTCCCAGTGGCTTTCTATTACCTCCAAGATCACATACAAAATTCCCTGTTTGGCATACAAAGAGTTTCCTCCTATCTTTCCAGTCTTCTCATACCTTACTCCCCTCTATGTACTCTTCAATCCAGTGACACTGGCCTCCTGGCCATTCCATGAACAAGACACTACATCTCTTAGCTACAGATAGTCCCTCTAGCCATCCTTCATTCCTGGAATTCTCTCTTCTCCACTCTCTACTGACCTCTCTGCCTTCCTTTAAGTCCCAACTAAAATCTCATTTTCTTATAAGAAGTCTTTCCCAACCTCTCTTAATTCTAGTGCCTTCCCTCTCTTAATCACTTCCTATTTTTCCAGTATATAGCTTGTTTGAACATATTTGTTTGCTTATTATCTCCCTCATTGGACTGAGGGCAGGGACTGACTTTTGCCTTTTTTTGTATCCCTAGACTTTGGCGCAGTGTGTGGTGCATACTAGTCACTTAAGAAACATTTATTGATTATTGACAATCCAGAGCATACTTACAGATATAGCCATTCTGAGGGTCACGGTCCTTTCTGAAAGTACAAAACAACCCACTCTCATTCTGTCCTGGAGGCCAGGGCTGGACCGACACTGAGTACCAACCATGATCTCCATAGAACTCACTCCAGCTGTGTATGAAAAAATAAGAAAAGCGTATTTCTCATGTGAACACTTGATTTGCATATTTTATGTCAAAATTCATCACACACAGGAACTAAATTTGGGTGTGTGAAGATTTATAGCCTCCTTTTTAGGAGAATCTGCAACCATTCTGGCTACTCCTTAAAAAAAAAAAACAACCAACACCTTTCACTTAAGACTCTCATCCTTTCAAGTTATCATTCATTTCTCTCCTTTGTTTCATTATATTAAACTCCTAGAAAGAAGTCTACTCTCCCCTCCTCTTCCTCTCCTTCCTTACTACATACTTAGTCTCAACCACTCATTGTCTCGTTTTCATCTGCTAACATTCTACTAAAACTGTCCTCTACAAGGTTGCCAATTATCTCATAACGGCTTGATCTGATGGTTGTTATTCAAATGCTCAAAGTTATATCACACCTGTGCCTGTGGAGAAACCACAGAACCACAGAATCTTGGAGCTGGAAGATGCCTCAGAGGTCACCTGTTCCAACCTTGTCCAAATACCCACCTCTACCATATCCCCTTTATCCACATCCTCTTGATTTTATAAGAAGGGGTTTATGGCTTCTACTCCCTCCCAAAGTAGCCGATTCTACCTTGTGATAGCGCTAATTCTTAGAATTGAGTGTTAGAGTAATTTGCTCAAGGCCGTACAGCTAGTAATGCTAATACTTCAAAATTCAGGTGTTCTAATTCCAAATTAGGGGCATCAAGGTGGCCCACTGGATAGAATACTGGGCTTGGGATCAGGAAGATGCCTTTTCATGACTTCAAATTTAGCCTCAGATATGTACTAGCTCGGTGACCCTGGGCAAGTCACTTAACCCTGTTTGCCTCAGTTTCCTCATCTGTAAGATGAGCTGAAGAAGGAAATGGCAAACCACTCCAGTATCTCTGCCAAGAAAACCCCAAAATGTGTTTGTTGGACACAGCTGAAAATGACTCAACAGTGTAAACAGCAGCAGCAGCAATTCCAAAATCACTTCCTCATTTCTCCTATCAAAACAATACCCCAACCATCCTATTTCCTTTTTTCTCTCACTCCATGCCCTGATTCATTAGAAGTAGATGCTTAAATAATGCTTACTGAAGAAGCTTGGCTTTGTTACTTAGGGGTTTCCAAGGGGAAAGTGAGACAAAGATCACCAGCATTTTCCAGCCATCACACCCATTGTCATTTGTGTAGACCAGAAGAACATGATGATAGGAAGGAGTTTAAAAGTTTCCTCCTTCAGTATATCACTCAGCTCCTTTTCCATTTGAGGAAGCAGAGTCCTGAACACATTTCTTTAGCTAGGGAGGTATAAGACCCAAGAACTAAGACTAGTTTTAGGGCGTATTACCTGAGAGTTGAATAAGAGGAGATAGTAAAGTTAATAAAAATATGAGAAATGTCAAACAAAAGAGTTCATATAACAAAAGTAATCTTAGCCTGGGCCTTTGTTTCAATGTGGTGCAGCCTGGTTGAACAGAAGAGATTCTTACCATTGGCCTAAAAGGACAACAAAAAGAATTGAAGGTTCAAAATCATCTATTAAAAAGGTTTGACTAAGGACAGCAGGGAAGAGGCTTACTAATCCCACCACCTCCAGCAGATGGAAGATAGCTCATCAGGCAGCCGTGAAGATAGCATGCCAGCTAAGGCCTATTACTGAGGCACAATAGAAGACCACAGAAAAACAGACCAAAAGAGTTGTAGCCTTTCCTGCAGGGGAGAGGCTTTTTAAGCGGAATACTCCAATACAGCATGGATAGTGGTTGAAAGAGCGGGTTAACTAACAGAGCTGTAGCTCTCCCTGCAGAGGAGAGTATTGCTAACCACAGCATCCCTAGTGGATGATAACTAGATAGCTGAAGATTAGCAAGAACAGAAATACTCACTAGAGAGTTTTTGATATGAAATTGCTGGCAAGGATCAGTAAAAAAAAAAAACAAAAAACAAAAAACAGTGATGGAAGGTAGCAGGTCCAGCAGAGAGCAATGAGGTGACAGCCACAGCTTGGTAGCATAGGAAGTATAAGTATGAGAGGGGCAATCTATGTCTGTGCCCTGGTCACATATATTTCCTTTTTGTGCACCCTATCATACTATCAAGCTTCTTCATTCAACAGCCTTGTTAAATAGGCCAGCTAGGTATTACCATGTCCATTATACATATGTAAAGGGCAAGAAAGTGGCTTGCCCAGGTAACACCCAAGGTCACAGAGCTAAGTTGAGATGCAGTGTCTTGGTTTTCTACCTCTTAACACCAACTTTCTCTATACCATGCTTCTTTCTCTGGCTGATAGCTCTCTGAGTGGGTCTGAAATATGTTGATACAGGCAAAGAGGTAAAGACAAGTGAGAAAGAAAACAGAAGCCATCTCTACGTTGCCTGACTCATCAGAAAACAAAGAAAAACAGGAGGCAATTTATCCATTAGGCTTCTACCCTTTCCAATTGGGGAAACAGAATTTTGGTCTCTTAACTACCCTGAGGCCAAAATCAAATCAGCCCCACAAAAGCTGGGGGAGGAAATGGAGCTTCTGGAAATACATGGGATCATTAGGAAAAAGAAGCAGAGACAGGGACAGATTTGAGTCCTGAAATCACCTTAGACGATGAATGCTAGGCAAGCCTTACTGCTTCAAGAGTGACCTTTCAATCCTGCTCTACTCTGAATCACACGCTTAGCAGTGGCTTTTCCAAACCCCCAACATTCTCTCTTCCCAGATGGCCTCACCTCCTACTCTACTGAGAAAATTCAAGGACAATTCATTGTGAGTCCCTTCAACTCCCCCTACTCTTCACATAAAACCCTTCTGCATCAACATTCAGCATCTCCTCTTTGCTGTAGTCTCTGAGAAGGAGGCCTTTCTCCTTGCCAAGGCACCTGTCCCCTTTTCTTGTGCTCTCAATCCTATTCCCTTCAACTCCTCCAAAAACTCATCATTCTCTCATTCACTTCAATTATTCAATTATTAATAAGGCCCTTACAAATACAGGATACTATGTTAAGCGCTGAGGGTACAAGGACGTGAATGAAATGAAAAACAATCCCTGCCCTCAGAAAGTTTATATTCTACTGGGCACTAGAGAAACAGATAAATCCAACGAATTTGAAAAGAAGAGAACATTTATAACCGTGTGATCAGGAAATGCTTCCAGGAGGAGGTAGCACCTGGGCTGAGCCCTGAAGGAAGATATTAACCTCATACTGGTCCAGTCCATCAACAAGCTTTTATTATTAAATCTCATTCTGTGCAAGGAACTATACTAGGTGGTTTCTAAAGCTCTTTTCAGCTCTAGAATTGTGTGATCTTCCAAATCTACCTCTATCTCTAACATGGGCTAAGCTCTAAAAATAACCCTAAATTTAAAGTGGCCCCTAACTCTGAGCCCCATATAAACCCACCCCTCTCAAGGGTGTTCACTCCTAGTCTAGCTTAAAAAAAACTTCATTTTTTTCAATCAAAAAGCATTTTCCCCCTCTTCTTTCCACTTCTCATCTTCATGAAGAAAACAAAACCCTTGTTATAAGTATGCATAATCAACCAAAACAATTCATGCAAGGACCACATCCAAAAAATATATGTCATTCTTCATCTTGAATTCGTCACCTCTTTGTGGGTCTAAGAGTCTCTGAATCCTAGGGGTACCTTCCAGGGATTACAGCCTGCCAGGAATGAAGGATCCCCAGCAGAGAGAGAAAGGAGGGAGGCAAGTCTAGGAGCGAGCCAAGTTTACCTGGCAAATACCTAAAAGCCCCCTCCCTCCTACAGGTGATATTGGAGGCCCTTGAGAACAGGATGACACTTCAAATAGATCTGCCATTGATACACATGTGCAGACATTTCTAGAGCCACCCAGCTCATCTCCATTGTCTTACTATCTAACAGCTTTTTCCCTACATTATGATCATGTTCAAGTCCCTCCCATCTTAAAAACAAGCAAAAAACAAAAAAAACCTTTTACCCAATGCAGCCATCCTGTCTTCCAGGCATCAAAAAAGAAGCCAGTAAATAGGGAAAGACTAAAAATTAGAAGGAGACAGAGAAAGACACACACACACACACACACACACACGTATGAAAAGGGAGATCAAATTTTCAATCTGGTTACCTCCCTACAGCCCACAAACACACTCATGTCTCCTCTTTTAAAAAATACTCCTACTGTCTACTAGCTTATCATCCTATATATCTCTCCTCCCCTTCAGCTAAACCCCTTGAAAATAATATATAAAAGCCACTCTCTAGTTGGCCAAAGTATATAAACAGGAAGTTTTCCAAAGAAACCAGGCTTTTAAACAGCCATATGAAAAAATGCTTAAAAAAATTTACTGACAGAGAAATGCAAATTAAAGCAACTCTGAGATTCGACCTCACACCATCAGATTGACAAACATGACACAAAAGGGAAATGACAAATGTCGGTGGGTCTCTGGGAAAACAGATACATTGATGCATGGAACGATTGGATTGTGAAGTGGTTCTGCCATTCTGGAAAGCTATGTGGAACTATGTCCCAAGAATCACTTCACATTGATCCAGTGATATAGGTCTATACACCAGAAAGATCAAGAAAAAGGAAAATGACTCATCTGTAAAAACACGCACACATGTGCACGCACACACACACACACACACACACACACACCCACACACACACATTTATAGAAGCTTTTTTATAGTGACAAAGAACTGGAAACTAAAGGGGAGTCTATCACATGGAGAATGGCTGAACAAATTATGGGATATTATTGCATTGTAAGAAATTACAAAAGAGTTGAATTCAGAGAAACTTGGGAAGACTTGTATGAAGTAAGTGATTCAGAGTGAAGTGAGCTGAACCAGGAAAACAAATGTATACTGTAACAAAAGCATTGTAAAGACAACTAACTTTGAAAGCCCTAAGAACTCTGATGAATGCAACGACAAGTCACAATTTCAGAGGATCAATGATGAGGCATGCTACCCACCGTCTTGTCAGAGACAGAATGGACTCAAGGTGAAGAACAAGAAATGAATTTTTTAACATGAACAATGTGGGAATTTGCATATTAGTGAAAATGATTTTTTTCTTCTTTTTCTAGTGGGGGGAAATCAGAAGGGAAAAAATGGATGTTCACTGATTGAAAAAACAAAATTCTTTGAAGCTGTCTGTATTTAGTGCCTTTACTTCCTCTCTTCTATTTTCTCCCCACTTCAATCAGTCTTGGAAACCCAAGTACCAAAGTGATTTTCCCAGTAGATCTGACTATATCTGACCATGTCACTTACCTACTCAATAAACATCAGAGGCTCTTTCCTCATTCACCACCTTTGTTTGACCTTCGAGACAAGATGGGTTTTTCGGAACTTCTCAGAGCTCTCCTACATTTTACTCCCTTCTATTACACAGGCTTACATGCCTACTTGCTGTTCCTCTCCCAACTCCCTGCCATTGAACTGACTAACCCATGCCTGGAAGGCTCTCTCTCCTCACCGCTGCCTCTTAAAATTCCTAGTTACCATCAAGAATCAGTTCAAGTTCCACTTTCTGCGGAAGGAAGGGGCTATAGTGGCCTTTCTTTGTATTCCCCGTGCTTAAATACAGCATCTGGCATATAGCTAGTCATTTTCAGTCGTGTCTGACTCTTCATGACCCCATTTAAGGTTTCTTGACAAAGACACAGGAGTGATTTGTCATTTCCTTCTCCAGCACATTTGACAGGTGAGGAAACTGAGGCAAACAGGGTTAAGTGGCTTGCCCAGGGTCAGTAAGTGTCTGAGGCCATATCTGAACTCAGGAAGATGAGTTCCTAGATGAGTCTTCCTGACTCCAGGCCTGGCCCTCCATCCACTGCACCACCTAGCTGCGCCAAGTATGTGGTAAGCACTCATAAATGCTTATTGGCTGTCTTGTACATAGTAAGCACTTAATAAATGCTTGATTCATTGATTTAAGGTTTTCTAGAGTTTGAGTCCACAACCTACCTTTCAAGTCGTATTCCTATTATATTCCTCTTTCTACACTCTGCTTTCCAACCAAACTAAGAAGCTCAACTAGCCACCCCTGAATTGACGTTCCATCTCCAGCTTCCATTTATTCAAACAAGTCAACCCCCATGCCTAGATTTCACTCACTTCTGAACTTTGTACCATCTCTCAAGGCTCACTGCAGGTGCTATCTCTTCTGTGACACCTTCTCTGATTCCCAACCCCACTCTCACTGCCTCCCATACAGACAATATATACCAGATGTTACTGCTGCCTCCTCAAATGACTTTATATTTACTATCTGTGGACATGCTGCATCCCCTAAACAGAATGTAAGCTCCTGGAAGAGAAGGACTATATTGTTTTTATCTCTGGACCCTCCCAGAGCAGCACAATGCTCTTTGGACACGGTTAGTTAGCGTTGAGGCAGGGGAAGGGGACAAAGGAACAAAGAGATCAGTGATCTTGATTTGGATCTCATCATGGAAATCTCACCAATGCAACTCAGCAACTCATTTCTCACTTACAGTATTAAAACAGGGGTTCTTAACCTTTTCTGTATAAGGCATCCCTTTGCCAGTCTGATGGAGCTTATTAAACCCTTCTCAAAATCATGTTTTTAAATATATAAAATATAAAGCAATTACGATAAATTATAATTACAACAATATAATTACAATAAAATATGATGTAATTACAAAGGAAATCAATTACATTGAAAGCTATCCAGACATTTTTTTTTTGTTTTGTTTTGAGATGGGGGAAGGCAGGGTAATTGGGTTTAAGTGACTTGTCCAAGGTCATACAGCTAGTAAGTGTGTCAAGTGTCTGAGGCCGGATTTGAACTCAGGTCCTCCTGACTCTAGGACCGGTACTCTACTCACTGTACCACCTAGCTTCCCCATCCAGATATTTCTTAAAATAAATTTATCAATCCCAGATTAAGGTTACCCCTCAGTGGAGACACTGAGAGGTTAGATAACTGGTCCATAGTCACACAGCCACATGTATCAATATTGGGACTTGAACCTAGATCTTCTTGCCTCCAAGGCCCACTCTCTAACCATTATACCATGCTGCTTCTCTGCTTTGTATACAATAGGAACTTCATATTTATTGAACTAAATTGGATCCAAAAAGACCCAATTGAATGACTATTTCTTGGGAATATTTTATGTGAGATCCATGCTTTGGATATATCTTAGAATAGATTTCCTTTGAGGCTCTTTCTACCTCTGGGATTCTGTGGTTCTGTTCGGTGGCTCTGCTGGGAAAAACTATTTCCCAGAATGACATATATTGACCCAGCTTTAATTTCAGATTTATTAAGCTTGGGAAGGGACCAGTCTCAGATACATGGGCAAAAATCAATCCTTGTTTGGTTTAATATGTTTGTTAACCCAGTTGTCAGAAGTGAGTCGATTTTAAGAACGTGCCAATTGCTCGGTTAACTGATCAAGTACAAAATGTGAGCGTTTGGCCAGTGGACAGCTGTGGTTTATTCCCTTGCATTTAAGACTCCAGGATACTATAGAATAATCCCAAGCAATTCTGTAGCCAGATTCACTGATTAAAAGAAAGTGGCTCATTCTTTTAGCTACTGAGACCTGGGCCAGAAGCCCCCATTTCCAAGGAAGACTCCTATAAAGGGACACCTGAGGACCACAGCAGAGCAGGTGAGAGGGTAAGGGAGAAACTAAACCCTTCCCTTTATCAGTGACCTAAATACTAGGCAGAGAAAAAATCCAGGCACCTCCACCCACACCCCAACATTAGAGAACAAGACCAGATGAAAGAGGATGTAAAGATATAAGCAGAATTGGTTGAGTGAGTGGGATAAGCCTAGAGAAGACAGAAAGGGGCCTTGATTACTCTTCAGTCCCATAAGATGAACAAGTTATGCCTTGGAAATAGATCCAAGGGTAAAACCGGTAGACTAGGGCTGATTCCAAATAAACAGGACCCGTTTGCTAAGGGCTGAGGATAGAGTGAGAACTAAGGTGATAATGTACCCTTAGAGAGTAGTGCTAACCTCAGAGGATCCGAAGTCTTCCCTGAAATCAGGGCCCAAGCTTTTTATCTCCCAACACACAATTATGACACTTGTTTGTATCAACAATGCCTCTGCCTGTACAGAGGGGTGACCATTAGTCAATCCACCCCACTGTCCTCCACCAAAACAAGCTTTCATCAATATCAGTTCAGGGTCCCCATCTTATATAGTCCCCAAACTCTAGCCTAGCCCTGAGGAAAACACAATCAGGGAGCTCAGGAAGCTATCCTGATATCACTACTTATCACCCTGACTTTCCTTTTTCCGTTACTGACATGGAAATGGCAGCATGGTGACCATTCACTCAGTCACCCATGCTTGTTGGCTCAGTGTTACATTTGCCTCTTCCTTCTAACCTTATTTTTTATATCTAAGTAGTTACTGCGTCCAGGCAATTCTACCTGTACCTTTCTTGAATCCATCCCCTACTCTCGAATTCTGTTCCTAACACTAATTATTCAGACCCTCATTACAATCAACCACGACCATTCTCAAAGCCTCCTAATAGGTTCTGACATTCACTTTCTTCCTACCCCCAATCCATCCTTGACTTCCTTGCCAGATTTATCTTCCTCATGTAAGTTCACCACTTCATTCCTCTACCTAAAAGTCTTTAATATGGAACTCAGGTCTTCCTGACTCCAAGCCCAACATGCTTATCCATCTCCCCACCTACTTACCTTTACTTGCCCTTTTAGGGAAGAGCAAATAACCCAGTCTGGACTAAAAATTAGGATACATATGAAGGAGTACTGGGAAATAAACCTTGATTATGGAGGGCCTTACAAGCCAATCCAAGTAGTCTGGACTTTATTCTAAAGGCAATGGGAAGTGATTTAAGGATTTCGAATGATGCAATGATCTTCTCAGAGCTATACTCTAAGGAGACCAGAATAGCAGTAGAATATAAGATGTATTTAAGGGGCTAAAGACTGAGGAAACTCCTACAGTACTATCCAGGCAAGGGGTATTGAGAGCAGAGACTACAATGGTCTCAGTCAGCATGGGAGTGAAGAGATGGAAGCATTTGTCAACTATGTGAATGTAGGAGAATGAGTGAAAAAAGAACCAGGGATGACTCCCAAGATTTGGAGCCTGAGTAAACAAGATCACCAGTAGCAAAAAATTCAAGGGCAGACCTGAGTTGATCAATTTTATTCTAAAGATAAAAGGTTATCTTGGGGCAGCGAGGTGGCACAGTGAATAGAGCACTGGCCCTGGAGTCAGGAGGACCTGAGTTCAAATCCGGCCTCAGACACTTGACACTTACTAGCTGTGTGACCTTGGGCAGGTCGCTTAACCCCAACTGCCTTGCCTTCCCCCCTCCAAAAAATAAAATAAAGTGAGTATGTAAAAAAAAAGCTTATCTTACACATAAGTCATAGGCTTGAAGCTGAGAGGGACTTTAAAGTGGAGGCACCTACATGGAACAATAAAGAGAACTCTGGACTTGGAGTCAGGAAGGCCTGTACTCAGATCTTAGCCACTGACTAGCTGTGGGACACTGGGCAAACCTGGGATTTGTTTCTGTAATATGGAGGGGGAACTCAATGACTTCTAGCTCTAAACCTATGGTCCTCTAAATCCAACTGCTATATTTTAGCAACGAGGAAACTGAGTTCAAGAAAGGTTTAGTGACTTACCCAGGGTTACAGAGCTAGAAGCTGTCTGAGGCTAGATTTGATCTCTTCACAATAGAGGTTAGACTAGCTAATTTCTCATTTCTACTGAGGGAAAAATGTAAAGAACTGAGCTGACATAGAACCTACATTGTATTGCATGTCGTCTTCAGGGGGAAGGGAGGAAGAGAGGGAGGGAGAGAAAATTTGGAACCCAAAAACTTGTGGAACTGAGTGTTAGAAATTAAAAATAAAAGATAAATCAATTCCACATTTTGCTTGGTTTTTAATACTCTTTAAATAAAAATAAAGAACTGAGCTGACATTGAGACATGAAGATCTTAGTTTAAGTTTAGAGGAGACCAAAAAAACCCTTTTAGATAGAATTGAACATTATTATGAGATAAACTGTGGAAATGTCATCTCTAGAGAACTTCTCAAATACAGCAGACTCTTCTGCCAGGAATTATTTGACCATGGTCCTGTCCAGAAACAGAGGAAGAGATAAGATGACCTCAGAACCCCCTCTGACCCATAGAATTTTATGAGTCTCTGTATATGCCAGTCTAGGTCACTCTGGTCATTAATAGAACTAGGCTTAGAAGCCAGGTTAATTAATAAAATCTCTTTCGTTCTGATGACTGTAGATTATCATAATGGATAGAATTCCTGGAATTTTTCCCTGAATTTCCCCTCCACTTAAAATTTTCAATTAAGAAAATGGCTGAGGCAGTTTTCTGGTGAGTTTCCCAAAGTGTAGCCAAAGGCTTTTCATCTCCCCCAAAGCATCTGGCCTGCTTTAACTAAGGGCCTCAGCCAAGGACCTCACCCTAAAGGGAGCCACGCAAGATTCTGGGAGTCAGAGAGGGAAGCACAGCTGTTAGATCAGCTTAGCAGATGACCAAAGATCAGCCAAGAGAGGAGAGGAGTCAAGTGCTGAAATCCTCAAAGGTCTTTCCCATAACTGCAGAACACCGAAAGACAATTCCTAAGGAGCGAGCAAAGTTGGAAAGAAAATCCTGGGGGTAAATTGAAAGTTCAGTCCTGGCTGCCAGGGAAGCAGCTGATGTCCTAAGTGAACACTTCCTAATTGCATTTACAAGACAACACCACAAATGTGTAATCAAATCTCACTAGGGAACTTGACCTTCTCAATGGCTTTTGTGTATACAGGGCAGAAGGATTATAGCAATCGGGGGAAAATCAGAACCAGAGAGGAAGGGTGCTCTTCACCATGCCCCAGGGAAAGAAAACCTCTGGAAATATATGAGGCCTGAGAAGGCTCCAGCATAATAGGCTCCTTGTCCCCCACAGCCCTCTGTCTCCAGCCTCATTTTATGTAGCTCAGTTAGTCAACCAGAAAGACAGTTTTAGCTGCTAGGAAATGTAAAAAGGAGGCATTACCATAACAAAAACACCACTAGCACCAGCAACATATATGTTTATGAGTCCACTGGGTACAAGAGGAGACACTATTTTTATATGCCATCTTTATAGCATAAGTTTCATCAACCAATCAACATTTATTAAGCACCAGGAACTGCGCTAAGTACTGGAGAGGAAAAAGAGGCAAAAGGCAGCCCCTGACCTCAAGAAGCCTGCAATTTAATGAAGACAATACAAAGTAAAACCCTTCCTGAGGGGAAGAACTGTTTCTTAAGTTCTGCTAGGCAAAGAGAGATAAGGCACCATCACAGATAGCTGTAATACAAATCATTAGAGAATCTCAGAGCTACAAGGGGTCAGAGATCCTAATGCGATAAGGCAAATTTTACCCCATGGCTCACACTAAAACTTGTTGGGATGGATGCCATGACTAGAATCTGGCCCTAGAGATAAACTGTGATGAACTGTGGAAATATCATCTCTAGAGATGTAAAAGAGAACATTCTAGGCAGAGGAAACTAAATAAAACCATGTAAGCAGTAAAGTACAAAAACATGTTTGTGGACTGCTTTAGCTGGCACAGACAGCTCATGTATAAATGTCTCCATAAGCACTTTCTGAGTCCTTTTACTTCAAAAGATGAATAGAAAGATGCCCTCAAAGCCAAGGAGACCTGGAGTCAAACCTTGCCTCAGACACATACTAGTTATATGTAGCTTCCTTTAAGATTCAACTCAAACTGCATTTTCTACAAGCTACATATTCTCAGCCTCCTGGCCCACCCTCTCATCCCCACTGTTGGTGCCTTACCTCTAAGATTGCTTTCCATTTTCTGTCTATCTGTCTGTCTATCTATTTATCTATCTATGTATCTATCTGTCTATCTGTCTGTCTGTCTATACAAACATATTACTATATATTTTATTATACATTTACTATACAATACATATAATACATACATATACATATATATGGTATGCACATAGTAATTTTCATCTTTGTCTCCCCCATTAGAAAGTGGCCTCTTTGAGGGCTGGGACTGTGTTTTTTACTTTTTTTTGTATCTCTTATACTTAGTACCTGGCACATAGAATATGCTTGTTGAATGACTGATTATGCAAATCACTTAACCTCTCAGGTCCCTAGGCAACTCTCTAAAACTTTCAAATGCATAAAAGGCAGCAACCTACATTAGTAGAGAGAGTTTCCTCACCTGGATCTGCGAGTTCTGTATATCAGCGAAATCAAAGGTCCAAAATCTATCCTTACCTATTCACACTGTGTGCTGAAAGACCACAAAGGAAACCCTATTTCTAGTGAATGCAAGAAAAAAGAAGATAATTATGTCAAAAGTTAAGAGTTCAAATCTACAGAACAGAACAGAGGGACAATGTTGTTCACATTTTGTCCCCAAGTCCCACTTAATCTTGTGCTGAGCCATTGGTAAGTGCATTAGTTCACAAAGGATCTTGGGGTCATGGAGCTAGAGATAGAAGGAATCATGGGGGCCATCTAGCCCAATTCCTTTGTCTTATGGATGAGTTCTATATCCAGTGGCCAACAACCAAATAAAAAGATCTACTTGGTCAACACCACTTCTTAGCAACTAGTCCAAGGCTGATGAAACTAAGTAGGCACAAGGCAAACCTTCCCGATAAGAAATTCTTGGTTTCCAATTACCATTTGGAAAAGCAAAATAGGTGAAAGTACATAGTGTTGAGCCTCTGATAGACAGCTAGATAGAAAGCCTGTTGAGCTAACTTATAATTGTATTGACAAAATGATGAGAACAAGGATGGATCACCTCACGAAAAATCTAAAGGAAGAAGGGGAAGATATCAGAAGCATGGCAAATATTTCAGGCTTTATTTATTTGGGAGAGAGAAGGGGAAAAAAGACAGCCAAGAGAATATCAACTACTAACATAGATCCCTACTTTTCCATTTATATAAAAAAATTATTAGAATCATGTAGACATACATGTTGGATATCCTTGATGAATGAATGATCGAATTTAAAGATATATATATATATATGTATATGCTTATTATACACTAATTATGTGTGAACACTGTGCTAGGCATTGGGAATATAAATGGAAAGACAGTACATGACCTCAAGAAGTTTGTGATCTGATGGAGGAAGAGGGAGTTTGGGTTTGGTGAGTCATATCAATGATGAATGGAGTTAATTATCATGAAGCTTCTAGAGTGAGTGGCAGTATTGATTTGATTATCATTTCCAGAGTAAGAGGTAAAAATGGGAATTGGGGGTAAGCCACCCCTTGGCAGGGCAGATGGCAAGAAATCCAGGTTGCAGGGGATGTGAAGAATGGTCTGGGGCTGTTGAGATCTAGAGGTATTAGTGTGTCTGTACTCACTCCAATCAGTGCAGCTTGGTGGATTGCCTAGTCTAAAAGATGCTATTCTGGTGGGGCGGGGGTGGGGGGAGCAGTGAGGAGGACAAAGCAGCAGCACAAATGGCAAGATGTCCAAGACTGACTGGTTGGGTGGGATGAGGGCATTAGAAGGAAACAGGCAGGCTTTCAAAAGGGATATTTCACATTAGACCACATATTTAACATCACAAAATTTATGGAAAGATGAAGAGAATATAAGAACCAATTGTGCTTATTGTTTTACTATAAAAGAAAGCATTTGGTTCAGTGGAGCAAAGTGCCATCTTGAAGACCTTCTTCTAAAGAGGTATGTCCCATTCATATGTCAAGATTCTTCTAAAGATGTAAAAATATAAAGGATGTTGTTCAAAGATGCTCTGATCATTAACATCAGTAACCAAAGCATAAAAGTAGAAAATGTATTCTCTTCAGAAGTAGTCATCATTCTTGAGGAGATCTAGATACTCCTTGGATGTGACATTATATATTGGCATCAAGCCCCAGCACAGAGAAGTGCCACTGGGAAGAAATTTGTACCCACCCTAATGATTTTGGCTTAACCATCCACAGAGGAAAAAAACAAGTGGATAAAGAATATCTATTATACAAAATTTATATTGTAGTAAGTAGGTTGTACAAACTATAGAGCTTGTTCATCAGAATATATATATGTGTGTATATGCATGTATGTATACATGTAAATATGTGTATATACAAATAGAGATAGATAATTTAAGATCAATGATAAGTTGGTCTCAAAATTAATCAGGAGAAGAGTAAAAAGATTGCCTTGAGGAAAATGCAAATCTTCTTCAATGACCCCAAAGTTTTTCCAGAAACAAGAGCATAAGACCAATCATTTTTATACCAATATTCTACCAGCGTTATCACATGGAGCCAAGTGATGGAACACTATTGTCTTTGAGGAATATGAAGTGAGGATCACTCAGACAACGCTGAAGAGGCACATGGTGCAACAATTGAAAAATATGGAAGTTCAAAGACAGTCTAGAAAGGATCCATCAGGAAAAAGTACAATGGAGGAGTCATGTGGCAAGAGTGAGGGACCACTCAAAGAGGGCCAGCCCGAGTGTTGACTGGTATCCTCACAATGCCGGAAGAAAGCAAGAAAGGTCTCCCAGAACGTTGGGTGGACGCTCTGTAACAAACTTGTGGGAGGACATGGACAAGAGTCACACAGGATGGGTAGGCAAAGGATGGTTATAATCTACATTATTGCAGGGAGTATCCAAACTAATAACATCTCTGATCCATTTGAGTATTTGAGAGAAAAATAATTGCTAGCATTTATATGGCACTTTACATTTTACAAAGCACTTTATATTCCAGTTACTTCATTTAAATCTTACAACAACCCTGTCTGATGGGTGCTTTTATTTTTCTTATTTTGCAAATGGGAAAATGGAGGCCAAGAGAAATTGTGACTTGCTCAGAGTCATATAGTTAATTAGTGAAGGCAGATTTGAATTCAGGTCCTCCTGATTCCAATTCCAGCATTCTATTCACTATGCCATCTGCAGATGAAAGAGACAGATAGATAGAGACAGAAAGATTTTTAGATTTCATAGAGTGACACCAGAGATGGCTGAACAACTGGACCCAGAACTGAGCAAAAGATTGGACTATGTGGTATTTGGGAATGTGCAGTGTCCAATGATTGCAACCTGTTCATTGTCCCCAAAGTCTCTCTCTTTAGCAGTAATACAGGCACAGGAGATATTGCAGATAAATCACCAAAATAAAGCAATTGAGTCACATGAATTTTTTGGTTTCTCAGTGCATATAAAAGTTACATTTATGCCATACTATACTTTATTAAGTGTACAATATTATGCTTTTAAAAATGTACATAACAGCTGTGGCAATTACCAGACTTCTCAACCCATAAACACCAAAGATAACAGAACAGGTTAGTGCAAAAACTGCTGGATTGGAGTGAGAGGAGTGCGCAGTCTGCCCTTGATCCAGGGGTGGCAGAGGTGGTGCAGCTCTGTGGCTGCTTCCTGAGATCCAGCTGCAATTGCTTCTGATCCCAGGCCCACCCTGTGGGAAGGAATTTAGCAGCGGATCAGAGCAGGAGTGCAGAGCCCGCTTTGTTGAGCTTGGATCTGGGTTGCAGTCCTGGTTCACAGTTCTTGGGGGAGGAGGAGCACTGCTGTGACAGAGCCTGGGGTGACAGAGGAGTAGAAGTAGCTCTGAAAACAGCAGTGCTTGGACCCTAAAGCTTGGGACAAAGTACTCTCGACTCTACAAGTAGTCGTATTCAGACAAAAAGCTCAAGGGTCAAGTAGTTGGCTGGAAACATGGCCAGGCAGCAAAAACGAACTCAGACTCAAACTCAAACTCTAGACTCCTTTTTTGGTGACAAAGAAGACCAAACCATACAGCCAGAGAACCCAACAAAGTCAAAGAGTCTACATCAAAAGCCTCCAAGAAAAATGTGAATTGGTCTCAGGCCATGGAAGAACTCAAAAAGGATTTGGAAAAGCAAGTTAGAGAAGTAGAGGAAAAATTGGGAAGAGAAATGAGAAGGATGCAAGAAAATCATGAAAAACAAGTCAATGACTTGCTAAAGGAGACCCCAAAAAAATACTGAAAAATACACTGAAGAAAACAACACCTTAAAAAATAGACTAACTCAAATGGCAAAAGAGCTCCAAAAAGCCATTGAGGAGAAGAATTCTTCGAAAGGTAGAATTAGTCAAATGGAAAAGGAAGTCCAAAAGACCACTGAAGAAAATACTACTTTAAAAATTATATTGGAGCAAGTGGAAGCTAGTGACTTGATGAGAAATCAAGAGATTATAAAACAGTACCAAAGGAATGAAAAAATGGAAGATAATGTGAAATATCTCATCGGAAAAACCACTGACCTGGAAAATAGATCCAGGAGAGATAATTTAAAAATTATTGGACTACCTGAAAGCTATGATCAAAAAAAGAACCTAGATATCTTTCCAGAAATTATCAAGGAAAACTGCCCTGATATTCTAGAACCAGAGGGTAAAATAGGAATTGAAAGAATCCACCAATCACCTCCTGAAAAAGATCCCCAAAACAAAACTCCTAGGAATATTGTCACCAAATTTCAGAGTTCCCAGGTCAAGGAGAAAATACTGCAAGCAGCCAGAAAGAAACAGTTTGAGTATTGTGGAAACACAATCAGGATAATACAAGATCTAGCAGCTTCTACATTAAGGGATTGAAGGGCTTGGAATATAATATTCTGGAGGTCAAAGGAGTTACGATTAAAACCAAAAATCACCTACCGAGCAAAACTGAGTATCATGCTCCAAGGCAACATATGAATTTTCAACAAAATAGAGGAATTTCAAGCTTTCTCAGTGAAAAGACCAGAGCTGAATAGAAAATTTGACTTTCAAACACAAGAATCAAGAGAAGCATGAAAAGGTAAACAAGAAAGAGAAATCATAAGGGACTTACTAAAGTGGAACTGTTTTGTTTACATTCCTACATGGAAAGATGATGTGTGTAATTCATGGGACCTTTCTCAGTATTAGGGTAGTTGAAGGGAATATACATATATACAGACAGAGGGCACAGGGTGAGTTGAATATGAAGGGATGATATCTAAAAAAAAAAAATTAAAGGATGAGAAAGGAATATATTGAGAGAGGGAGACAGGGAGAGACAGAATGGGGTAAATTATCTCACATAAAAGTGGCAAGAAAAAGCAGTTCATTGGAAGGGAAGAGGGAGCAGGTGAGGGAGAATGAGTGAATCTTGCTCTCATCGGATTTGACTTGAGGAGGGAATAACATACACACTCAATTGGGTATCTTACCCCACAGGAAAGTAGGGAGAAGGGATAAAAAAGAGAGGACAATAGAAGGGAGGGCAGATAGGGAGAAGAAGTAATCAAAGGCAAACACTTTTGAAAAGGGACAGGGTCAAGGGAGAAAATTGAATAAAGGGGGACAGGATAGGATGGAGGGAAATATAGTTAACCTTTCACAACATGAGTATGGTGGAAATGTTTTACATAATGATACATGTGTGGCCTGTGTTGAATTGCTTGCTTTCTTAGGGAGGGTGGGTGGGGAGGGAAGAGGGGAGAGAATTTGGAACTCAAAGTTTTAAAAGCAGATGATCAAAAAAAAGTTGCTTTTGCACACAACTGGAAAATAAGATATACAGGCAATGGGGCATAGAAATCTATCTTGCCCTATGAGAAAGTAAGAGGAAAGGGAATGGGGTGGGGGGAGTGGGGTGAGAGAATAGAGGGCTGACTGGGGAACAGGGCAATCAGAATATATGCCATCTTCAAGTGGGAGGAGGGTAGAAATGGGGAGAAAATTTGTAACCCAAAATCTTGTAGAAATCAGTGCTGAAAATTAAAAAATATTAAATAATAAAATATGGAATTCAAAAAAATGTACATAACAATTTAAATATACTTTATTGCTAAAAATTGCTAACAATAATCTAAGTCATAATAATCTTTTACTGGTAGAGGGTCTTACTTCAATGTTAATTGCTGCTGATCATGGAGGTGGTTGCTGAAGGTTAGGGTGGCTGCAGCAATTTCTAAAAACAAGACAACAATGAAGTTTGCTACATTGATCGACTCTTCTTTTCACTTGAACACTTAGAGGCCATTGTAGGGTCATTAACTGGCCTAATTTCAGTATTGTTGTGTTTTAGGAAACAAGGAAGTCCAAGGAGACAGAGAGAGATGGGGACAGCCAGTAGGTGGAGCAGTCAGAATACACACAACATTTATTAAGTTCACCATCTTATGTGGGCACTGTTCATGGTGCCCCAAAGTAATTACAATAGTAACATCAAAAATTGTTGATCACAGATTATCATAACAGATATAATAATAGTGGAAAAAGTTTGAAATATTGTGAGAATTACCAGAAAGTGACACAGAGACACAATGTGAGCGCACACTATCAGAAAAAAATGGTCCTGATAGACTAGCTCAATGCAGGTTGCCACGAGCCTTTAATTTGCGTAAAAAAAAAATCTTTGTGAAGCACAATAAAGTAAGGCACAGTAAAATGAAGTATGGCTGTCGTCTACCAACGATACTATATGACTGTGACTCCTGGAACACCAAGACCTCCCAGTCACTCCAAAGGGCAATGGAAAGAAATAGTCTACAACATCTTATCGAATCGATTTCCACAGTAGATATATGACAAGAAGAGGGAGGCTGGTTGTATACTGAAAATGAGACACAGCCTGACAACCTCAAGGTATTAAAAGAATCAGAGAAAGGCTTCCAGGATCCTCTGTGGAAGATTTATAGAAAGACTAGGACAGAACATATACAGATTGAGAAGCCACAGGTGGGATTTTGGTCGATACTATACTAGTGAAACCACCAATTCATGTAAGTAGCAAAGTATGTAGTTACTATGTCTTCTGGAAAAGGCAGCATAGTGTAGTAAATAGAGTGTTGGACCTGGAGTCGGGAAATGATTGGGTTCAAATCCTGCCTTAGACACTTACTATCTGTGTGAACCTGGGCAAGCTACTTAATCTTTGTCTGCCTCAGCAAAATCAGGTGGGCTTGATGATCTATAAAGTCCCTCCCAATTCTAAATCTATACTTCAATGATACTTCTCCCCATTCCATACTCTCTGGAGTTTCTTCTGGTCTCTTGAAGACAAGGACCCCTGAAGAGCCCCAGGGATGACCCCATCAAGATAAGGCTTTTCATTTGGACAGAAGCAGCTGGCAAGGGTCCTAATACTTACTGTCCACAGGCTGCAAGCTAACCTTTGACCTAAGAGAACACAATAGGGTCATTGAACTCTATCTCTGGTAAACCCCTGTGGCAGGCTCCAGGCCTCTACCACCACCACCTGCTCTCACTTTCAAAGGCAATTCCTTTTCTTTCTGACCAAAGGTCCCCTCTGTCTTAAATGAATGTGTGGACCAAGGGACTGCCTCCAGTATTGCCTTGCATGGCAAAGCCTAGTCAAATGGAGTAGTCAGGGAGGGAGCCTAGAGATGGAAGGCTTAAGCTTTAGCTACCCGAAGTCATGAATCCAAAGGTTGCTCAAGGTCAGAATAGAAAAAATGCATGAGTATGTGCATGCGTGTGTGTGTGTGTGTGTGTATGTGTGTGTGTGTATGTGTGCATGTTAAAGCACAACTCTGAATGCAAGAGTGAGCACTCACATGTCCTCAATATGGGCATATCTGAGTGTGAACATTTACACATAACTAAAAACTGCATAAAAGTATGAACAGGTATAGTTGTGAATCTCTGATCCTGCATAGGACAATAGGAACTAGCTCTCCATCAGGTGTCTTACTTCTTACGTGAGAGGAGAGGCAGTTTAGAAGTCACTATGGTATACCCAGGCCACTGTGTTGCTGTCATTGTTCAGCCATTTTTCGTTTTTTTTTTTAAGAGTTTTTATTTTTAGTTTACAACACTCGGTTCCACATGATTTTGAGTTCCAGATTTTCTTCCCTTCCTCCCCCCTCCCTCCCCAAGACGGCATGGAATCTGATATGTTTTGTACATATAACTTCGCATCAAACTTATTTACACAACAGTCAAGTTGTAAAGAAGAATTATGACCAATGGAATGAATCATAAGAAAGAAGAAACAACCATTTTTCAAAAGCCTGTCACTCAGTGACCCCATTTGGGGTTTTCTTGGCAAAGGTACTGGAGTGGCTCACCATTTCCTTCTCCAACTCATTTTATAGATGAGGAACTGAGGCAAACAGTGTTAAGTGATTTGACTGGCTCAGGGTCACATAGCTGGGAAATGTCTGAGGCCAGATTCGAACTCGGGAAGATGAGTCTTCCAGACTACAGGTCCGACACTCTCTCCATTGAGCCATTTAGCTGCTGATGAAGGGACTTGAGACAACCTTTAGTCTAGATGTCTCTTTTTGACTCAGTTTCTTCATCTATAAAATGATCTGGAGAAAGAAATGGCAAACCACTCTAGTATCTTTGCCAAGAAAATCCCAAATGGGGTCACAAAGAGTCAGATACGACTGAAATAACTGAACAACAAAAAGTTTTCTCTTCCAGCTCTATGTCTATGATCCTGTATATTAGGGACAACTGAAAGAATTAGCCAGGAAATGAAAACAGGCATCTATAGGTCATTTGATTCAAGTATATGCTCAGGGATTTTTTTAAAAAGACATTTATTGAATACTCAATCATAAAGGGAATTACTTTTATTCAACCAACAAACCAGACAATAGAACCAAACCAACCTCTGATTTTTAAATTAACAATGACATTTTACTTTAAAACCTTTTAAAATGAGACTCAATCCCCACCCCAAAAAATAAAACATTAAGATACGCCAAGTTACAACTATGAGAAGGGGTAAAAGTTGGTAACCGCCTTCTGCCAATTTTGGAAGCCATAAAAGCTACTCAAATAAGGTCAGATTATGTGGAGATCTAGATCCTTCTGGACAATGATGCTACCAAAAAGGCATAAACTACTGGCAGAAAACAATAATCACTTGGATCTGCAGACCATAGGCAGTGCAACCATTCACCCCATTAGTCAGTTCTGTGCTGCCACCTGCTGGCCAATGCTTGTAAGCTCCCTGAGGGTACACACCTTGAGCCCTCCCTCTGGTCTTGCATCTGTATCTGGAGCCTAGATCCAATTGGCAAAGATAAGGACTCAGCAAGATTGAGAATGCCTTCTGCTGGCACACAATAGGAACTCCCCCTTCTGCCTCCACTAAGGCCTGCTCTGTATTAAGGAATGGGAAGACTAGTAATGACAGAGATGAGCTTGCCCTTTCAAAGGTTTGTGATAAACCAGCCTCAGTCAATGATGGGGAAGGAGACAAAACAGACCCTTGCTTGTAACAAGCCCTCACATGGGGCCGAGTCCTGGACCAAGAGTAAACAGACCTGGGTTCTACCACTTACTCGCTGGGAGACCTTGGCCAGATTGACTGAGCTAGCTTACTCCCCAGAAAATGATGGCTTTAAGACATCCTTGCCTACCCCAAGGGGGTTCAGGTATATCAAGAGAGATGGTACAAGTGATGGCACTGTCACCACTGAAAAGAGCTAGAAAAATAAGATGTGTTACTACTGTTCTTCCATTAATCTCATTTTATCCTTATAACCATCTTGTCATTTAGGGAAGAGTGGGAATTATTTTCCCTTTTTTTGCAGTCTCATCAACCAAGGACCACAGAATCCCAGTGATAAATATTCACCCAGGATCACACAGACTAGAAGAAAAAGAAGTTAACTTTAAGAGAAAACCAGAACCAGGACTTCTGACGCCAGATTAATAATAACAATGCCTAGTATTTGTATCATTTGTTAAGGTTTACAAAGCACTTTACTAAGACATTCGATCCTCACAACCCTGGGAGATAAGTGCTTTTATTATCCTCATTTAACAGACAGAGGACACTGAGACAGACAGAAATTAAGGGTCACACAGCTAATTAGTGTCTGAGGTGGATTTGAATTCAGGTCTTCCTGATTCTAGATCTAGTGTTCTATCTACTTCACCACTGAACTCTGCTTCTTCACTTGGTGGTAGAGCTTTGTGTGTGCTTAGAGCTCATTCCTTTCAGAGGCAGTGTGGAAGAGTGGAAAGAATGTTAGAGTTCAGAAAACCAGGGTTCAAATTCCACCTGTATGACCTTGGACAAGTCAGGTGACTTCTGGAGCTTCGGTTTTTTCACCTACAAAATGGGGAAGAGAATACCCATAGACTCTTCTTCACAGAGTTGCTCTGAGGCTCAAACGAGGTCAAGGCAAAGCTTTTGGCAAACTTTAAATCATTATATACATGTCAGTCATTATAGTAATAATAATAATGATAGTTAACACTTATATAAGCACTTTAAGGTTTAATCCTCTCTGGACTCCATTCCCAACACTCTGGACTTCTTCCTCCATTATTTCCTATCAGCCTTCTCACCCTGGAAATCCTGCTGCCCCCACAACCCCTTCCTCTGATGGATCAGTCCATTTTAAGTAAAGTGACCAAACCAGCTGTGTTCACTCCATTCCTCTAAAGGCTTTGCTCCTGACTCTACAAACTTCTTTCTCCACCATTCCCCAAATCCCTGGGTAGATGAGTCCCTCCACCTTCCCTCACTCTCCTCCTTTTCAGCTTCCTTTTAAATGATGTCTTCCCTCAAATGAGTATAAGCTCCTAGAGGGCAGGGGTTATCTTGTTTCTTTTGTGCTCATATTTGGATTCTTGACAGTTAGCACAGTGCCCAGGCTAGTAAACACTTACAAATGCTTGTTGACTTGGTTTACATTATAATTTTTATATATTTATATAAAATTTTATATTAATATATTTATATAAAATTTGTGTATACATTTATATATTTACATTATAATATTTCATTTGAGCCATGTGAAGTAGGTGGTGTTATTGCCCCCAGTTTATAGATAAAGAAACTGAGGGCAGCGAATTGACCAGGGTTGCATAGCTAATATTCAAACTCTGGTCTTCTGGATTCCAAGTCCAGTGCTCAATCCATTCTTCTTCTTATAAGATCTCGAGCTCCAGAGACATGAGAGGTCTCCAATACAACCTTTTAAGGGATGAGGAAATAAAAATCTAGAGAGATAAAATGATTTACCGGTGGTCACACAGTTAGTTGGTATTAGAGCCAGAGTTTGAATCCAGGTCCTCTGATTCTAAATCCATCCCTTTACACCAGACTGGATACCTAATCCAAATCCCAACAGGGTCTGGGCCCAGACCAGGACCCCTACTATCTCTGCCTTTGTTCCTCAAGCTTGTCATTTTCCATTAGCTTTGGAGAAAATTGTTATTCAATGAAAGGCTCTTTGGTGGTTTCCCAGAATCTATCCTGTCTCAGGAGCTGTCCATTCATTCAGTACCCCCCCCCTCCCACTCTTGCCATTAGACTCAGGATTTAAATTCCAAGTTTGTAGACCTTGGCTTTTCCCCAGGACTGCAGTGTGGGACTATGCCAAATGAACAGGGCCCCACACTTGGTTCAGCTTGAGGACTTAAGACTAAGAGCCTGGCATAGGCACGGCCACTCTCCCTGTGGTTCTCGAGAGGCTGAAATCGCTTTTTCTGGGAGCTGTGGGTGGGGGAGCTTTGTTCCAAATGATTCACATAGGAATGAGGTTTATACTTTTAACTCCTTCTTCCCCCTCCCCTCATGCCTGGCTTACTTCAATTGTCTCTTAACCAATCTCAGTGAAAAGAATTAGTTCTCATAAATGTTCCTTGGTATCTAGAGCTGACTCTTCTCAGGATGGGAAAGCACTTCCCCTCTGATTTCTATGTATAACGTACAGGATGTGAAGCATGGGGGTTACCGCAGGAAGAGTGGTGGATTCTTCCCTGGGCTGGTTTTAGGAAGCCCTATGCCCATGGATTTAGGTTGGTTTGGTTTGGTTTTCTAGCCCATTCTTCTTTTCACTTAACGGAAATACTTTAAGCCCAATTAAATTCCTGGATCAAATTCACTTTGCCTTGCTCGATGCTCGGTATTGGTGTCATCATTTACTGTCCCTCCCCCTTCCAATTCAATCTGTGAGCCACTGCCAGATAAAGAAAGATGCCTGAGGAAGAACTCCAGTGAGGTCACTCCTGGGTTTAAAGACCTCTGGAATGAATTCAATTTAATAAAGATTTGGTAAGCACCGCCTATGTTCACAGGATTGTGTTATATCAGGCATATAGTGCATAGCTTACTGGGCCTTGTCAGGAAGACTTGAGCTCAATTATGGCCTCAGACACGTACTAACTGTGTGATCCTGGGCAAGTCACTTAACCTCCATTTGCCTCAGTTTCCTCAACTGCAAAATGTAGATAAAAACAGCGCCTTCCTCATTGGGCTGTTATAGGAATCAAATGAGGTAATATTTGTAAAGTGGTTGACCCAGTGCTTGATATGCAGCAGATGCTATATAAGTGCTTATTCCCTTTCCTATGGGCTATGGAAAGATACAAAGATAGATGAGGCAATCTCCACTCTCAAGTAGCCAATGATCCAGCAATAACTCTATATTTGTGACTGTAACCATCTCTAAATACCTCAACCGGTCCATCACCTTCTTTCTCCATGATCAAGCCTAGCCTACCCTATGTATGCATCCAGCTTTATTTCCCACTCCTTTCCAACACTAGCTCCTCTGCTCTAGACAGGGCAATCATCTCTTCTGCCTCTTTGTCCCTCTCTTCATTTCCATAAACATCTTACCCATTCCCACCTCTTTGCCTTAGCTCTGGCTGCTAAGGAAGAGAATTGAGAGGACAAAAACACAGATGAAAGATGAAGCGGGATGTTCAAGGGACCACAAGCAGGCCAGTGGAGCTAGATCCCAATGGAAGGGAGCAAAAAAAGCAGGAGGGAGCCCAGGTATAAAGACTTTTAAAGCACGGACATGTTTGTATTTGATGCTGGCTGTATTAAAGAATCACTGGAGCTTACTGAGCTAGGGAGTGACATGGTCAGAACCATGCTTTAGAAAAACCACCTTGGTCACTAATTGGAATGGGTAGAGACTCAAGGTAGGGAAACCAGCAGAGAACCAGGAAGGCCATTGAGAGCCTGAACTAGGGTGGGGACTTTGGGACTGGAAAGAAGAGATATATACTCAAGATGGTTTGAAAGCAGAAATGACGAATTTTGGCAACAGGTTAGATATGTGGGGTGAGTGAGAATGAAGAGTGAGGGATGACAGGGCAGTTGTGAGTTTGGGTGACTGGGAGGTTGATGGATAATAGGGAAGTTTGGATGAGAGCAGGGTTTTATTGAGATGATGATGAGACATCTAGCTCAAGCTATCCAGAAAGTGGTTTAGTTATGTGTCTGTAGCTGAGCTGAAAGATTAGGGCTGCATGTATTGATTTGAGAACTATCTGCAAAGGGTCAAGTCAAAAAGCATTTTAAAGTGCCTAGTTTGTGCCAGGCACTGTGCTAAGTACTGGGGATATAAAGAAAAGCAAAAATACTCCCTACCCTCAAGGAACCCACAGCCTAATGGGGGAGACAAAGTACCAACAACTATGTGCAAACAAGATATAGATAAGACATACTAGAGATAATCAAGTAGGGAAAGCACTGAGATTAAGGAAGCCTGGAAAAGTCTTCTTAGGGAAGGCGAGACTTTGGCTGAGACATAAAGAGTTGAGGAGGGAGGGAATAGGGGGCTGCCAGTGAAAATATAGTGTCTTTTTCAAGACCAGCAAGGAGGCCAGTTCTGCTGGATTATAGAATATGTAGAGGGGGGAAAGTGTAAGAAGACTGGAAACACAGGAAGTGACAGGTTATGAAGGGCTATAAAGTGAAACAGGACTTTATGTTTGATCCCAAAGACAAAAGGGAATTTATTGAATAAGGTAGTGATATGGTCAGACCTATACTTAAGAAAATTCAACTTGATAGCTAAAAGGACATTGGTGTGGGGAGAGACTTGAGGCAAGGAGGTCAACCAGAAGGCTATTGCAGTAGTCTAGGTATGAAGTAATGGTGCTTGCATTAGGGTGGTGGTAATGTCAGAGAAAAGGAGAGGACATATACTAGAGATGCTCGGATGAGAGTTAGTAGAGAATTGGATACGGAGGAAGGGAGTAAGAAAGAGTGAGGAATCAAGAATGACACCTCAGTTGGAAGTCTGGATGGCTGGCAGGATAGTTGTACCCATGACAGTAATAGGGAAGTTTGGAATAGGAGATGGTTTGGGGGAGGGGGGAAGATAATACATTTTTTAATATTTTTACATATCAAGTTTAAGATGCCTACAGTATATCTAGTTTGAAATGTCCAATAAGCAGTTGAAGATGCGAGACTGGAGATAACAGAGAGTTAGGGCTGGACAAAAAGATCTAAGAATCACCTGCATAGAAATGATAGTTGAATGCATGGACATTGATGAGATCAACAGCGAACCAGTGGAGAGGGGGAAGAGAAGAGGGAACAGGACAGAGCTTTGAGAGAGACCCCAGATTAGTGGGGATGAAGGATGCTGAGAAGCTAGATAGATAGGACAGAGACTGAGGAAAGAGCAGACAGACTATCTATCACCTGCTTGTTGCTAGAAGATAGGCCTCTCAACGTAGATCATATTAGCTTTTGGAACTCCTATATCGCACTGCTGAGGCATACTGAGTTTGCAGTCTAACAAAACTCCAAAAACCCTTTCAGGCAAAATTCTGGCTAACCATGGCTCCCCAGCATTTTTTAACTCAAGTATAGGAGTTTACACTTATCCCTACTTAGTGTCATCTAAGTAGATTCAACCCATCTTTTTAGATTCAAGCCCAACATTTCTTAACCTGGGGCCCATGAACTTGTGACTTAAAAACAAGCAAACAAACAAACACCTTGATGACTATATTTCAATATGATTTGCTTCCTTTGCAACTTTATATATTCTATTTTATATAACTAAAAACATTATTCTGAGAAGGGAGTCCATCAACTTCAACAGACTGCCAAAGGGGTTCACAACACGGAAAAAGTAAAAAACCCTCCTGTTCTAGCTGGTCAAAATCTTTTTGGATACTGACTGCCGTCTTATGTGTTGGCTAGCCCTTTGGCATTTGTGTCATGTATAATTTGATAAGCATACCATCTAGACCTTTATCTAGGTCTGATAAAAATATTAAACAATACAGGACTAAGCGCATGTGCCAGAAGCCCTCCACTGGTAACTTCCTATGACATTCATGACATGAAACCATTAATGATTACTATTTGAGTCCAGTCATCCAATCACTTCAGGTACTATCTAATTGCGTTATCACCCAGACCACATCTCTTCATCTTCTCCAAAGAACAGTATGAGATACTTTATCAAACACTTTGCTCACACCCAATTAAATGACATCTGCATCATTCTCTACTAGGTGGGACAGTGGATAGAAGTAAGTAATAGAGTAAGTGCTGGGTCACAAAGCTCTGAATTCAAATCCAGCCTCAAACACTTACTAGCTGTATGACCCTGGGTAAGTCACTCAACTTCTGTCTATCTCAATTTCCTCAACTGTAAAATGGGGATAAGAATATCACCTACCTCCCAGTGATAGTGTGAGAATCGAATGAGATATTCGTAAAGCGCTTAGCACAGTGTCTGGCGCATAGTAGGTCCTTTATAAGAGTTAACTATTATTATCTGCCAGCTACTTAGTAATCCTTTCAAATAAAGAAATGAGGTTCATTTGGCAAGACCTGTTCTTGATGAAACCAGGCTGGCTCTTGATAATCACTACTGTCATTTATAGATAGATATTCACCATCAGTATCTTTTTTAGTATATTCTAGAATTCTTCTAGGTATCAGTCAAGTTCAAGTTCATGAATGTATGGTTTCTCTCTCTCTCTCTCTCATAATTGGGAAAACATTTCTCCTTTTACAACCTTCTTGTATCTCCCATTTTGAGGCAGCTTTTGAAGGCAGAAATCTAGATTTAAAGTTTACAAAGCACTTTGATCCTCACAACAATTCTGGAACATAGGGGCCATTATTATCTCCACTTTACAGATGAGGAAACTGAGGCAGACAAAACTAAGTGACTCATCCAGGGTCACACAATTAGTAAGCATTTGAGGTCAGATTTGAACTCAGGCTTCCTGACTTCAGGTCCAAATCTCTATACACTTTAACACATAGCTTCCTCTAGGTAATTGAAAACTACAAATGTTATAGGGGCTACAGGAAAACAGGCTCATTAATGCTCAGCTAGTGGCAGAGCTATAAATTGGCCCAGCCACTCTGGAAAACAATTTGGAACCATGCCCAGAGAGTTCCTAAATTGTACATACCCTTTGACCTAACAATACCATTACTAAGCCTGTACCCTCCCCCGACTCCACAAAAAAATCAAGAAAAGAAATTTAAACAAATATTTAGAGCGGTTCATTTTGTAGTGGCAAAGTACTGGAAACTAAAGAGGTGCTGACTGAATGAACTGGTGTAGAGTGACACGAGAAGAGCCAAGAGAATAATTTATACAATAACAATATATTTTAAAAGGTCAATTTAGAAAGACTTAAGCATTCTGATCAATGCAATGATCACCCGTGATTCTAAAGGACTGACCGTGAAGAATATTATCCACTTCCTCACACTGAGAGGATGGACTAAATATACAGAACGAGGCATACCTCAGATGTGGCCAATATGGTCATTTGTTTTCCATGACTAGGCACATTTGTTAGATAAGACTTTTGTTTTTCTTTTTTCATTTTTTTCCTAGTGGGACTGGGAAGTGCGAGGGAAGGAGAATGTTGTTTTACTTGTGTGCAACTTTTCATGACGTCATTTGGAATTCTCTTGGCAAAGGTACTGGAGTGGTTGCCATTTACTGCTCCAGTTCATTTGACAGATGATGAAACTGAGGCAAACAGAGTTAAGTGACTTGTCTAGGGTCACACAGCTACTAAGTATCTGAGGCCAGATTTGAACTCAGGAAAATGAGTCTTCCTGACTTCGGGTGTGGAATTCTATCCACTGTGCCACCTAGCTGGCTGTGGGAAAGAGAGTAAATATTTGTTGATTGGGAGGAAAACTAATTATAAAAGAAGACATACTTGCTGAATGAATGAATAACTGGTTGGAAGAATCATTCCAGATTAGGAAGAATGATATATCTTAAAGAAGCAGAGTTAGAAATCAGTGTAATTGTTTGGGAAGGGGGAAAGGAGACGGCAATGAAGTCAGCTCTGCCAAAACAAAACAAAACAAAACAAAACAAAACAAAACAAAAACCCATGGTATCTTGTCAGGAGCAGATTGAACTATTAGATTACTGAATGGGCATGGGTATGACCAGGCCCAATTTGGGGAGGTCTTGAAAGCCAACGATATTTTAAATTTCTTTTTATATGCTTTGTTATAAAAGATGGTTATAGTATATGCATATATATGTACATATAGAAAAATATAGTATTAAAATAAAATATGTTAATTTTTTAAAATTTAAGCCAAGCAGAAGTTCAGATTTGAAACAGGATTTCCTTGCCCTATTATATGACTACATTAGTCTCTTTCTTCCCAACTACCACCCTACCCAAGAAGGTGAAATTGTGATGTCTTGGCTACCTACTTCCTGTCCTATTTGATGACAACCTCAACTGGCCCACTATTTCAGGCAGATGCCAGTCACTTTACTTCCTACTCCTCTACCACCTTGACAATTTCACCAACTATCTGGCTGCCCCCCTCATCCCCTACACTTTTCCTCATCAACATCCCACCCCACCCCAGCCATAAAGACCAAAATCAAATCTGCCATTGTTCCTGGATTGGGTACATTAATCTCCTCCCAAAGGCCCCCACCCCCCATCCCAGTAACATTCTAGAGAGACCAAAGTGTCCCTCTGTGCTTTGATTATTAGAATGCAAACTATGTTCCCCAGAGCTTAGCATGATACTTTGTATTGAGTAAGCACTTAATAAGTGTTTTTCTCATTCAAGATTTCTTTGTGGTCATCTTACCTGCAGCTATTTCCTCCAGCCACAAAGAGTTCCAAGGTGAGGCCACAGTGGGTGCTAAGAGACGTACTGGCATTGGTGGGTGAGTCAGGAGAACCAGGGCCTACAGTGAGCAGCAATTGGGATTGGCACTAGGGAAACAAAAGGCTTTATCTTAGGACTTGGCCCATACCTGCTTCAGTGTTAGGAGCTGTAGGCATCACGGTTATCAAGGGATGGGGGCCCAAACTTCTCTTTCTGGTTCTGTCTGGGCTCCTCTAAGCCTGTTTCACTTCCAGGAAAAGAGGGAGAAAAATTAATTGATCGACTCCCTGCTCCCCAACCCCTATCGCCACTTATCTTCTGAGATATACCTAGAGCATGAATGAATTAGAATAAGTAATGTCCGGAGAGGCTTTAACCTTCCAAGGATGGAAGATGCCAGGTTACTGTTGCTAGCCTAGAAAAGCAAATGGACATCTCGGCAGATTTGGTCTTTTAAAATCTCCTTGAATCATTTTAAATTGCCTCCCTCCAGCCTCGCTCAGATGAAATGTTTTATTTATGGTTTTATACAGCAAAAGGTTGGAACACTAACTTATATTAAAAGGGAGAAGGGAAAAAGTACCATCCCATATACTTCCTTTGCAAAGACTGTTGGGACTAATGGACATCAGTCAATCTGAAAGACAGATTTCCCTCTGCCAGCTGGACCTGTAACCCTAGAATATTGATCAAGTGTCCACATCCCTCCCACATAATAGAATTTCTTGGGAAACTAATTGTTTTCTCTCCTTTCATCTCCCTGAATGAGGTCAACAGCAAGGGCAAAGAACAGAGAATTAGTTCTCTTAAGTGTTTCTTGGCAAAGGAGACAGATTTTTTTTTCCTTCTAATTTCCAAGTGTAAGGGGAGCTATTGGAAACAGGGAGTTTTTACGAAACCAAAAATTCTATGACTGGGGTTGTTTTAAGGAAATTCAGTGGCCATCTGCTCAGACCTTTTCTGAACCATTCCTCTTCTCTCCTAAAAGAATTTCAGACCTGGAAGGGATGTTGCAATGACCATCTAATTCTAATGCAACCCACACCAGAAAAATAAGCAATCTCCATTACAACACACCTGGTACACGTGTTGATGAATGATCCTCCTGCTTTGCTTAAAGACCTTCCAATCCACTGTCTCCCCCTCTACTTTTGGACAGAGGTAGACAGGCTGATAGGTCCTATAAAGGATGGCCCTGTGATACTGCTGAGCAGCATCAGAGATGTGAAGGGAGAGAGACAAAGAGAGGCAGAGAGAAATAGAGACAGAGAAACAGGGATAGAGGCAGAGGCAGAAAGAGGTGGAGAGAGAGAGAAAGAGAGGGAGAGAGAGAGAAAGAGAGGGAGAGAGAGAGAGAGAGAGAGAGAGAGAGAGAGAGAGAGAGAGAGCAAAAGAGAGAGACAGAGAGAGAGCAAAAGAGAGAGAGAGAGAGAGAGAGAGAAAGAGCAAAAGAGAGAGAGAGAGAGAGAGAGAGAGAGAGAGAGAGAGAGAGCGAGAGAGAGAGAGAGAGAGAGAGAGAGAGAGAGAGAGATATTCATCAAGAAATAATATCAGTACCCAAAAGGGTGATCAATAAAACATTTCCCCAAAAAGTGCTTCTTAAATGATACTGAGGACAGCCCTTCCCTACATACAGAAACTAAGATTGGGGTGCTCCTTAAGTAACAGCATTCCTGAGATAAATATAATATAGTCTCGGTGGAACCTCTAAGTGTGAGAGGTCAGGAGTTCCTGCATCTCAGTACTGGCTGTTCTGCAAGGAGGTACCCTCTGGAACAACTTCTTGAAGGAAAAGATGACCATCACCAGAAGAATGAGCCCAGGTGATATCCTAGCTTGGCAAGAGGTATGGACTTTGAGGATACCAACCTCTTAAGAGAGTACAACGAGAGTGTTATATCAGGTTTTAAGTATTTGTTAACAGGTGATTTCTTGTGCAATTTTTAAAGCATTTATTCCGTAATAGAGAAAATAAAAACATTGACTCTACTTTGTACATTGAATACATTTCTGGAATGGACCTGTTAATCTTTTATGAGAAGAACCCTAACCATAAGACAAATCTAAGCTTTTAGAGATTTTTCTCTGAGCCTCTGGGGCAGAGGTGGGGAACCTGCAGCCTTGAGGCCACTTGTGGCCCTCTAGGTCCTCCAGTGTGGCCCTTTGACTAAATCCAAACGGCCATACTTTAGGACCTAGTAGGCCACATGTGGCCTTGAGGCTGCAGGTTCCCCACCCCTGCTCTGGGGTATAGTTGATTTAATGAGCCAGAGAGTACATGAAGATAATGACTCCTTCTCTTTGGGGGTCTTACTCCCCCAGGGTATGAAAATGGTCTGAGTGAGACAAGATCTGGAGTCCCTTGTTGGGATGAACCCCTCATCTTAGTTCCTGGGCTAAAGGTTTATATTTGGGTGATTTATAAAAGATCTCTTCTCCTTGGCTAGGACACCTCTAATTTCTTATAAAGCCTGTTACACAGAAAAGCTAATATAATTTTTCATTTTCTTATTAGCATCCATATAATACCTCCTTGGCTACTTGCCAGGGTCCATTTCTAAAACTGGCTGCTTAAAAATTCATCCAATCTCGGGTACTTCCTGAGCCATTCTTGGCAAAGGACGTTTTTATCTATCAGTTCTTTGGAGTGTTCAGTCTGTTCCTGAGACACCACCTCTGTGCCAGCCAGACATTAGGAAGTCAGCATCCATAAGCACAATCTTATGGGTCGTCATCTTGTGGCCATCTAGAGATTGTCTGGGGGTGGCTGGGCTCCTCTTTGAGAATGAAGGACAAACAACCACAACGACAACAAGGATTCCTCCCCCAAGAATGCCAACAAGACCTTATACCTTCTGTCACTGTATCTTCCTCCATCCAGCCAAAAAAAAGTCTTAGAGCTGATGCCTTCCCTGAGACCAGGCTTTGGCACAGATGTGGCACCCATTCATAGACATATGAACTTGAAAGAAAAAGCAATGAAAGATAAAGAGCACTTTTCAGATATTTGGCCATTTCTAAAAGCCAAAGGGATGTTGGGAAGTGCTCTTAGTCAATCTTAGGAAAGATGAAAGAGGGCCCAGCATTACCTATACATTGATGAAAAGTCAGGAAATACAAACTAGGTTTCCTTTGTTGTTTCCCAAAGGTTCACAAGAAGGGAGGGAAAAGGGAAGCAGAGCTGGGGCACATGTCTTTGGGATGGCCCAATTATGATGCTCGGCAAGTGTGAATGAGAGAGCAAAATTAACTGATGATTTTGATGTGTTCAACGAGAGGCAGTGCCAATAGCAATAAGACCACCACCCTGTGGCACTGTTTACAAAGCACATTAATGAGGCAGCTTGTAGCTGGTCTCCTTGTTTTCTCTCTGTCTCTGTCTGTCTCTGTCTCTGTCTGTCTCTATCTCTGTCTCTGTCTCTGTCTCTCTGTCTCTCTCTGTCTCTCTGTCTCTCTGTCTCTCTCTCTCTTTCTCTCTCTCTCACATACACACACATCAACACAATCTTATCCCCAGTTAATTCTGTTCCTTCTACCATCTCTCACGCCCTCTTCTGATTATCTGAATCCTACTCATCCATTAAAACCCAATTCAAGGTTCTGCATCCCTCTCTGTCCCATGATGCTTTTCTTTACTCTAAATGGACCAGACCCCGGACAAGTCGCTTAGCTTTTCAGAGTCCTAGGCAACTCTCTAAGGCTATTAGTTACAAAGCAGATGCCGATATGTATTGGTAGGAGGAACTGTGAGTTTTCTCTATCAATAAAATCACAAGGCTGTTTTAAAAAATAACCAATACAAAAGATCGGTCAGGACATTTTAGAAAGAAAATAGAGACAAAGGGACAGGAGACATGGCTCAGACTCCAGCAACAAGCAAGAATGGGAAGGAGGCAGAGACAAGGAACATTGATCCGGACTAAGGACAGTTCACCTCTCAGGTGACGGACACCAAACCCCCAGGATCCAGGGAGATGAAGGGGATGAGATCACTGCATTGGAGAAATTGGAGGGCAAAGGAACCTTTGAAACCTTGCCAAAAAGGGAGGTGTTGGCATCTCTGCATTTTTCCTTCCCATAATGCAAGGTGGTGGACTCTGCTACCATAGAATGGAAGCTTAGATCAGCCTGGACCAGGAAAGAAAAGGGATGTAATCCTTAGGTATTTTCTACCTTGTAACAACATGCTGAGACATAGAACAGCTGGCCTTCTTGAGGGAGGTAATTGTATAGGGTGAGCAGGGCCTGGTCCAATTCGAGTCCAACACCTATTACATACACACAACGGGGAAGAACATCAGTCAACAAAGCTAAGCCAGATCCCTCCCAGGGGTACTCTCTCTGTCTCTATCTCTCTGTCTCTGTCTACAAGCCCACGTTTGGAGGGAGGGGGTGGGTATGCTTAATAATTGGTTATTAATAACTAAAAAGCTATACTCTATTTGAATTTAAAAGACAGGAACAGGCCTAGGAGGGGTGGGGTGAACCAGTGCAGATGATTACTGTCAATCAGAAATGCGCATCAATCTTTTCAATCAAATCATGTACGCAAAATGTGTGTATTATGTGTGTATAAAAGATACTAGGCATTCTAATTGCATGCATATTGCAGATGAAACTGCATTATCCAAAGACAAACATAATGTACTCCGGAACTCTACCCCCTCCCTCCATGTAAACATCAGGTCTATAAATTAAACTGGGCATTAGGTGGATGTGTCCACATCATAAAGCCAGACTAAAAGAATCATTCCCCAAATCGTGGATGCAGAGAGTAAAAAGTAATTATGCAGTCAAGATATGGAGGCAAACTCCTCAAATCATTGCAAGGTGATTCAATTAGACAAGTGTCTATTCAGCACCTACCTTGTGCTAGAGACTCTGGGGATACAAAGACAAGATTGAAACTCCCTTACCTCAGAGAGTTTATATTCTACTAGGGAATTCTAGTGAGAGATCTGCTCCTTTATGCATTTCACCCAAGTCATTCCTGACTAACGGAATCCCTCAAAGTCTGAGCTGCAGGGAACCCTCCAGATTTTCTTCTTTTTGAGGGGGGAAGGCAGGGCAATTGGGGTTAAGTGACTTGTCCAAGGTCACACAGCTAGTAAGTGTGTCAAATGTCTGATGCCGGATTTGAACTCATGTCCTCCTGACTCCAGGGCCAGTGCTCTACTCACTGAGCCACCTAGGTGCCCCCCAGATTTTCTATTCTACAACTCCTTCCTTGTCCACCTTATTTTATAAGTGAGGAAAAGGTACTTGAAAGAGATTAAAGAAAGAACTTCTCTAAAGTCACATGGCTTGTATGTGACAGAACCAGAATTTGTAGCAAGGAATTCCCTTTACAAGTACTGGACCATACTGCCTCCCCTGAGACTTTAGAGTTGGAAAAGACAGTGCTCAAAAGGTTGGTTTACAGACAGGAACAGTGGGCTAGGACTCAGGTTCTAATTGTCTCTGTACCACGAACTTGCCTTTTGACATTGGACAAGTGCTTTCTATCCTCTGGATCTTGGTTTCTGACCCTATAAAGTGAAGGGAATAACATCCCCCTTCTCCCTCCCTCGAAGGGTTGCGGCAAAGATCAAGTGAGCTATTACACGTGACAGTACATTTTCATCTGTAAAGCACTCTGCAAACAACTGGAAGATGTCATCACTGACCTGATATCTTCATATTATTATTGTAATTTGACCGATGAAATCACAGGTTTGGCCAAAAAAAATGTTGTAGCTATTAATAATTAGATAGTCAATAAGCGATTTCTTCAGACCTCTAATTTGCTTTCTAAGGTCAGGGGACATTCACTGGGGTGATGACTTCCCCACTGTTTCCCCAATAGAAATAATCACCCATTGAAGAGAAAGAAATGCTTTCATTTTTGGCCAGAATTAAAGAATGCTTTTAAACTTATTGATATCTTTTGTTTTAATAGCACCTTCATTGATGAATATATTTCTTCCTCATCCCTTTACTTAGAAAGACATTGCTGGCAACAAAGAGAGGAAAAATAGCACTTCCTTAAAATATACCAAGACATTGACCCTATGTGGAAATATATGCAGTATTCTACACCCGTTGGTTTGCACACACATGGGCATGCAAGAGCACATGCGCGCACACACACATGGAAGGAAGAGAAGTACATTTTCTCAATTCTTCTTGGGGCCAAGCCTGACCAGTGAAGATACAATCCTTTCTAAACTGACCTGCAGCTCAAGTTTCAGGTTCTACCTGTCTGACTTGATCCTCAGACCTGTCCAGAAAGCTTCAAGAGCTAAGAACTAGCTCTCAAGAACTTGAGGCTAGAGTCATAGAGAAAATGACAAGCTGACCTTGCGGTTTAATATTGATTTAGTACCTACTCTGGGTAGTCTTTATAGGTTTTTTTTTTAAATCATTTCCGGGGGGAGCCAAGATGGCGACTGGAAAGCAGGGACTTGCCTAGGGCTCTCCCCAAGAACCCTTCAAACACCTATAAAAAATGGCTCTGATCAAATTCTAGAACTGCAGAACCCACGAAATAGCATAGGGAAGCAGGGCTCCAGCCTAGGACAGCCTGGATGGTCACTGGGTAAGGTCTATCCCCCACAGAGCTGGGAGCAAAGGGGAGCAGAGAAAAGTAGAGACCAGCGTGGGCTGCGCCCAGACCAACCAGACCAGGAGCCAGGCGGAACAGGCCCTAGAGACCTGAATCAGTGAGCAGTAGCAGTTAACAGACTTCCCAACCCACAAACACCAAAGACAACAGAGAAGGTTAGTGGGAAAAGCTGCAGGGACAGAGTGAAAGGATGCAACAGGGCAATGGAGGAGGTGCAGCTACAGAACTATAGCTGCAGTTGCTTCTGGCCCCAGGCCCACCTGGTGGGAGGAATTAAGTGGTGGATCAGAGCAGGAGTGCAGAGCCTGCTTAAGATCTGAGTCTAGTCTGGGTTGGTGGTTCTTAGGGGAGGAGGAGCCCTGGTGTGGCAGAGCTTGCTGTATAGAAATAGCTCTGAAAAAAAACAGCACAGCCCCTCAAGCTTGGAACAAAGTACTCTTTACTCTACAAGCAGTCATACCCCAACAAAAAACTCAAGGGTCAAGTAGTTGGCTGGGAACATGGCCAGGCAGCGAAAACAGACTCAGATTCAGACTCAGACTTTGGAATCTTTCTTTGGTGACAAAGAAGACCAAAACATACAGCCAGAAGAAGTCAACAAAGTCAAAGAGTCTACATCAAAAGCCTCCAAGAAAAACATGAACTGGTCTCAGACCATGGAAGAACTCAAAAAGGATTTGGAAAGGCAAATTAGAGAAGTAGAGGAAAAATTGGGAAGAGAAATGAGAGTGATGCGAGAAAACTATGAAAAACAAGTCAATGACTTGCTAAAGGAGACCCCCCAAAATACTGAAGAAAACATCACTTTCAAAAATAGACTAACTCAAATGGCAAAAGAGCTCCAAAAAGCCAATGAGGAGAAGAATGCCTTGAAAGGCAGAATTAGCCAAATGGAAAAGGAAGTCCAAAATACCACTGAAGAAAATACTACCTTAAAAATTAGATTGGAGCAAGTGGACGCTAGTGACTTGATGAGAAATCAAGATATTATAAAACAGAACCAAAAGAATGAAAAAATGGAAGACAATGGGAAATGTCTCACTGGAAAACCCACTGCCCTGGAAAAAAGATCCAGGAGAGATAATTTAAAAATTATTGGACTACCTGAAAGCCATGATCAAAAAAAGAGCCTAGATATCTTTCGAGAAATTATCAAGGAGAACTGCCCGGATATTCTAGAGCCAGAGGGTAAAGTAGAAATTGAAAGAATCCACCCATTGCCTCCTGAAAAAGGTCCCCAAAAGAAAACTCCTAGGAATATTGTCACCAAATTTCAGAGCTCCCAGATCAAGGAGAAAGTACTGCAAGCAGAAAGAAAGAAACAATTTGAGTATTGTGGAAACACAATCAGAATAACACAAGGTCAATCAGCTTCTACACTAAGGGACCGAAGGGTTTGGAATATGATATTCTGGTGGTCAATGGAGTTAGGATTAAAACCAAGAATCACCTACTCAGGAAAACTGAGTATCATGCTCCAAGGCAAAATATGGATTTTCAATAAAATAGAGAACTTTCAAGCTTTCTCAGTGAAAAGACCAGAGCTAAATAGAAAAGCTGACTTTCAAACACAAGAATCAAGAGAAGCATGAAAAGGTAAACAAGAAAGAGAAATCACAAGGGACTTACTAAAATTGAACTGATGTGTATAATTCATGAGACCTCAGTATTAGGGTAGCTGAAGGGAATATATATATATATATATATATATATATATATATATATATATATATATATAGACAGAGGGCACAGGGTAAGTTGAATATGAAGGGATGATATCTAAAAAAATAAAATCAAATTAAGGGATGAGAAAAATATATTGAGAGAGGGAGAAAGGGAGAGATAGAATGGGGCAAATTATCTCGCATAAAAGTGGCAAGAAAAATCAGTTCTGTTGGGAGGAAAGGGGGGCAGGTAAGGGAGAATGAGTGAATCTTGTTCTCATCAGATTTGATGCTGAGAAGGGAATAACATACACACTCAATTGGGTATCTTACCCCACAGGAAAGGAGGAAGGAGACAAAAAAGGGGGGACGATAGAAAGGAGGGTAGATAGGGGGAAGAGGTAATCAAAAGCAAACACTTTTGAAAAAGGTCAGGGTCAAGGGCGAAAAATTGGATAAAGGGGGATAGGATAGGAAGAAGCAAAATATAGTTAGTCTTTCACAACATGAGTATTGTGGAAGGGTTTTGCATAATGATACATGTGTGGCCTATGTTGAATTGCTTGCTTTCTTAGGGAGGGTGGGTGGGGAGGGAAGAGGGGAGAGAATTTGGAACTCAAAGTTTTAAAAAAAGATGTTCAAAAAAAGTTTTTACATGCAACTAGGAAATAAGATATACAGGCAATGGGGCATAAACATCTATCTTGCCCTACAAGAAAGTGAGGGAAAAGGGGATGGGGGGGAGTGGGGTGACAGAAAGGAGGGCTGACTGGGGAATGGGGCAATCAGAATATATGCCATCTTGGAGTGGGGGGGAGGGTAGAAATGCAGAGAAAATTTGTAATTCAAACTCCTGTGAAAATTAATGCTGAAAACTAAAAATATTAAAGAAATAAGTAATGATTTAAAAAATAAAAAAATCATTTCCAAATGATAAAAGCATAAACAACACTAGAACCACAAGAGGAAAGCTGCAAGTGTCAGACAAGTGAGTAGCTGAATAATTGGTAACTGATTAGGAGCTGAAGTCACCTAGATTAGTAGCAGGAACAATCATATCAAGATGCTATTTTCTGAAGTATAGTTTTTTTTTTCCTCTGGTCATATTCAGACGGAGCTTTCAGAGATCAGAGACCCTTGATTACTTCCTCACCTTCACCAGCACTCCAAGGGCAACCCACAACAGCAAAGAGCCAGAAGACTGAGTTCATTTTCAGCTCCATTTTCTCTGGGAGGTGTGGTTATAAAACTTTGCCCCTTTCCCTGAGCAGGGAACAGAGTTCAAATAACTTAATGACTTTATTTTAGGAAAGATAAAGCTCATGTTTTATTTAGAAAGGAAAAGATGCAGTAGCTATGGATCAGCAAATAATTTTCCATTCATTAATGGAATCAAGTGGTCCATTGGTCGCCTTTAAAGTCCACCACTGGACTATCGAAAAAAAGAATACATTTTGATAGCGCTCAAAGGTTGACAAAGCACTTTCCCTCCATGGACTCCAGGAAGTTGTGTGAGTACTATTACTCTCATTTCACAGTTTGTGAAAATTGAAACTTATAAGAGATCAATTGCTTTGGCATGGCTCAGAGGTGGGGGACTTGAACCCAGGTCTTTCTGGCTGTGAGGATGCCATGCTTTCTCTAACATAATCAGGGTAGCTAGGGGATACAGTGGATAGAATATGTGGCTTGGAATCAGGAAGACCTGAGTTCAAATCTTTCCTCACATACTAGCTGTGTCACCTTGGATAAGCTGCTTAGCCTCTCTATGTCACGGTTTCCTCATTTGTAAAACAGGGTTAATGAGTTCATGAGGGTCAAATGAGATAACATTTAATGTGCTTTGCAATTCTTAAAGTTTTATATAAATATGGGTTATAATTATTATTATGGTAAGCTATTAGTAAATGTTCGGTGAATTGAATTTGGCACATCCTGAGTGCCGTATTTGCTGAGTGACTATTGTATGGCCAACAGAGCCGTTCACAGTCATCCACCTAGGCAGAGTCTCCTTGTCTTAATTCCAGGGAAGTCAGATCTTTGCTGATCTCCAGGAAATGTGGATGTCTGGGCCTTTCAAGGAGACAGAGGAAAAGACATCCCAGTCTCCTAGTTGATGTAGTGAGAAGAGATTTTTGTGAACAGATGGGTAGGGAAGAAGTGGGTTGGTTGGTTGGTTCGTTGGTTAGTTGGTTCAAAGGGAAGGATATAAAGTATCTCAACATCTATTCTGCATCTTTGACTTAAGAAAGGAGACAAAAGGAAGGCTCTGAGTTGGGACTTGAACAAAGGTAGCCTAGATGGCAGAGAAGAGGAGGGAGCATTCTAGGTATGGGGAACAGCCAGTGTCTTATTGAAAGGAAAGAAGATGGGGAAGAGGGAAGGAAAGGGTTACTAAGAAAGAGGAGGGGTAAGAAAGCTGTTATACTTGACCTACCATTATTTTTCATTCCTGGCTTAAACTGGGAAAGGCAGCAACTGATCTCCACCCCCACAGTCCCATTAATTTCCTGGACAGTACATGGCAAGATCTAAAGAAGCCACAGAGAGCAGAATGGGGAGATCCCATCTCCTGCCCACTTTGGCACACATTCAATGAGCTATAAAGAGCTGGTCCGTAGCCAGGGAGCAAAGTTTGCCTCCCAGGAAGTTTTAAAACCCCATTTATGTGTATTTCTGGTATTCATTTCCCTTCCTCAATTTCCTAAAGGCTGATCTTGGTTTTGTTTTGGGTGCTGTCAGGGATCTTATGTACTTTTCCCCCAATTGAGTTAAGGACCTACAAGGACTCATGTGTTTTTCTAAGGGGCCATCGCTGGGGAATTTAGAAAAAAAGCTAATAACTCTAATGGCGGAATTTCAGACAATGTGGCAGGTAGATAGGTACATATTTGCAAGGGTGAAGGGGGAAACTCCCTTGCATGAACCAAATCAGACCACTTTGACAAGGATCTGGCTGGATAACCATTTGTTGGGTATATTGTTGAGGGATTCAAATTCAGTTCAAAATCAGGTTGCATTAGGCCTTTTTGAGGTCCCTTTCAACTGAGATTCTGAGATTGTCCTAACTTAAACCTCTAAGTACAATACAAATGCATTTTGTTTTTGTCAGTTTCTTTTACTGAATTTTTTTCAATTAAATATTTATTTTCTCTCCCTCTCTTCCCATCTCACTCCCTCACCATTAAAAAGGTGGGGAGGGAGTAACAAACTTGCATAGCCAAGCAAGACAAATTCTCACACTGGTCACGTCCAACAATCATCTCAGCACTGAGTCCATGAGTCCATCGCAGCTTTCTCAGGAGGTGGGTAGCATGCTTAATCATCAGAATTAGAATCTAGACTTCTAGAATCATGATTGTTCATTGTGTTAATCGGAGTTCTTAAGGCTTTCTGAGTCATTCTTTTTAAATTAAGCTTTTCTCAATCAACCAAAAGTCATCTTCTCCTCCCCCTCTCACCACTTCGTCGGTGAAAAAGAAAGAAAAACAAAGCCCTTATAAGAAACATGAATAGTCAAGCCAAAGAGATTCCCCCATTGGCCACATCAAAAAACAAAAAATGGGGAAAAAACCCAAAACAAAACTGATTCAATCTGCACTCTGAGCCTACCACCTCCCTTGCAGGATGTCAGTACCATGTTTTACATGAGTCTTCTGTAATCACGGCTGGCCATCGCATTGGTCAGATCTTTCAACATTCTTGATTCTTTCACTGTCATTTGGCTTTATAGTATTATGGTTATTGTATAAACTGTTTTCTTGGTTCTCATTTTACTCCTCAACAGTTCATACAAGTCTTCCCAGTTTCTCTGAAATCACCCCCTTCATTTTATGCAGCACAATACTATTCCATCACATTCAAGTACCACAAACATGTTCCAACTTTCCCCAATTGATGGGCATCTCCTCAGTTTCCAGTTCTTTGCCACCACAAAAAGAGCCGCTATAATTTTTTCTTAACCTGTGGGTTCTTTCCCTCTTATAACCTACTTGTCAATAACATATAGACCTAGCAGCTAAATTCTAACTAGGTCAAAGGATATGTACAATTAATAACTTTGGTGGCATAGCCCTTAAATGGCTAGACCAATTCACAGCTTCAAGAGTACATTAATACGCCTGTTTTCCCACAGCCCTTTCAACACTTGTAATTTTTCTCCTTTGTCATATTTGCCAGTCTAGTGGGTATGAGGTAGAACTTCACACTGGCTTTAATTTATATTTCCCTAATTAGTAGTTTGGAGCATTTGTCATATGGTTATTGAGAACTTGGATCTCTTCCTTTTGAAAGTGCCTGTTCATTTATCTGTTGGGGAATGGCTCTTATTCTTATAAATTTGAATCAGTTCCTTGTAGATCTTAGAAATGAGACATTTACCAGAGACTGTAAAGACTGCTGTGAAATCTCTCCCATCCCCACCCCACCCCCATTCACCTGTTCTCATTCTAATTTTAATTATATTAGATTTGGGTACAAAATCCTGTTAATTTTATGTAATCAAAATTGTCCTGTTTTATATTGTATGTTCCTCCCTATCTTTTTGGTCATGCACTCTTCCTGGTCCATTGATCTTTCTCTTCTAATTGTTTATGATATTACCTTTTATATGAAGGTAATTATACTTGTTATACTTGACCTACCCTTGTTTTTCATTCCTGGATTAAACTGGGAAAGGCAGCGACTGATCTCCACCCCCACAGTCCCATTAATTTCCTGGACAGTACATGGCAAGATCTAAAGAAGCCACAGAGAGCAGAATGGGGAGATCCCATCTGGAGCTTATTTGATATATTCTGGGGAAAATGAAAAGCAAGTCTGGAAGAAACTAAGTATAAACCAAAGTCACAACTACCTATGAAAACAATAGATGCCTCAATATCTGACTTAGACATTTAGATATATGGTATTAGGCAATGAATATGTATTGTTGTTTATAGTTGGGTTCAAGTCTTCACGAAAGGGGGGTTTTCTTGGCAAAGATATTGGAATGGTTTGCCATTTCCTTCACCTCATTTTACAGATGAGGAACTAAGGCAAACAAGGTGAAGTGACTTGCCCAGGGTCACCCAGCTAATAAATGTCTGAGGCTACATTTGAACTCACGAACATGAGTCTTCCTGACTCCAAGCCTGGCACTCTATCCACTGCATCATCTAGCTGTCCCAGTGAATACGTGACTTAGATGTAAATCTAGCAATACCTGGATATGTGATATTAGGCAATGAATACGTGATTTAGACTTTGATTTGGCAATACCACACTAGGTCTACACGCTAATGAGAAAGAGGGAGAGGAGATACACATACACATGCATACAAATATAGAGGTACGTGCATATATATATATATATACATACACACACATATGTATATATTATATATAAACATTTTTAGCAGTTGTTTTTGTAGAAAAATGGAAACTAAGAGGGTTTCCTCCTATTGGTAAATGGCTAAACAAATTCATAGTATATGAATGTGATGGAATGTTATTGTGGAATAAGAAATGACAGGTTGGATAATTTCAGAGATTAGAGAGATGTCTCTGAATTGATACAGGGTGAAATGAGCAGAACTAGAACAATTTATACAATGACAATAACATTGTAGAGAAAAACTTTTTAAAGACTTTATAGAGACTGCAAAACTCTGATCAATGCAATAATAAATCATAAGTCCAGAAGGCTGAAGATAGAATGATAGAACATGCTATTCATTTCCTGAGACAATGAACTTAAGATGCAGAGACATAGATTTTCAGACATGGTTAATGTGGGAATCTTGTTTTCCTGGATGTGCTTATGAGGGTTTTTTTTAATTTTTTTTGTTATGGAATTGGGGGATAGTAGGAGAGACAGATTTTAAATCTATATAAAAATAGACACACACACACATAATTTATACTCCTTTCTATGCAGTTGTGAACTCTTAGTGACTTGACACTGGCCTCCTCACTGTTCCTTGGACAAGACCTTCCATCTCCCAATGAGGTATTTTCCTAGCCATGTCCTGTAGCTAGAATATTCCGTCATCGTCTCTGCATTCTGGCTTCCCTTGCTACTTTCAAGTACCAGCTCAAATCCCTCCTTCTACAGGATTTTTTCTCCAATTCCCCCTTAATTCTAATGCCGTCCCTTAGTTGATTATCTCCAATTTATTTACCCTGTATATACCTTATATGTACACAGATATTATCATGTTATCTCTCCCTTGAAATATGTGCTCCTTGAGATCAGGGACTGTTTTTTTTTTGCCTTCCTTTGCATACCTGTAGCACAGTGTCCAGTGCATAGTAGGTGTTCATTATTTATTGACCAACTCTTCTCTTAAACTTCCTACAATTCCCCTGCCCGCTTAGCAGACCTTACTTCTACTTTATTTTTTCAAATGTTTCATTGAGAGCTGTCATTCATCCTACTCCACTGCTGTATACATCCTAAAAATCTAAGCTTATCATGTCCCACATGACACTTAAAAACCCCACTATAGCCTCCCCCATCATCTCCTCCTTTGCTCCAGTCTCTGGGGAAAGGGTGGCCTTTCTTCTCATCCCCTGACTCTTCAAGCTTCCCAGGAAAGCCTCTTATCATCACTTTCTGTTCCCTAATCCCTGACTCCTCACATCTCCTTTATCCTTGGGGAAGGGGGGGGGCAATCACATGACATACTGTTGCCCTCATTAGGATCTGGCTTGTTACTTTTACTTTGAGATCATGGATTTTCCTACTAGTTCCTTTTTTGGATTTTGTCTCATGAATTTGTCTCAGTTGTAGTTTTCTTTTCATTGTTATTCTTCATGTTATCTTACCTGGCAGATCAAACATTAGCTGCTTTCTTCCTCCTGTTCTCTTTATTAGATTTTCAAGACAACAGGAAAAGTACATTTTGACAGTCTTTGTTAGGATCACTCCATCCCTGGCTAAGCACTGACCTCCAAATCCAAACCCTGTTCTCAGAAAGCATCTTCTTAGTCAGCTCTTGACTTCCCAAATCGTCTTCCTCCACCCCCAAACCCCATGAATTGTTCTAGAGAACTCTTGTTTTAGCATCCAGTCTGATACTGATGATGCCTTTTAAGAGAAATACACTTACCAATGACCTCTCTGTACACCCTCTAAGCTCTTAGCACAGTGCCTTGTGTACAACATGTACTCAATAAATATTTACTGAATGTTTAATAGGAGCAGCTTCTTTTCCATGTACCAGCTGTGGAAAAGGAAAAATCTGAATTTTGTGAATGTTTCCCCCAATTTCCACTTGTAAAAGGGCTGCCTAATTTTCAAATCATTTGTTTTTTATAGCTGAAAGTCTAGTTCCTTTTATTCATTAACTTCGATCATTACAGCAGAGGACCTTACCAAGAGGTCTGTGAATTTGGGTTTATATGAACATTTTGATAATCATATTTCAATAGAATTGGTTTCTTTTTGCAATCCTATGTATTTTTTTCTTTATGCATTTAAAAACATTTTTCTGTGAAGAAGACCCTAAGTTTCACCAGAAACCAGAGGATTAATTTGGCTATCTGCGAATAAGCCAGAAACGGTCCATTTCTGGATTTAAGCTCACATGCATGGGACCCTTAACCAGTTATAAGTTAACGATATCAAAATGAAGGCTACAGGGGCATCTGCTAGTCTGACGTGCACCCAAATCCCTTGTCTTAACTTGAGAACATGCTATAGCAGGAGTTCTGCCAGGATTGCATACTGTTTAATATTCAGCAGAAAACAAAGTGGGGGGCTCAGTCACCCCTCAAGGATATGCTGACCCCCAGATACCCCTGAATATATCAGCTGAAGGTAAGCCAGATAAAGATGGACATCAGGAACTGGCAAGTCTTCCTCTGGTGCTCAGTAATTACTCTTTTAGATGCAGTTGCTAGTTGTCTCCAAGTTCCCTCATTTCAGAGAAAGGGCCCCTTCAGCCTCTATTTCTTGTAGACATTGATTACACCTCTCAATTTCATCAACAATCTAGAAAGCTGGATAACTGTTCCATTGTAGACTACCTAGATCCCCCAATTTTGGTTTAAATGTGTTGTCAGAAATAAAGTCTGATGAGTTTGACCATTAACACTGAGTCTGATCTATTTAAAAGTAAACATGAAACTGATCAGAAAGGAGACAGATGAGGTTTTGCAGTTTGTCTCCAACGTAAAAGTCTAGAGCACTGTAATTTACAGACCCCCAAAGCACATCAAAGGAGTTGTTGGCACAGCATTCATTAACCACCTTTCTCTTTACTCATTTCCTGTAAAATGAGGACATCCGTGTGGATGAATCAATAGGAAATGCAAAGAGGATACATAGAGCCCCATTCAAGCAAACTCGGAAGATGAGAGAAGACAAGGATGCCACAGCTGGCTCCCCGAGCTCTACCTAGTTCCTGAGGTCCCCCCGTTTTTTATAAGCTTAGGAGAAGACAAAACCCTTTCCCCTCTTGGGACATGCAGTCAAGTTTTCAGGGCATCCTATGAATTCAATAATAAGCTGCTGCTCGTCATTCCAAAAGAAAGGTACTAAAATGAAAGCCTTTCCCTTTCCAAGGCTTCACCTACAATACTCCTCAAATTCTTGGTTCTGAAAGACAGGCCTCCCCAGAGGATACAACCAGACTCTAATGCTAGCAGATACTGCCTAGCACACCACGAATGCTAAAAGATGCTCAGGTAGAAGTGTCAATAAAGTCTTCATGTAAAGAATGCCATGTGAAAGAAATAGATGAAACTATCCAAAGGGCTCACAGAAAAAAAGGATTTGAAAGAAAAAAAGGCTGCTGATTTTCCCCCTCTAGCAGACATACCACGAAAATAAGATCAGCAGACAATTATTCAAAATCAAATTTCTGAGGCATTTGCCCACAATGAAAACTATTACACCACAATTTGCAAGAAAATACTTTAATGATTTTATGTAGTGGGTTCTGTGAGCCCAACTACACAGCAATACCTCAAGTGTTGTAGGAAAAAATCCACAAAAGCATAAATTATCTCAATTTGTATCTGTACGTGTTCCAAATGCTCCAAGTGCACACCACGTTATCAGTATCTCCTCTAGGTCTCTCTTCTCCAACATGTGGTCTGTGGGCAGTTCAAGCAAGAAGTCTGGCTTAAAAGCCAGTCCTTTCTTTGGCTTGCTATCTTCAAGCCTGCCAATATTTTAAAAGTGGTCCTTGAAGACACAGCAGACGCTCTGCCCAGAGCCTTCAGAAGGCTGCCTGCCCTGACGCCCCAGCCCCCTTCAGGCTTGACCTTAGATTCTTTTGCTCTATCTGGCCCTTAACTCGGAAGAGTTTTTTCCTGGCCTCCTTCTGCCGCTTGAATTTCTCCTCCTCCTCTTTTTGCTTCATTTTAAGGTGCTCTTTATGCTGCTGGCGATGCTTGTCCTTGGCCTTCTTCATCTTGTAACTGTGCACTGTGCCCAGAGCAGCAAGCAGGGAGAAGATCTGATGTGGAGAGAGACCCAAGTCATCAGAACACAGTGTTTTAGAAACAACATTCTGTAATCTCTTAGTTTCAGAGAAGCCTAGATATCAACCTGAATTTATCAGAGACAGGGTTCAGATGGGAATAAACTGAACTGTCAACCTTCACTAAGTACAAAGTGATGGTAAAACAGAACCAATTATATCTTCCTTTGCAAGATTTTTCTGACGGCACTGATGAAGAATATTTACTAGTATGTGCATGTCTAAAGGCTTTTGACTTTTTGGGCCACTGTAAATTAGCATCTCTAGAGTTAGTTCTGAAATAAAACTAGGGCAAGAGACAAAATTCTGGCCTTTCAGGAGAGCTGGTTTTAGTGGAGAAGTTGGTTTTTCTCTAAGTCACAGAAGGGTGAAAAAACAAAACAAAATAAAGATCTCTGTGATTTCTACACAATGTCTTAATGCTACAACCTAACAGCAGTATTGACTATGAAATAGTCCAGTCTGCTCACATTCACGAATGCTAGAAATACTTCTGTATGAACCCTATTTGCATAAATGTTACAAATACAAAAATACTTTTGCCTTTTTACCCCCAAATGAGATGAAGTCTGTTTTAATCTTGGGAACTCCCTTCCTTCTCTTGATAAATCATAAATAACAGACATGACTAGAAGAGATCCAGGAAGCTGCCCTATTCTGAGAAAGCTAGATTTTCCCCAGATGCAAATGGGGATGCACTAGAAAGGTAAGTAACCATCAGGAAATCACATCACAATACAATGCAAGGTAAGCCATAAATACATCCTACCTTTTTTTCATGAGGCTCTCTGATAACAGCTGGCCTCACCCGATCCCTTGGCACCTTGGCACTCTTCTCCTGGTTCTTAGGCTTGCTCTTAAAAGGCAGGGCCTTCTGCAGGGCTTTGGGAATGTGGAGTGAATTAAAATGCTTCTTCTGCCTCACTATTGGCTGAAAAAAATAAAGCCACACAGTACAGTATTTTCAAATTATTTTTACTATGTATTTTTTCAAACTCTGACACTTAACCTCCTTAAAGGATTTCCCTTATCACAAAAAAGCATTAAATTTCGCCTTCGGATACAATTGAAGAGTAATCTTGTATCATATTTATTAAGCATCTCTTAGATGCACATATTTTGCTAGGTGGCATGGAGAGTACAGACACACAATATTGTTAAGTAGACATTTGTTTGAGATTACACTCTATTATTATTAGCAATTAACTTAAGTAAACATTTATCAGGCTCCCTAGGCAAAAATTAATAGTAATATTTATACCATATTGGCACGTAAATGCTTTGAAAAATTGGAGTAAAAGACACAAGAGAATAAATGATTACATACTGCTTGATTTATTATTATTACCTTGATACCTTTATTCTTTGAGTGCAATGAGTTAATTACCTTATACAGAGAATCCTTGCTTTGCTTCAGACGGATGCCATTCGCAAGACGAAGTTGACCTGTTGTCCTCATTCCAGTCCAACTATCTTTTTCACCCAATGGTTTCAACAAAGATGTTACTGGATTATAGAAGGTTGGGATGGAAACAGGATACCAGGTTCGCATGAAGACAATATCTAGAAGAGAAAAATTCTTATTTAAATCTATGAAAGAAACTTAAGTTCATTCATTCTCTCAAAAAATATTTATTCAGATCTCACTAGGTCCAATGCATAATGTTAGGAGTTTTGGGGAATACAAAGGTGAGACATAGTTTCTTCCCATTACCATTCAATAATTAACTTGTCCTGTATCCATCGGTATATTCTAGAAGCAAAAGCACTAATAACTCACATAACAACTCTCTGTGATTTTAAGGAATAATTGTGAGAAGACACGAGGAGTCACTAAAATAAATCAAACATTTAAACCCCTATTAAATTTTATTTTAAAAGGCTGACACCATATTTGGACCAAAGAGAATCCACACAGTCTGTACCTATCAACAGCAAAAATACAACAGAAGATATTCAAACTGCAGTAGCCCCCTAAAATCTCTTCTAATGGCCTCAACTACTATGAATTAGCAAATACTTGTAAAAAACAAATTACCTGATTTAGATCAGAGCAGAGGATTACTTACCACTCATCAACAACTTGTCCTCAAAGGTGGCTCTGAAGGCACCTTCCGGGGCTCGAAGAGCCTTCTTAATCTGCCCCCTTATCCCACTGACGGTCCGGATTGCAGCACCTTCAAACTTGGCCACTTCCAGGGCAGAGTTGAACATTCCCTGTGGGTGATTTTTATCAAAAACTAATCATGCCCTCTACTTCTTTACTCAAAAGTTTTAAATCAATAATTGATAAAAATTTTAAAATATAAATAAAATGCAAATAATCAAAATCTATAGTCAACATAAAACTGACAAAAAAAAAAGAAATATTTAGGCTAAGTGGTATGCAACCAGGACAGTGTGTGCACTCATTAATCTACTTGGGGTTCTGCTGTGCTTCATTACAGCACAGACCTCTGGAGAAGAGAGGCCCCTTGTCAAAGAGTTAGAAGTCCCACAAAATGATAACCCCTGGAGAGGAAAAATATTTGCTTAACAGATAAGGATAAACACAGGCATTTATTGCATAGGCCTATTCTCTACTATTTCTCAATACAGAGTCTAAAAAAAGCTTATACTGAGAATGAAAATTTACCAGTGAGTAAAAACAAGAGGATCCTGTTGTACTTCTATACCCAATTGGCTAATGACTTTCCGCCTGTAAGCCTGTGGCTCTAATTTGTACAATACCTCACTTTAGCTGCATTTTTAAGTCATGATGTGCATGCAATGTACCACCAACACCTCATATTTACAGCTATTTGCAGAACCCCTACTGATTCATCAGAGTTTTCACGATTCCTTCCCATAAGCAACACAGATATTATTATCTGGATTTTACAAATGAAGAGTCTGGGGCTTAGGCAGCCTAAGTAACTACAGGCAATGAGTGCAAGAGAGGAGGAAATCAGAGGCCCTGGATTTTCCACTTTCTACCTAACTTTAGGTAGCTTACCTAACAACAAACCTCCCTGGGCCTCAGTTTCATCATCTGTACAATGAGGGAGTTGGACCAACTGACCCCTTAAGGTCCCTCTCAGTTCTCAATTTTTGTTCTTATGAACTTGTCCAAGGTGTGAAAGTCATCGAGTAGGACATGATTAGAACACAAACTTTTTTGAATCTATTTCTTTCCTATTCCATTCACTCTTTTAAGATTTCTAAGAATACTTGCAGGTACAAAGAAATTTAAAATGCCTTGTAAAGTTTAAATATAAACGGGATCACATTTCCAGTTCACATGAAGTACTGAATTGTTAGCATTTTCTTTTCATTTTTGCTTTAGCTTAAACATACAAACCTTAATAAATGAAGTGTTTTTGAAGATTTTGAAGGGAAAACCTGTTAACTTTAATTTCTTCACAATTGTTATAGATTTGTCCAAGTCCAGAACAACTCCTGTGGCAGCTATCCGGAAATCAGTCTATAAAAGACAACAAAAAATGAGTATTTGTGGTCTGACATTTTATTATAGAACTCTGTTTCATTTACTATCAGTAGGAAAGATTAGGTACTCAGGCTCCAGTGAATTAAAATCAAGCCAATAAAGTTTAGTGCTCCTTCTAGAGCAGGGACCTAAACTAGGGTCCACCAAGGTCCATCAATACAGAGATTTCAGGGGGCCCATGACTTTCTAAAAATTACTTTGATATAAATGTATTTTAATATAAGTTTGTAATCCATTTAAAAACATTATTCTGAAAAGGTTCATCAGAGTGTCAAAGGAGACACAAAAATGGTTAAGGACCCAATAATGAGCTATTCAGAAGAGATAAAAAGAACTTCTGATGAAAAATATACTTTATTTGCTTTTTTAAAGAAATGCAGTTTTATACCACCCCCCCCCCCAGAAATAAAAGAAGAGAGGATGGCAAATCATAAAACCTCACTGCGGAAGCTTTTTCCCAAATCCATAATTAACCCCATACATTAAAGTGGTTTCCCAAACATTCCAGCATGAGTTTACCATTGTGCCATTGACAGACTGAATTGCCAAAAACCCAGTTCCCTGTGGGGTGATAGGACCTAGAAAGTAAATGAAAAAAAGAAAAGAAACACCATGAACCAAACAGGGAAAGGGAAAAGATATGGAGGACTTCAGGAACTATTCAATGATGCCCCCAGCAGTCAAGAGGCACAACTAAAGTCCCCAATGACTGCTCATCATACACTGTCCCTCTGAGGCCTTGACAGGCAAGCACATACTCAGGGAAGTCCTTATACATACTCTCAGAGGGTAACATCATCCAGCTTAAGCTCTCAACAAAGGGTCCTCAAATTCTTTTTTCTCAATCTATAGTCATGTTAAAAGTTTAGATATTTACTATATCCTAAAAATTTCCTATCAGGATTACTTATGGAGGGTTGTGTGTCATGAAATTGTATAAAGGGAAAAAAAACTAACATTAATACCTGAAAGGTTTAAATTAACTAGAGGATTAATCACTCTAACCATTTTACCCCAAAAGGTTGCTCCACAATGCATATGTTGTGGGGTGTATTTAAGAAGCCTCTGTCGCCCATTATGGTCTTCAATGTGATATAATGGGATAGTCTGAAACCTCCTCCATCCAAGAGAGAAAATTAAAGGATCCCGTGACTTAAGAATTTTCTTATACCAACGGTGCTTCTTCAGACGCATCTACATTAAGGAGAAAAAAACATACATTGGAATCATTAGAAAATAAAAGCCCACTCAGTCCTGAATTTCCGTATATTAAAGCTTCATTCAATTTACATCAACTTTAAAGATGCACCTACTCTGTGCATGGCATTGTGCCTGATACCAAGAACACAGAGATTAAAAGCAACAATCCTTACCCTCAAGGAGTTTCTGATCTGTGAAAGGGGAATCAATATAAACCTAAAATAGATATAATATTAGGTACAAAGTGATAGGGACAAAGAGGCTATTTGCTCAAAGATAAATCATCAATTCCTATGAAGAAGTTATCAAAAGAAACCTAAGATACCAATAACCACATGAAAAAAGGCTTCAAATCACTAATAATTAGAGAATTACAAATTAAAGTAACTCTGAGGTTCCACTACACATCCATCACCATTGGCAAATATAACAAAAGGAAAAACAGGCACACCAGTGCACTTCTGGAGAGGCAATGAATTCATCCAGCCATTCTGGAAAGCAATTTGGAACCATGACCAAAAAGTCACCCAAACATGCATACATTTTGAGTCACCTATACCACCATTAGGCCTACTACTCGCGAGATCAAAGAAAAAAGAAAAGAATTCATATGTACAAACATATTTATAGTAGCTTTTCTCATAGTAGCCAGAAACTAGGAAGGAGTGCCCACCTACTGAGAAATAAATGGCTGAACAAATTAGTCTATGACTGTCCTAAAGTATTATTGTACCATAAAAATGACAAAATGGATCTAGAGGAAGACCTCTAGAACCTGGTGATGCAGAGTGAAGTGAGCAGAACTCAGAGAACAAAGCATACAACGACAAAATTCTAGAGAAAAACAGATTTTAAAGACTTCAGAATTCTGATTAATACAATCACAAACCACAAGAAGATGATTAACAACACTCACCGCTGGCCAGAGGTACTAGGAATTAAAATCCAGAATGAGACATGGGTTTTTAGACATGGCCGATGTGGGGATTTGCTTTGCTAAACTGTAAATGTTTGTTGTGAGGGTTTTGTTTTTGTTTTCTTTAACTGTTCAAATGGGGGTGGGGGGGGGGGGGAAAGCAACAGGAGGAAAAGATTATAAAAGCTCATAAAAATAAATGAATAGATTTTTGAGAATAAAGGATTTCTTAAAAAGAAAATTTAAAGCAGGTAAGATCACTTTCAACTTAGGAGAATTCGAGGTAGTTTCTTGGAAGAGGTAGCAGAACCTAAACAGGGCCACAAAAGAGGATTCTAATGGATGAGACTGAGGAAGGAGCAGGTCCCAGGCATTAGAGATGGCCCATAGGAATGCACAGAGACATCAAGTCAAGACTCAAGTCCAGTGCAGCTAGAATACAGAACACATGAAAGGGCTGATGTGAAATAAGGGAAGAAAGGCAGGTTGGAGCCATACTGCAAGCAGCCTTATGTGACAAAAAACATGGAATTAAGAATGCCCACCTGTACGTAGCCCACGTTGCCTTCACTATTGCCCAGGCCGCCCAGAATAATTGGGTAGTGGGGGTCAAAGTTAAGCACAAACTCGCAGGGTACATTCTCTATCTCAATCCGGACGTACATCCCAGGTCGGAAGCCTTCATACTGAACTCTGGCCTCGTCATCTTGATCCTCAAATTCTGCCCGGTTAAGCTACATGTGAGACAAAGATCATAATACTGTTAGCTTTATTTTAAAAATGTGAAAAATATATCAGTAATTTTGAAATTCAAGAACCACGGACAATTCTTCAAGTGCTATTCCTAATGCCAAAAAGAACTGTATTCTCAGTGATATATATGTCCTTCCTCAAAGCAAAATCTGGGTTCTGTCTCTGCTTCAAGGAACAGCTAATTTGGATGACTAAAAAGGGCCAGATAGGCCCTTCTAGAAATGTAGAGAACATTTCTTTTCACTCTTCAGAACAAAATTGCCACATGGTTCAAGCATGTCTTATTAACCACCCCAAAGCTCCCACTCTTTGGGGAGTGCTTTCTTTCCCCTCTGTGACTCTTCTGGCGTTCCATGACTGCCAAGCCATGTATTCACAGAATAGATGTGTTCAAGCAATTCTTTGCAAGATTAGCTGGTTCTTGCCTCACTACACAGAAACCTTTTGTTTCCCTAATTCTCTACTGTACTCAACACCTCTTCCTAACCTCGTCTCTCCTCAAGTCTCCCTCCACGTTCTAAGTAAAAATGATCCCTCCTACCTTACTGAGAAAATCTATGCTAGCCTTATCCATTCTATGCCTCGATCCCTACTACGTCATCTTTTATTCTGGTCTTTTCCTCTAGTCTCTCATGAAGAGGCACTTGGTCCTCTTTGCACGGCTAACCCATTTATCCTCTATTCCATTCCTTTCTACTTGCCCCATTTCCAGCCTGCAGCACCCCCATTAACTATGGCCTCTCACATTTTCAATCTCCTTGTCCCCAACCCCGTGCTGCTAGACACTCAGGTCCACCCTATCTATAAAAACCTTTCCTGGATGCTCCCAAGCCCTACAACCACCACGGTATGTAGCTCTTCCCTGGGGCTGCCAAGTTCCTACAAAGAACCGTCCTCACTGAATTGCCTCCTCCCTGCTGAAGCTCTTGCAATCTAGCTTAGCAGCCTGCCCACACACTCTTTGATGAAGCTTGCCCCTGTGCCTTTATAGAGGCTGCCTGACATGGTCTTCCTCCTGCCCTCTGCCTCCATCCCTCATTAAATTAGCTTCTATACACCGACTTTTCTGTAGACGTAGAATTGAAGCTTCCTCACTTTGGTTTTTGTACCCTATATACCTTGCATGCTGTAGGCTTTAATAAATAGTTTCAAGTTAAATTGCTGTATTTGGTTGTTTTTCTTTTTTGCCACTTAGTGAAAAGCAGTTATTCATACTACAAATGTTCTGTTACAAGAACACTTCAGCCCAGGATTCTCTGGAGGTCGTCACTGATGTCAGAGGCTGGTGACTACCACAATGGCTCACACAAGACTTCTGTGACACTGGATCAAGGCAGACGTTAGAATGAGCCTCTTCTTGACTCTGCATTTACTTTAACCATCCATATGACAAGGTATTTAATACAGCTGCACTGACTTCACTGAGAAGATGTGGGCCACCAAAAGAAGCTCACTCCAGTTCCCCTTCATGAGGACAGGACATCTTATTTAAACTCAGAGTAGGGATTATTTCATTCTTTGTATTTTTATCTTGGCAATTAATAAATGCTTCCTGCGTGACTACTTGACCTAACATGCATTTCTCCCAGTACCAAGCATAAGATTCTCGACAATAATATTTAATGAATTTGATGAATTAAACAATGTTCAGAGCTGCCCCAAAGCTTACAATACTTCTCAATGGCAGGCCGTGACTAAGCCCCCTTTAAGCCACAGATGTTTCTAGGCCTAGCCCCAACCTGTCTCTTTGTGTGAATGGCTCCCTTTGTTTCAGCACCATCCCAACTCATCCCTATTTGCTTTACCCCTACATTGGACTCCTCGGGCAGACAACAATCTTTCTTCCTGACATCCCCTTCCACAGAACTTGCAGCTTCAGTCTGAGATGTCCTGCATTCCACTTCCACCACTTAGGTTCCTTCCTCTCCGAAAAGCTTGTTTTCCATCCCTTCTTATAATCATAGAAAGTCGGAGCTGGATGAGTGCTTAGAGATCAGCCAACTCACACTCCTGTTACAAATAAGTAAACTCAATTCCAGTGTGAGCCAGACTTGTAAATGGTGAGCCAACAGCAGGGCTGGATCATGAAGCCTCCCAATTACTTACAGGGTTTGTTTTTTTAGATAATGATGATGATGATGATGATAAAGAACATTTATTTAGTGCTTATTATCTGTCATGCCCTGTGCTAAGTGATCCTCCTAACAAGCCTGGGAGGTAGGTGCTGTTATTATCCTCATTTTACAGATAAGGACACCGAGGCAGATAGAGGTGAAGTGACTTGCCCAGGGTCACCCAGCTGCTACATGTGTGGGGTCCTCCGGCCCCCCCCCCCACCCGGCCCAAGCTTGTCACTTAAAGTCCCATTGCACAGAGTCCTATTGATCTATTCACAGAGCAGAGGAGTAGGAAAAGAGATAAAAGGGCAAGGTGAAGGGAAAAGGGGGAACAACAAAGAGTTTGGTTCTAATAACTGCAGACTTTCTAGTTCACAAATGGGGCTGACGCACTGACAGTTACCTGAGCCTGTTTCTGCATTTCCCCTTTGAGATCATCAAAATAGGTGGTTTCTCCTTCATCATATTCGTTATCAAATAATTCTTTCAATTTCCGCTTTTTCTCCAGACGCTTTTTCTTCGCATCTTCCTCTACCTTGGGCACTTCCTCCTCCTTAACTTCCTCCTCTACACTTTCAACCTGGAAAAAAGGAAAAAAAACAAGCCTCAATTCCAAGGGGAAAAAAAAAAGGTTTTAGGATTGTTTTCATCTTAAATCAGATTATGGGGTTTTACAACCACACAACTCACATGGATGAGAGGAAAAAACCCAGAAGTGAAAACAGTTAAAGTTGAACCTGTGCCTTCCCCAAATCTCCAAAAACTAATGCATAGGGATATGCGTCCCTCATTAGACCGCAGCTTCCTGGCACACGGAACAGGACAGCTTCTGACCTACTTTCTTTCAAGAACATGAGTTAACCACTACTTATCTGCACCTTGAATTTGTCAGTGCTGCTTCTTTCTACTTTCTTCCTTAAGCATAGTATTTGCACCTCACCCCCCAACCTCTGCCTCTTTCCTTCTCCTTTTCCACCATATCCCCCTGCCCTGATTCTCCCCTGGTTTCCAATTTTACAATGCTAAAGGTTTTAATTTTAAAGCCTTGAGAACTTCTCACATAAGCTGTTTTCTTGAAAAAAGAAATCAATCTTTGCATAAAATAGCTCTTATAATCAAAGTCTGATTTCTAAAACCTAAAGGAAATTAATACAAATTTCTAACATTAAAATCTGTTCACCAAAAGATAAAATGGTCAAAGGATGTAAATAAACGGCTCTCAAAAGAAACATCAATTATCAATGGCTATCTTTAAAAAGGGCTTAAAATCACTAGTAACTAGAGAAATACAAATTAAAACAAGCCACAGGTTGCCCCACACTAACTAATAAGCAAAGATGATAAAACAGAAAAGTTCATAGTTGACAAGGGTACACAAAATCAGTGTATACATTTGCTATTGGTGCAATCATGTTGGAAGGCAATTGGGAATTATGCTAGTCATAAAACTGTTTGCTTGAAACGAGCCTACTTTTGGGTTTAAACCTCCCCAGGGAAGATACCAATAACAAAAAAAGACCTATCTGTAAAGAAATATTTGCAGAAGGAAGATCTGTAACAGCAAAAGAAATAAATACATCAAAATAAAGGATGCTTCACGTCTTACTACAGGGGAACGGCTAAACCAGTGGTATGTGACCACAATGGAACATCAATCTATTATAAGGAACAATGAAAATGTCAAAGAAATAGAGGAAAACCTGTGTCAAGTGGTAAAGAACAAGTCAAAAAGACTAAATGCAATTTACAAAATCTGCATAAGTGAATTCAACTTTGACACTGAACAAAACTCAGACCACAAATGGTTGTCATCACCAGACTGCCAGCACTCCAGAAAGTTCTCCCATGGTCTTGCTTGAAAACACCTTGCATGTGGGCAGCTGGATGCACACAGGCAGAAACCCCCATTCTTCCTTCATGCTGTTTCACTTACCTCCTCATGAGGATTTTTTTTTTAAAGAAATTCACATCTCAACTAGCATCTGGAAGAGAAAGGGGACTGTGAAAAGATTCCTGAAGAAGGAATTGCCTGAGCTGCTAGAAGGAATCCAGATATTCTAAGAGGCAGAATTCCTGACATGAGGAACAACCAGTGACAAAGCAGAGAGGGGAGATGGAGCATCACGGGTAAAGAACAGCAAATAGAGCTATGGAACCTATGAAACAGCAGAGGGAAACAGGTCCCCAGCCCAGGAGAGCCTGGATGGAAGCCAGGAAGTTTCTATCACATGGTGCTGAGAGTGGAGGGCAGCCCAGCGTGGGCCGCACCAGGACAGACCAGACCCAGAATCAGCCAGCTGGAAGAGGTGTTGGGGCCATGAAACAGTGAGCTGTGGCAGTTACCAGACTTCTCAACCCACAAACGCCAAAAAGCAGGTTAGGGGGAAACTGTGGGATCGAGTTCAGAGCAGTCCGGCCACCAGCTCTGGGGGTGGAGGAAGTGGAGCAGTGGTGGCCATAGCAGCAGCAGGAAGCTCCTGAGGTTGCTCCCAGAACTCCATCAGCTGCTTTCCGAGTCCCTGGCTCACAAGGTGGGAGGAATCTAGCAGCGGATCAGAGTGGGAGTGCAAGGAGTGCTTTGTGGGCACAAAGGCAGATTCTCTTGCTGTGCCCTGCTCAGATCTGTACTGTGGTCCTGGTTGGCCATTCTTGGGGGAGGAGGAGCACTACTGTGACTGCTGTGAGTCTGGGGTGATAGAGGAGTAGAAGTAGCTCTGAAAACAGCAGTGCTTGGACCCTAAAGCTTGGGACAAAGTACTCTGTACTCTACAAGCAGTCATATCCTGACAAAAACCTCAAGGGTCAAATAGTTGGCTGGCAACATGAACAGGCAGCACAAAAGGACTCAGATTCAGACTCAAACTCTAGACTCCTTTTTGGTGACAAAGAAGACCAAAACATACAGCCAGAAGAAGTCAACAAAGTCAAAGAGCCTACATCAAAAGCCTCCAAAAAAAACATGAATTGGTCTCAGGCCATGGAAGAGCTCAAAAAAGATTTGGAAAAGCAAGTAAGAGAAGTAGAGGACAAACTGGGACGAGAAATGAGGGTGATACAAGAAAAACATGTCAATGACTTGCTAAAGGAGACCCAAAAAATTACTGAAGAAAATAACACCTTAAAGAATAGACTAACTCAAGTGTCAAAAGAGCACCAAAAAGTCAATGAGGAGAAGAATGCCTTGAAAGGCAGAATTAGCCAAATGGAAAAGGAGGTCCAAAAGACCACTGAAGAAAATACTACCTTAAAAATTAGATTGGAGCAAGTGGAAGCTAATGACTTGATAAGAAATCAAGACATTATAAAACAGAACCAAAGGAATGAAAAAATGGAAGACAATGTGAACTATCTCACTGGAAAAACTACTGCCCTAGAAAATAGATCCAGGAGAGATAATTTAAAAATTATTGGACTACCTGAAAGCCATGATCAAAAAAAGAGCCTAGACATTATCTTTCAAGAAGTTATCAAGGAGAACTGCCCGGATATTCTAGAACCAGAGGGTAAAACAGAAATTGAAAGAATATACTGATCACCTCCTGAAAAAGATCCCAAAAAGAAAACTCCTACGAATATTGTTGCCAAACTCCAGAGCTTCCAGATCAAGGAAAAAATACTGCAAGCAGCCAGAAAGAGACAATTTAAATATTGTGGAAACACAATCAGGATAACACAAGCTCTAGCAGCTTCTACATTAAGGGACTGAAGGGCTTGGAATATGATATTCTGGAGGTCCAAGGAGCTAGGATTAAAACCAAGAATCACCTACCCAGCAAAACTGAGTATAATGCTCTAAGGCAAAATATGGACTTTCAATAAAACAGAGGACTTTCAAGTTTTCTCAATGAAAAGACCAGAGCTGAATAGAAAATCTGACTTTCAAATACAAGAATCAAGAGAAGCATGAAAAGTTAAACAAAAAAGAGAATTCATATGGGTCTTACTAAAGTTGAACTGTTATGTTTACATTCCTACATGGAAAGATATGTGTAATTCATGAGACCTTTCTCAGTATTAGGAGAGTTGAAGGGAATACAGACAGAGGGCATAGGATGAGTTGAATATGAAGGGATATCTAGAAAAATGAAATAAATTTAAGGGGTGAGAGAGGAATATATTGAGAGAGGGAGAAAGGGAGGGATAGAATGGGGTAAATTATCTCGCATAAAAGTGGCAAGAAAAATCAGTTCTGTTGGGAGGGAAGAAGGGGCAGGTCAGGGGGAATGAGTGAATCTTGCTCTCATTGGATTCAACTTGAGGAGGGAAAACATACACACTCAATTGGGTATCTTACTCCACAGGAAAGTAAGGGGAAGGGGATAAAAAAAGGGGGGATGACAGAAGGGAGGGTAGATGGGGGAGGAGGTAATCAAAAGCAAACACCTTTGAAAAGGGACAGGGTCAAGGGAGAAAACCGAATAAAGGAGGACAGGATAGGATGGAAGGAAATATAGTTAGCCTTTCACAACATGAGCATTGTGGAAGTGATTTACATAATGATACATGCTAGGATGGGTGGGTGGGAAGGGAAGAAGGGAGAGAATTTGGAACTCAAAGTTTTAAAAGCAGATGCTTAAAAAAAAAGTTGGGTGTTGTTTTTGCACACAGCTGGGAAACAAGTTAGATAGGGAATGGGGCATAGAAATCTATCCTGCCCTACAAGAAAGTAAGGGGAAAGGGGATGGGGGGGAGTGGGATAAAAGAGGAGGGGCTGACTGGGGAAGGAGGCAATCAGAATATATGCCATCTTGGAATGGGGGGAGGGGAGAAATGGGGAGAAAATTTGTAACTCAAAATCTTGTGGAAATCAATGTTGAAAACTAAAATATTAAATAAAACCTTAAAAATAAAAAAAAAAGAAATTTACATCTCCCTTAAGATTGATTATTTCCCCCATCCTGAGAAGTCCCCTGGAAACAGAGTATCCTGGAAGTCCCAAGAGCCACAGTTTAAGAAGCAAGTGACCCCTCCCCAAACAAGGGATCAGTCACCCTTTGCCTGAATACTTCCTTCCAGCACAGGCAGCACAATCCATTTTTTAGGATCTCTAATTGTTACAAAGTTTCCCCTTAAACTGAGCCAAAAAGTGCTTCCCTGTAACTTCCACCCACATAACAGCTCTTCTAATAACTGGAACAATTATCACCTCAATCTTCAGTCTTCTCTAAACTATTACTAATTACTTCAATTAGTTCTCCTCATGTGATATGGTTTCCAGGCCCTTCATCTTCCTGGTCACGCTCTCTGGGCATGCACCAGCTTAAGTGTGGAAGGAAGAACTGAACCTAACACTCCAGACCTGGCATGTTTGACTTCCACAGAACAGAGGGCAAGTAGTCACAGATTTCATTCAGGAATTGCAGCAGTGTAGGCTAAAGCTGTAATAGTTTTCTGGCAGACATAACACACTGACATTTCAAGCTTGTGGTCAAATAAAAAAATCCTGAGGTCTAACTACAGACCCTGTAGTCTAAAGCTATGTATCTGACTTTCTTAATGACAGGATTCTACATTCAGAATCCTGGACTGTCAAAACTAGAAAAGGCCTTAGAAATCAACTAGTCTCATACCTTCATTTTTATAGATGAGAAAATGAAGGCCTTGATCTTATTAAATTTCATTTTATTAAATGTGATTCGTAATTCCAGGCTATCAAGATTTTTAATGCCCTCTCTGCCAATATATTAACATCCATAAATTTGTTAAATATAACATCCGTGATTCTTCTCCAAATTACTGATAAAAATGTTAAATGAAGAGGGGTTAAGGACAGTCTCAAGGCATTCCACTGGCCATCTTTAAGCAGACTAATCTATTAATCAATCTCTAAAAGAAAGGAGCAATGACAGGCTAAAGGACACTCAACTTTGTGTCTGCTTCTGGTGCAATTTTGTATAATCCCCTTCAAATGAAGGAAAAAACCTCAAAAATTCTTAGTTGTGGAGGGTAACAGCAACCAACACGAATGTTCAAATGACTCCTGCTTCAACCCCCATTTTCTCAGTAAACAGAGGAAGTCTCTAAAACCTAACCCATCCTCTCCCTCAGCCAGAGATGGTCAACAAATTTTCCTTCTACCCGAGGCGTTTGTGTGCTAGGAAGAGGGCCACATCTGAAAGGCGGTGAAAACGTACCTCCTCCTCCTCCTCCTCCTTTGGCTCAGCAGATTTTCCCTTGTGTACATCCCCAGTCTCTAGGTCTTCAAAGTCACCATAGAGCTCTTCTGTGAAAAAAGAACCATTGAAGGACAACTGTGAAACCCACAATTCCACATACTTCAGACTGAGCCCCCTGATACTTTTAAGATTCACTATAGGGAAACAGAAACCCCTTTTCTTCTTTCATTTGACAGAGTTCTGTATTCCTTGTCTTATTTCAACAAAAGCAAGTCACCATCTGTTAAGCACCTACCATGAACAAGGAAGACAAAAATAAAGCGCTTCTTCTCCTCAAAGAGTTTACAGTTATTTGACAGGAGAAATAGAACCTGCACAAACATAAAGCAATTCACAGAAAATGGGGGCGGGGAGGGCACGGCTGGGGAGAGATGAACATTGCCAACTACAGTAGGGATCCCTGTTTTTTGTGTGTCATGGTCCCTTCTAGGGTCTGGTGAAGCCTATGGACCCCTTCGGAATAATGTTTTTTTAATGCATGAAATAAAACACAGGGGATACAAAGAAAATTCAATTATACTGAAATAGATTATCAAAAAATGTTTTAAATGTTCAGATACTGACTCCACATTAAGAACACTTGCACTAAGAGGTGTAAGGAAGGATTTACAGAGAAAAAGGAAATAGTACATAGGGAAGGAGTCAATATTTCAAGAGCTGGCAAGGGGTAAAGGAGAAGGCCTGAAAAAATGCCACCAGCTTTACCAGCAAGAAATCACCAGCAACCTTTGAGACAGTATTCCTAAACAGATGAAGGGGTCATCAGAAGTCAGATGCTAACAGGTGAACAGGTGGAGAAGAAGGAAACACAGTGTATCTATCAGGGATGTCAAATGCAAGCAGAAATGGGGGCCACTTAACCATACCTAAGGATCCTTGCAAGCCAAAAACTGGCTGAGTTTTAAAAAGTAAGATTATCCATGTTTTATTGTCATTTTATTTATTCTGTTAAATATTTCCCAATTGAACTTTAATCTGGTTTGGGGGCTGTGCCTGGGAGCATTGTGGGCCACCTGTGTTTGACCCTTTGGTGCAGATGATACTTTTTAGGACTTTTTTTTGGCAATGAAAGAGAAAACAAGATATTTCTAGGACAAACTGAGAGGCTGGAAGGTTTAAGGCTGGGAAGAAGCTAGTAGACAGGGATATAAAAAAGGTAAAGTTGTACATAGCTGTGAGAGAGAAAGAGAAAGACAGTGAGGGGAAAAAATATGATGGAAGGGAATGAAGAGATACTTTGGTTGACTTTGGTTATTTGTTACAAAGGTCCTTCCCCCCCACTCCCTCAATGGGGGAGATGAGAGTAGGAATAGGGTTGCCCCCTCCAAAAAAGGAAAAAAGGTCACCAAGACATTCTTTTAAAATGCATAAACCAGAAGGCTAGAAAGGAACCGTGGACAGGTGGGGTAGCTTTGAAAGTTAAATGTTCAACTTAAAATATACTTAAAAGAAAAGCAAGCTTTGTGTACTATTCAGTTTCACGTTCAATCTTTTTTTTCTGTTTTACTGTGTGTATGGAAGCGCTCATTTTATTTGGTGTTTTATGTTCAGATTTTTTTTTAACCTACTACACTAGCTCAGAATGACAGAAGGGATAAATTCCCAGAGGAAACAAGGAGACATGAGAACGAAGCATAAGTCATCTGGCTGACCTTGGCAAGAAGGAGTCTTCCTCAGACACAGGAGCAAGAGGAAAGGATGGAGACAGAGAAGGGTTCTGAAACTGTGCAAAAAAAAACCTTATGAATGGCATCAATTTTCTCAAAACATTAAGAGAAGTCATGTAAAGCAAGAGTGGGATGGAGGGAGGGGGATGAGGAGAGAGGTTTGATATATATTGATACCTAAAGGACTGTTAGTTAATCAAGGAAGAATCAATGATTACAACATAGTAAGAGCCCACTGACCTTACATTTCATCAGTTTCTACAAGACCAGACACAACAGTCATCTGACTGCCTTTAGCATTGCTGCAGGAACAGAGAGGGCAGAAGGCGGGTGGTAATTCAAGGCTGAAGGTTGGCAGGGCACAAATGGTGGAAAAACAAGAGAGAGGGGATTCAAGGGTGGCAAACAGTACAGAGCTGAACCAGCTAACTAAAGGGCTGCCACTGTTTCAGGCCCTCATCGTCTCTCACCTAGACCACTGCAATAGCCTCCTCACTGGGCTCTCTGCCCCAAGTTTCTCCCCATTCCAATCCATCCTTCACGAAGTCAACAAAGGGATATTCCTAAAGTGCAGGTAACTAGCACAACTCAATTACCCTTGGGATCAAACAGAAATTCCTTTGCTCAGCATTATTTAATGTTATTTATATTCATATTATCTTAATATTTTTATATTATTTAATGTGCCTTCCTGCCTTTCCAGTATACTTATACCTTACTTTCCTTTTCCTCTACACTCTGCTGTCCCATCACAGACTACTTGCTTTGTGTTTCCCCTCTCTGGGCCTTTGCCCTGGCGGTCCTCCAGGCCAGGAGTGCTATCCCTCCCCACTTCTGCCTCTTGGAATCCTGAACTTCTTTCAAAACTTGACCTAAGTGCCACCTTCTGAAAGTGGCCTTTCCTACACACCCCCCCCCATCCCCCAGCAGCTAGTGCAAAGGTTCTGAATGTTTGTGTCATGGACCTCTTTTGTTTATGGAAATCTTTTCCAAATAATGCTTTTAAATGCACAAAATAGGATCACTAAGGAACAACAACAATGAAATACAGCTATCAAAAAAATATGTTTAAGTTCACAGGCCCAGGTTAAGAACTGATGCCAAAGCTTTCCTCTCCAAGATTATCCTGTATTTGACTGTATACATCTGCAGTCTATGAAAACATGTTGTTTCCTGCATGAGAATGTAAACTTCATGAAAGTAGGAAATGTTCCCTTCTCAACTCTGTGTCTTCGGGGCTTAGCCCAGTACAGGAGCTCAATATATTCTAGGATGACTGATGAATGAAAGAGCCAGATCAGTCCTGGTCACTGGGGTCAGACCTCATTAGAGGCACAGAAAAGTGTAAGGTTAATGGAATATAAGACCTTCCCCATCCATTAATAGACCTGTGTGTCCCCATTTTTCCTGGAACAGGGGCTGTGTTCCTAGGTCTAAAGGTAAACAGGTATTTCAATCACGGATGTCTTGCTGCTCTGAGCTCTGGCCAGCTCACAGCTGTGATACATCCTGAGTCACGTAGGGCCCACTGAGGGAAGAACTTTCCTAAGGGAAAGCTTGCTCGCAGGAAGGCTTTCACATCTTTTGGTACTAAGCTAATTAGGCACTGAGTCACAAGGGTTGTGATGCCTTCTGGCTCTGAGTCTATTAACCAAAAGTGTGTATATATATGTTTTGAGGTGAGATTTTGCTTTGGGGGCTCACTCATGGGAAGAATGTTCATGTGATTTGGAGTCCCCCGGCTTTGTGAACCCAGATGTTGGTGTTCCCTGTCTGGTGACTATCTATTACTTTGTTCAGACAGTTGGAGCCCTGTCTGTTGATCTCTCTGCTAATTTCTCTGCTTGTATTTTCTCCACATTCAGGGTGCTGAGTTTTCCCCTGAACTAGTGAATGATTTATTATATGTTTAATTAAAGTAAGGCTGTTGACCCCTTTAAAGTTGCCTTTCCTTTAAAAAAGCAAATCAAAGAACCTGTTCTAGCAGGTCATCCTAGGTGTGCTAGGGTGCTTGCTAATACAAGTAACTTCAGACTGTCAATGATTTAAAATACAATATAGAAGCAGTTTTTCAAAGTCACTGACTTTCAAACGAGATAACATAAGGGGCATGAAAGCATTTTCTAGATGTCAATGCACCAAACAGAAGTAGGTATTTGCTAAATATCTGGCTGCTTACTTACCATCATCATCCAAAAGTTTCTGTGCATCTTTATCTGCTTCCCATTTTCCAGTCACAAAGCAATCCCGAATATTGTTCATCACCTGACATGAAAAAACAACAAAAAAAACTATTTAGATCGTGGGCACTAAACTTTTCACATAAACTTTCTAGCTACCAAACAGCAATATGGTTTACATCGGCCGCTGGCTCTTACTTTCCCAAGCAATCTGTCATCTACTCTCTTTTGTCCTAAAGGATAAGCTTCTCTTTGATGCCTGCCTCAAGCACAGAACTCAATATGGAGCCCATGAGCCTAGGCAGCAAGGAGGAAAAGAGGCTATCTCACTAAACAGAGGAAACTGAGGCAGAGGGATATTAAGTGACTCACTCAAGCTGGAATCAGAGTACTCAATATGGAGCCCATGAGCCTAGGCAGCAAGGAGGGAAGAGGCTAACTCACTAAACAGAGGAAACTGAGGCAGAGGGATATTAAGTGACTTACTCAAGCTGGAATCAGAGTACGGTAATGCTACCAGTCTCACAACTTGTCCAAGATCGCACAGTCAAACAGACAACACAAAGAAAGGTGTCCTTGCTACATTTCAAATTCCAATCATTAGGAGCTTGACAATAAACTTTCCCCCCCACATTTTTCAACAAAAGAAAATTTCTGCAAAGACACTTTTCACAGCCTGGTCCAGTATCCCTCGAAGCCAGGGGCTCTTAACTTCTTCTATTTGTCCCAGACACTCTACCCCCAGAACAATGTGATAAAGACTTTGCACTCTTCCTTAGAATGTTTTTAAATAAATAAAAAAACAAAACAAAAACCACAGAATTACTAAGCAAACCAATCACAGTGAAATAGAATTATAGGGAAAAAATTTTTTAAGTCATGAATATAAACTCTTACTCTAAACAAAGTACTCCCATAACCGTTATTAGGTCCAGCTGCACCTCAGAAACTAGCTCACTTTTTTTTACAGCTGACTGAAGCCCCACCTCAAGCCCAAGTAATTAGGTTCCCCCTTAATTAGCCTGTGATTTTGTCCCTTCCCTTCCAGCTCAGTTCTCTACAAACTACGTGCTCCTTAACTTCCCTACTGGACACCACATGGATTGAATTTCCTACCTCTAAACCCTAATATTCCTGTAACTTGTTCTACAACAAGACTCTAATAACAACCAGCTCGATCTTCAGCTGTTTGCCTGTCCTGTCCACTCCTGGAGAAAATTACTGACTTGGTTTGGAATCTACATCTAACTGATCCTTTCTCCCATGGATTCTTTCACCTCCAAGTTCTAGGCCAACCTTCACACTTCTCTCCCTAGTTCTCCAAAATAACCATATGCTGCTCACTTTCCCATGTTCAAGCCACCAAGTCTGTTTAATCCTTTGGATATGTCTGAATTCCTGGTTAAGCTGCCCCTGATTAAGAACCCAATGCCACCAAGCCCAGGTTCTAACCGCAATTATTACACTTTACTTAACTGAAGAGCTTAATAATAGGGAATAAAAATAATTAATTAAAGATTAATAATAGGGAAAAGAGCATGCTTACCAGAGCCTAAGCTGTTATTCCCAACAATGAGAGGACATAGGGGAGTAGGAGAGAAAATTTAATTGCAAAGGTCCCTTCTAACTCTAATATTCTACGGAGCAATTCTATGTGTAATCAAAAAATGGAAAAATGAAATGGTGTCAAACGTATACTTTTCACATAGCTATGGCTTCCACTAACATGGACCACAACCCTTCACAGTATGGCAGAGGCTTCTGAGAGTTGCCTTAAATAATTCACCACTTCAATGGCAGACTGGGGGTAAGACTCCCTAAAAAGAGAGCTAGGCTGATCCTTGTAAAACTGACATCCAATAAATATGACTGGGGTATCTCAAGACACACCCCCAAAAGGTTAGGAATCAGAATCAGCAATGTTAAAGCGAATTCTTGGCACTCCCCAAAAAGTTAACAAAACTTTTCCCCTGTATGGATGAGTGATATGTCCACAAACACAATGGTTTGACCTGCAACAATATTACACTCAATATTCAATGAACCCTCCACAGACATGAAGGATCCATGCTCAACTAAGCAGGGCATAAACCAATCAATTTCCAGGAAAAGCACAGAGGTCTGTCTGAACTCCTACACACCTTACCTCCTCTAAATCCCAATCTTGTGGTGATTCCACAGGAAACTTGGAACAGTCCAAAGAGTCAGCCTTGCGCTTGGACTCTCTGTCTGGTCGGCTGACACGGAACAAGCCTCCAAGCTCTTCATTCTCATCACCTTCTTCGTCATCATCATCCTCGGCCACTAAATGAAACACCAATGGGGAAAGGTATGAAGAGCACTATAACTCCACAGTGACCACCTTCAAGGGTAAGAACTTACCAGAACTAAGACAAAAGTGGAAAACCCAGAAACTCTGAGTTCTAATTTTGTCTGGGTATTTTCAGCCCTAAGATACAAGCCAAGTCACTCATTTTCTCCTTATTTCAAAACTAACATCTGGAAAATGCTATTTCACATCGCTAAAAATAGTTCTTTTATGAGTTGATTATAAAATACTTTAAAAAAAAAACAACACGGCTTTCCCTCTCCCCTTCTTTTCTATTCTGTTCTTAGTGTGTGTGGCAGGTGAAATGGCTCTTCTGAAATGTAGGTGTTATGAAAACAAAAGACAGCAATCATTTTTAGCCCATTTATCAAATATGAAATACTTGAAAAAAGATCACGAAGTCAGTAATTTACCCAGTAGTTAGTATCTATGGTTATGAATCACCTCCCCAAAACAAAACTCCAAGCCTCCTTTCTCATCACTACTTTGGGAAGCCAACATGCTATTAAGCTAACAGACTGCTGGCTTTCTGACATACCTGTCCCATAAATAAGTTTTCGAAGGTTGGGAGTTGCCTGTTGTTGCCTCAAAAAGGCCTCGGCAGCCTTTCTGGAAAGATCTTCCTTCCACTTGAGAGCACCTAGAAGCACAAACAACATGACTGTCAATGTCTTTTCAGCCTCTGAGTCTCCAAGCTTGCATGATCACCTTTTCATCCTTAACAAGGCCAGCAAAAGCCACTTCTCATTGTTCTCATTTGGTTAGATGAGACAAGGAAGCTGAGTATCAAAATCTTCTCGAACATACCTGCGGTTTCTGTGGAAAAGTCAATCTCCTCATTATATTGCTCCTCTTCTTTCAACAAATCTTCCACCTCAAGACTCTCATCTTTTAAGTCCCCGGACTCCACCTGGCGAACACCCTCGCCTTTGCAATGCTGGAGCTTTGGGAGCCTTTTCTTAGAGCCTTGTTCTGTTCCTGAACCTTCTTCCAGTGAATCAAGAGAAGCCTCTTCTTCAGATTCTGCATCTGATGCAAATGCCTCTTCAGCTGTACAGTGACCGGAGTCTGTAGTGGGGAGGGCTGCTTTCATCACTAAAGCCTTTTCTAGACTCTGGTTATTTTGGGACTTTCCTGGGACAACTTTATCAGCAGCTTCTCTCACAGCCTTTGACTCTGAGATTTCCTCATCACTCTCTACTTCTTCAGATGACTCCCCTTCTTGACTGCTTTCATCAGCTTCATCAGATTCCCCTTCCTCACCTGCGCTCCTCTCAAGGTCATCATCACTATCAGCAAAAGCAGGCAGATCCATCTGGACATCTTCTTCCATCTCCTCTAGTTTGGGACGTTTGATTCTCCTAATGGTCTGTTCTTTATTGGGAAATTCATTATCAGATTCCTCCTCGCTTGCTTCATCATCACTAGAATCATTTCCCACTGTTTTCTCCTCAGGCATTTCTTCATCGTCACCATCATCATCATCACCATCACTATCTTCATCCTCATTTTCCTCACCCCCAAAGATTGCTTTCCTGCGAACTCGTCCAGTTTCAGGGTCTATTTGTCTCTTCTCTTTTGGCATCAGAAACCTGTATTCCCAAGTAAGTATACCGCAACTTATTTGCACAGAACTAGTTAGATAGGAACTGTTAACACTTTCCATGAACATGCACAAACAGTACTACTGAGAGTCCATTATGCATCACTTTCTACATAAAAATGATTTATGCTCAGTTTAAGACCAATAAGCTTGTACTTAGCTAGTAACTTCCACAATCATAATAAACTCTGAACCCTTCACGAACATAGATTCTCCCAAGAAACACAATAGTTCCTCATATCTAAAACATACAGGTAACTCAGCCAAATTTATAGGAATACAAGTAATTCCCCAATTGAGAAATGGTCAAAGAATATAAACTGGTAGTTTTCAGAGAAAGAAATTAAAGATATCTATAGGCATATGAAAAAATGCTCTAAATCAAATGTAAACCAAAACAACTCTTAGGTACATCTCTCCTGTCAGATTGGCTAACATGACAAAATATGAAAATGATAAATGCTGGAAAAGATGTGGGAAAATTGGAATATTGTTACATTGTCGGTGGAGTTGTGAACTGATCCAGCCATTCTGGAGAACAATTTGGAACTATGCCCAAAGGGCTACAAAAATGTGCATACTCTTTGTCCCAGCAACACCACTTCTAGGGCTGTATCCCAAAGAGATCACACAAGTCGGAAATGGATCAGTATGTACAAAAATATTTATAGCAGCTCTCTTTGTGGTGGCAAAGAATTAGAAATCAAGGGGATGCCCATCCATTGGGGAATGGCTAAACAAACTATGGTATATGAATGTAATGGAATACTACCATGCTATAAGAAATGAGGAGCAGGCAGACTTCACTACAACCTGGAAAGACTTATATGAATTGATACTCAGTGATGGGAGCAGAACCAGGAGACCTCTGTACGTGATTACAGACACATGGTATCTGTAAGGACTAACTTTGGTAGACTTGGCTCCTCTCATCAACACAGGGTTCAAAGCCAGCTCCAAAACACTCATGACTGAAAAAGCTATGCACATCCAGAGAAAGAATTATGGGCTCTGAATGCAGATTGAGGCAAACTATTTGCTCCTTTTTTCCCCCCTTCTTTGTTGGTTTTGTTTCTTCTTTCTCATGATTCATTCCGTTGGTTCTAATTCTTCTTTACAACTGGATTATTATGTAAATAAGTTCAATGTGAAGGTATATGTAGAACTCACATTGGATTACATGCTGGGGGAAAGGGGAAGGGGGAAGAGACGGAGGGAGAGAAAAATTGGAACCCTAAAACTTGTTGAGATGAGTGTTGTAAACTAAAAATAAAAAATAAATTTATAATTAAAAACAAAAACACAGTAGTTGAAATCCATAGGACAGGGATGGGGATAGGAGATAGGACTGAGCCTGGACCTGGGACTTTATTCATAGAGGGAACTCCTGAATGAAGAAACTTACTCTACCAATGCCAGTGGGCATGTTCTCCAAAAGTAAGAGTATCAGAGCAGGGGTTCTAAATGTTTTCTGCGTCATGGACTTCTTTGAGAAATTGGTGAAGCATATGGGCTCCTCAGAATAATGTGTTTAAATACAAAGAATAAAATAAATAGGATTACAAACTAAATTAATCATAGTGAAATACAGCTTATAAAAATATTAACAACAAAAAAACAAGTTCATAGCTCTTGTTCAGAACCTGCCTAGTGCAGCCCCCTTAGACTTAAAGTCACTTGCAGCGTGCAGTACAGTGAGTATACATCAGAGACAGGACCTGAACCCTAGATTTTGGATCCAAGGCCACAGTCCTACACCACCAACTAATCATCACAGAACTATGACGTCAGAAAGTTTATGGCATTGTGCAACAGTTCAATCAATCAGAGCTTTCACATTTATTTTGGCCACAAGAATAATACGTCTCCTAAAGAAACAGAAGGAAAGCTTACCCTTGGTTTTCTACTTCCTCTAACCCTAAAGGTTTGGAATCTGAGAAAAGTGACACTTTACTTGAAGCCATTTTGGCATCGATGGTAGAATGTGTGGAAATGAGGCTCTGAACCAGCTCATGAGTTGGCCTCAACTCCTCCTATTAATAAAACCAAGAGAAAAAAAAAAAGTGTATGTGATCACAAAGAAAAATTTATTGATTTAAAAGAACTTTTAAAATTACATGAGAAATGACTGAATGACAAGAAGCTTCTTGTCCAAAGAATACTATATAACCTAATTTGCCCCCTCCTCCCCAAACCCCAATCCTAAGCTAGGATAAAAAAAATGGAATGACAGCAAAAAAGAACTTTTACCCCCCAAAAAACTATAAAGAAAGTTTAACAAAGGTGGATCAATAGCCAAAAAGACAATTCCATCTTGAGATTGTGGACAAAAAAGATAAATATGAAATTCCTTTAAAAAACTCCTTTTTAAAAATTTGTTTTATTTGCTTTAAAACGGCATCTGAAAGAATGAGGAAAAACTCAAAGCAAAAAAGTCCTCCCTTACCTCTTCATCCTGAAAAGCATGGCTGCCCCCAAGATCAACATAAACTGCATCTTTATCATACAACACACCACCAACTCCGGAGAGTGGTGCATAAACCAACTTCTCTTTCTCATTTAAACCTCGCTTTTTTTGGTGGTCTGGAAGAGCACAAGGGTCTGGCAAAAAACTGACGTCACTCACATTAAAATCTCCTACACCTAGGATACAAAGCAATAGCAAAGACATCAGCATTTACACAAAAGATAATCAATCTACTGGAAAACTATATTATACACTCAAAACCTAAGCACTTAAAAAAAATCAAGCAGATAAAGAGTTGTAATACCACCAGAAAAAAAAATTCCCTTAATACTAGATACTGTACTTTTCTAGGTAGGTACAGAAGAAAAAGTTTCATTGAATTAATGTTTTTCTTAAAACATCAGAAAGACTATTCTAATTCAACAAATGTTTTTAAGCACCTATTATGCTTTAGGATATTTATCACTGTCTTCAGTTTTCCTAAGAAATTACTTTGCCACAAAGTGTTCTCAAAGTAATACTGCAGTAGAGCAAGACAAGGTACCTGGCACATGAATTTGGCTTTTATTTTTCAGGTGTGCTCCTCTTAAATAACCATAAATAGACACCTTTCTGTCACACTTAATATTCATTCGAATATCTTCTGGATTCGTCAAATCTTCCATCCTGAGAGGGAAAAAAGGTAAGATTAGGATGCCTCTCATGAGTGTAGCAGAGGTGTTACAGGAAGAGTACAAAATTTGGTTATCACAAGACCTGAAACCTAGTTCTCCTATTTACTACCGTGGGCTAATCAACTTCTCTACAGTCTGCAGTGTCTTTCTCTGCAAAAGGAAGAGGGGAGATTAGACATTCTCAAAGGTCCCATCTGACTCCAAATTCTGTGGTACTCTCTGCTTTCAAGCCTCATGATTCTAAGAGGTCAATGATGACACCACCTTTCACCAGTTTCTTCCTCTACACACTGGAAACTGGAGGCAAAATGCTTTTAGACAGCAAGAGGAAATGAAAATGAACTCCTGCTAGTTATGATCCCACAGTTCCATTTCTCATTTTCCTTACCCCCAAAGAATGCACAGATCAGTGTGCACAGAACACCTGGACAGCTAGGTTGCACAGTAGATAGAGAGCTGGACTTGATGGTCAGGAAGATCTGAATTCAAAACCAGCCTCAGACACCTTCTAGCTATATGACCCTGGGCAAGTCACTGAACCTCTCTGAGCCTGTTTTCTCATTTAGAAAATGGGAATAACGGCACTGGGCTTGTTGTAAAGGTTGCTGTAAAGATCAAATGAGCTAACAATGGAAAGTACTTTTTAAACCTTAAAGAACTCTATGCATAAACACTGGCTAGCTATTATCTTTATCATGGTCTGGCTCTAACCAATCTCCCTTTAAAATATACTGTTTACCAAAGCTAGTTGTCACTCCTGCTTTCTGACAAAATAAATTAAATGAAAAGTACCTTTACCTGTCTGCTAGGATATAAGGATGAGAGGTTTGCCATGTGAGAGGCCGAAACTTCATAACTGTGATAAAACGCCCCAGGTTGTGAATTTCCTGATTTTGATATTCACCATGGACCATCCCAGAGAGGTAGAAGAGTTTGGCACCCTACAGGGGTAAAAACCAAAGGCAAGATGGTACTTCACTCTTTTTCAGATTGCTAAAATAAGAGCATCAGAAGTAACTCTTTAGGCCCCAGCTTATTCATCTATAAAATGAGGATGGACTAAATGATTTCAAAGGTCCCTTCCAGCACTACAGCCTGTTTTCCTTCAAAAGAATAATAAGATAACAGATTAGAGTCAAAATAGTCAGTCAATAAACATTTAATGGCCTATCTTGTGCCAGACACTATGCTAAGATTTCAGAAGCCACCTAGTCTAGTTCCCTCATTTTACAAAGAAGAGTCCTAGAGCCTAGAGAAGTTAGAAAGAACAAGCGTCAAGGCGCTTAAAGAGATATGTAATATTGGTGTCAAATTTTAACTCTGATACCTACTGGATAGACTTCTGTCCAAAATCTGTGTTTTAATCTCTTCTTGGTCTTCTTTAGCTGCTTGTTATTCTTGAAGGTGTCAAGGTGTGTGAGGATACCCATGATTTTAGGGAATCCATGTATTTGGCAGATGTTTAGAAATTCAAATGTTTCCATTTCAAACCCAAAGCTGGCATCAATAAGCATCAGAACCTGAAACAGAAAACAGCAGCCAATTACCTTGGAATTCATCAACCAATGAGGGAATTGAGTCTCTGAGTCAAGTTCCTCTTCAGACAATCACACTGACAAGGAAAACAGTCTTTGGTTCTACTCTCAAAGGACCTCAGTATCCACCAAGAGTCATAATCTTCCAGTTCAAGAATCTAATGTATTAGAAAAAAAAAAATTAAAAACAGAACCTTCTCATGATTCTTTACTTTTAAGAAAAGCAATTCTTTCATAAAGTACCTTTAGATCTAAAAATATAAACTATAGGTCTCTGAGTAGTCATCCTTCCATTCAACCTAGAATGGCAATTAAAAAATACTAATAAAATGTAGAATCCTATGTAAAACCAAATGCCTTTTTCCAATCTCACTTTGAGGGAAACAAATTTTGTTAAATAAATTATCGTAACAGACTTCCCATAACTTCCCATCCAGCTGTTTCAGAACTGTTCCATTAGCACTGGTTAAGGAAGTAATTTGAAAAAGGAAGAAATTTAGACTGAAAATTTGTATAGATGGTCCTCTTTAGAAAAATACAACACACATACAAACACGAATTCAAATTTACAACAGAGATAAATGTTGAAGGCCTCTTTGCTTATAGAAATGATATAGGAGTCCTTTAAATATCAAACTCTTCTACTTTTTAAAGATACAATGGAACTTACTAAAATGCATTTTACATACAATTTTCAAATATTAGTAGCAAAAACAAGATATACCTGAATAAGATAAAAGTATAAAGTCTCAATCAATAAGCATTTACCAAATAATTAGTAGGCCCTGTCAGAAACTGAAGAGATAAAGGGCAGCCAACATTTATCTAGTGTTTTAAGATTTTCAAAGCACTTTCTATGTTATTTCAGTTGAACTTCATAAAATTCCTGTGAGATAGGTATTATTAACCCCAATTTACAGAGGAAGACTCAGATTACTAATTTTCCCAAGGCCAAGTGTCAAGACACAGCATTTAAACTTAGGTGTTCCTGAGTCCAAGTCCAAGGCTCTATGCATTACACCACCTGGCTACCAGAAATGAAACAGCCTATGTCTTCGATGAACTTACATTATATCAAGAAAGATCACACATTCAAAAATAAACAGACAAGGTAATTTGTTTTATTTAGAGACTGAAAAAGCACTAGGATAGAGGTAGTGGATGGGAGAACTACCACGCCTTCAAATAGAAGGTAGCATTTCAGTTGGCCTTTGAGAGAAACTAGGAATTTTAAGAGGCAATGGTGAGGAGAGAGTACATTACAGTTATTACAAAGACATGGAGAGAGAAGACACAGTACTGGGTGTGAAGAGGAAAATCTCCTTGTCAGTGGTGTGGAAGAGAGCCTGGAAAGGGGAAAGACTTCAGGCAGGAAGCCCAATTAGGAAGCCATTTCAATAGCAGAGCTGAGAGGAGATGAAGGTCTGCACTAGGGTGGTGACTATGGGAGTAGGGGGAAGGACACGTATCAGGGATGTAGTAGTGGAAACCACAAGATTTGGCAACTGATTGGATATGTGAGGAGAGTAAGGAGTCAAAGGTGAGTGTGAAGTTTTGACACTGGGGGACTGGGAGGTGAAGGTGAGAAGAAGATAATGAATTATTCTGTTTTCGATATGTCAAAGTCTCCAAAAGAGACTGAAGCTTTCCCTGAAAACTTACCAAATCAGCCACTTTAGCCAAATCGATCATTGTGTTAATGTCACATCCACATTCAATAATGGTGAGCCGTCGTTTTTTACCTAAGAATAAAGATGTAGAAAACTTACATTTTAAAAACACCAAAAATCATTAACTCATAAACTGGTTTACTGAAATATTTCTGTCTACCAAAATACTGTGCTATTTTCTGGTGTGGTTTTTTTTTTGGGGGGTAGGGGGCGGGGGGAGCAGTTGACAGCAAAAAATTTGAAACAAAGTGAGAGGCCACTGATTGGGAATGACTGGAATTGTGGTATCTGATTATCATGGAATCTTATTTCAGTTAGAGAAAAATGAATGTGAAAAATTCAGAGAAATATGGAAAGATGCGTACATAGTAGCATGTTTTAAAATAATGTACAGCAAGAAAACAACATATACAACTATTGTAATAATGCTCCTACTCAGTAAATTCCAGTGACCCCATCTTGCCCCAGAATCAAATATATGGTTCTCTGTACAGCTCATAAAGCCCTTCACAACCTGACCTCAATCTATCTTTCCAGTCTTTTTGCACATTACTCCCAGCACTTTATTCTATGGTCCAATCAAGCTAGCTTTCTCTCTCTTCCTCAACTCACACAACTCAGGAACCACATTCTCCATAAAGCCTTTCCTGATCCCCCGAAAAAGTAGCGCTCTCCCTGCCCTTGAATCTGTACTTTCTTTTTATTCTGTACATACTTAAAGATGGACTTGCTTTCTTCCTTGTCTAAATGTAAACTCCTCCAACATTAGGGTTCTTCTGTCCTTTGCATCTGCACGCCCAACATTTCACACAGGCCTGACTGGCAGTTTTAGTAGACTACCAAATCACCTTTGTGTGACAATGATATGATGTGGTAGGAAAGAGATCTTAAGCTGCATGGAAAGGCAGTTTCTAGAACCAGAGGTGGCAGAGCTGTCCCTGACCCTTTTCAGACCCTGCCTGACATATATTATATCTGGCTATAGTTTAGGAGGCACACTAACAAACTGGAAAGTGTCCAGAGAGAAAAAGCCCCCATTCAAACGAGAATCAGTTGAAGAAACCAGAGACATTCAGACTAAAGACAACATGAGAGGTACATCAGAGCTGTCTTAAAGTGTCTAAAGAGCTGCCCAGTGGAAGGCAGATAAGATCCAATACGAGGAAGTGGGAACAATGGATACAAGTTGTAAAGAGGCAAAGAAGAAACCTTTTAACAATCAGAGCAATTAAAACAGCTGTCTCCCGGCAGTGGGCTCTCCCACTGTGGAGGCCTTCAAGCAAAGATTGGAGGACCACGTGGTAGATGTCAGACTAGATGACCCGAGTGCCCTTCCAACTCTAATATTCTATGACTGAATAGAACTCTCCTTAGTAAAGTGATTCATTTTGTGCCAAAGTTGTGATTTATAAAAATGACTAAAATCTGATGTCTATAAGAAAACACAACAAAGAAATAGGCACACGTGAGAACATATTAGCACTATTCATACCTGACACAATTGTTACAGGACCCCTAATTTCTGTCAGCTTCTGTCTTGTAAAATTCCGAATAAGGCACTGAATTAAAGTGCTCTTCCCAACTTTTGGAGGACCCATTACCACAACCACCACTGGTGGGGGTTCCAAGGGAGTTCGATCAACCACTGGAATGTGATGTTTTTTTGTCTTCAAGTCCTGAGTTCTATATGTAAAGAAATAAGAATAAGAAATTCACATATACATACATAATCATGATTAAAAAGTAAACCCGATGACTGCTCTATTTTATGGTAGACAAGTCCTGCTTGTTTCCTTTTGATAAAGAAGTAATTGTCTTCTGTTACGAGTTATCAACTGATCATGCAGATTAGACTAAAAAAACTTTAAAACTTATGTTTCTGAATTTATGAATTTTTTTTGTTTATGAAAAACAAAAGATGTGCACACAGGTGAAAAGAAAAGCAAAAAGCTCTTATCTTTAGTTGCTGGAATCAATATTTTGCAGAGATCACTAAGTACCAAAGGACAATTCAAAGTTTGTGTCATAATGTAAGCTTCCTATAATGTTATTGTTAAGTGACAAGGATAAAGCCTTTCCATGTATTAAATAAAGTAATGCTCTACAATTACAAGGCAGACATCGCTTCACTCAAAATAGAATTCCAGGTCTTTTACAATTCTAAAATTAAATCATTCCATCTCATGGTGTTCACTATATAAAACAAGGGAGCCACAAGACTCAAAATGAAAAACCGCCTGTACCTGTGGAAGGATCGTGCCATCCGAACAGCTGACTGTACAGCAAAAGCCTTCGGGTTCCTCTTCCGAGCATCTTCCTCATCTCCAAGTCCTAGATCCTTCAGGTGACGTTTCTTTTTCTTCTCTGCTTTTGGTCCACTGTTTTTCTTCCTATGTCTTTTCTGATCCTTGTCCTCCATGGTGATTTTTAGCAATCACCTATCACATATATCAAAAGACAATTAGAAATCATCTTTCATTCTGGATGTGACAAACCCGACAACCAGTGGGAAAAATTCCCTATCTGTATGCAAAGACTATGTGTTTGATCATCTAACAGGGACAGAAAGGGGCTACTAAAAATTATTCCCAACTTCACTCTTCCATAAAGTCTATTCCAATCCTCTAATTTTAAGAATAAAGAAACTAAGGGTTAGAAAAGTTAAATAACTTTCCCATGGTCACAAAGCCAATAAATGTCAGAGGCAGAATTTGAATTAAGACCTTTCTTGACTCTACATCCCCCACTTCTGAATAGCTGAATAACTATTTAAGACATAAAGAGATAAGCATCATTTAGACTCCTGAGTCCTACAATTCCATGAAATCACTTGGTCTACTGAGAACAGAAAATTGTCTCTTCATTTATAATTATGGTACAATATATCCCAGCAAAACAATGAAGACAAAGGAAGCATGTCATGCACTTAGGAATAAGCTAAAAAGAAAACAAAAATCTTCATTCAGTTCAGTGAATGCTCTAAACAGCCCTCATTGATTCATCTAAGCTCATACAGACTACTAATTTCTTCAGAACAAATCCAACACATTAGCCTCCGGAAAGAACTAAGAGGCCTGTGTAATACTCATCCCTTCCAGAAACTAGAATCAGAACACATCACTAGGGCATGAATCTGTCAAACAGCTGAATGCCCCCCTAAAAGGACAATAAACCTTAGGGAACACTATCACAATTAACCGTGAGAATAAGGACTATGTATATGGCAAAGGATGCTTAGAGTAAAAATATTCCAAAAGTCCTGAGAAAAATGATGGTGCCAAAATTCATCTACTAGGGGAGTGACGCTCCCTGATTTTTCATTTCCTGTTCTGAGACAACAGAAGTTAAGAAAACTGGTAGAATCACAGAATCAACAATTTCAGAGTTAATCTAGTAGCAACAAATAAAAAGATAAATTCCATTTAAAATAACTGCAGACAATGTAAAATACCTGGTAGTCTTCCTGCCAAGACAAACCCAACAACTACATGAACACAATTACAAAGCACTTTTTACACTAATAAAGTCAGATAGAAACAGGTGGAAAAATATTAATTGTCCAAGGGCAGGCCAGACCAATATAATAAAAATGACAATTCTACTTAAATTAATTTACTTATTCAGTGTCAGGCCTGTCAAACTACCAAAAATTATTTTACAGAGCTAAGGAAAAATTATCAAAGTTCATCTAGAACAAAAGGTCAAGAATATCAAGAGAATTAATGGGAAAAAAGTGAAAGAAGATAGCCTAGCCTAGCTATAGCAGATCTTAACCTGTGTTATAAAGCAGTAATCACCAAAACAATCTGGTAGTGGTTAAGATATACAGTAGGGGATCAGTGGAATAGACTGAGTATACAATACACAGCAGGTAATGACCATCGTAATCTAGCATTTGATAAATGCAAAGATCCCAGTTTTTAGGACACGAACTCACTAACAAAAACCGCTGGAAAAACTGAAAAGCAGATAAACATCTCACGCCATATACCAAGATAAGGTCAAAAATCAGTAAATAAATGTACATAAAGGGTAATACCATAAGCAAATTAGGAGAGTGTGGAATAGTTTACCTGTCAGATCTATAGATAAGGGAAGAATTTATGACCAAACAAGGGATAGACAGCATTATGGAATGTAAAATGGATAATTCTGATTATATTAAATTAATAAATTTCTTCACAAGCAAGACAAATGCAAAAAGATTAGAAGGAAAGCAGAAAACTGGGGAAAAAAATTTGTCTTTCTCTGATAAAGACTTCATTTCCGAAATATGTAAAGAACTGAGTCAAAAAACTTTTTTAAACCAAACAGAAAACTTTATATTTATCCCTACTAAATTTTATGATATTCGATTCAGCCCAACATTCTGGGCCATTGAAATTGTTTTCTAAATTGTGTCTGTTTTCCAGTGTGTGAACTATCCTTTTCAGCTTCTGTCATCTATAAATACAATTTGTCTCCAAAGTCTTAAAAAGCACTAAGACTCATGGGAAACGCTGTGTAACAAATATGACACAGGCAATGTCAAAGAAGAGAAAGGGTACTAGACTTTTCATTTCCAGTTGTGCCGCAGCAAAGGTCAGAAAGACAAATCAGTCAAAGTAAGAGTAGAGGGAAATGACAGACAAGATGTCCTGTCACAAGACAGATAGAAAAGAGAAAATACCCTCCCTCAAGAACCACAAATTCTGCAAATCTTCCTCCTTCCCACAATCAAAATCATAATTTAAGGATCCCGTCTCTTTGATGAGTATCAAACAATAAACATTTATTAAGAGCTTACCACAAGCCAGGCACACTGCTAAGCTCTGGGGAAGAGAGGAAAAGCCAGTCCCTGCCCTGGAGGAGCTTACGATATAAGGGGCGGGGAGACAACATGCCAACACATACGTTCAAAGCAAGCTATCTATGTACAGGATAAATAGGAGACGATTATCTGAGGGAAGGCATGGGAATTAAGAGGGCCCATAGCCAGCTCCTGGGTCTCCATTCATCTTTGTCCAGGGAAGGACCAGGGCAGAACAGCAAAGAAAGCACTAAGCTTAGAGTCAGGAAGACTCGTTAAATCTGGCCTCAGACACTTACTAACTGCGTGACCCGGAACAAGTCACTTAACCCTGTCTGCCTCAGTCGTCTCATCTGTAAAATGAGCTGGCGAAGAAACAGCAAAGCACTTCAGGGTCTTTGCCAAAAAAACAAAAACAAAAAACCCAAATGGGGTCAGGAAGAGTCAGAAATGGCTGAAAATGGATGAATAACCCACAAGGGACGGATCGGTGGAGATTTAGCACATAGCAGGCAAAGGCTGCACGTACGGAGGCCCTGGAGGTCCAACTCTCAGGACCGGCACTTCTTACCTGGGGAAGACTCTAGCCGCTCTATGCCTCAGTTTCCCAGTCTGAAAATGGCTCAGGAAGGAAAAGGGAGAAGGAGCCACACGAAGGGCAAACTAAAGCGGAGCGATTCACAGATGACTCCCCCTTCCCACTTTCTGGAACCCGAGGACCTGAATCCGTCCGTTACCCCTCACCAGGCTGGGGGAGGAGGACCGACTCCCGCGCGGGACACGAGGACAAGGTGGGGTGAGGTGGTGTGGGGGCGGGGGGAGGGCGAGGTAGGAGGACGAGGGTATCTGGTCCGGCAGCCCCCCGGTTCCCGAGGTCCCCCGGGGGCCGCGGGACTCTCCACAGACCACGACCCTTGCTAGTCATCCCCGGGCCCTGGGGCAGATCTTTGTCGACCTCCCGCTCTCCCTCGGCCCGTAACTACCTTCCCTCCTCTTCTCTACTGTCCGCCCGCGGCCGTTACTGGTACTCCCAGGTATCACAGTCCTCTTCTCCACATGGACACCGCCGGAAGCGGAAGTACGTCCTGCACTTTCCTCTCCGCCTCCCCCGAGGCCGTGGAATAAAGTGCCGGGAGAAAAGGAAGGGACGGCTTTTTCTGAGGCGCAGAGGCTGAGACGCATTTGATTGGTTGGCGCCGGAGCGCGAGCACGCATGCGCGCTGTCAGGGGCGTGCAAGCGTGCTCAGAGTTGTCTAGAGATATTCCAGCGGGTGGACGTAGGTTCTTAGGCTCTTGCTTAAAGCGCGTGGCGGGAAGCCTTGGGTTTGAGCTTTTCTAACCCTTGACTAGAGGGATTCCACTTAATAGTAAAACATTTCTGGACCCTCACACGGTAGTATAACGATATGTGGAGACATTAAACTATATATAATATATATATATTTATGTGTGTGTAAATAATGTGTCTATAACCGTGTCTATGTGCATACCTGAAGTAACGTGTATATGTGTATATATAACCATGATATATGTATATAACCACATACATTTGTATATTACCATTCATTTACAGGCTGGCCAACTCTTTGTGACCCCATTTGGAGTTTCTTGCCAAAAAGATTGGAGCGGTTTGCCATTTCCTTCTCCAGCTCATTGTACAGATGAGGAAACTGCGGCAAACAGGATTAAAGTGACTTGCCCAGAGTCACACAGCCAGTAAATGTCCGAGGTCAAATTTGAACTCAGGTCTTCCTGACTCCAGACTCCATCCACAATGCCACCTAGCTGCCCGCATGTATGTGTATTTAACGGTACATATGTACATAAAACCAGGATAGTCCAACCCCACATAATTGAGAACCTCATTGATTGAGAAAATGTAAAACGGAAATGTTTGGTGTCTATATACATATACGTAGTGAAGGACCCCAGTGTAGGAACCACATAGCATTTTCTACTTATCTGGCGCTTACAGAGAAACACAGCTGGATGAAATCTTAAAGATCATCTAGTCCAACCCGCTCATCTTATGGATGGGAGACCCAGAAAGTGAAGCAGTTTGCCCAAGGTGACACAGTTCCTTTTGAGTCCAAATCCAGCGTTCCTTCTACTGCACTGTGATGCCTCCCATGTAAATGTAATTTCTACCATTGGTACGGCATTTAAAAGTTTATGGAGCACTGTACAATTACCTCTTTTTATCTTCTCAACAGCCCTGGGAGGTAGGTGCCATTATTATACCCCTTTAACTACTACTACTACTACTACTACCACTACTACTACTACTACCACTACTACTACTACTACTACTACTACTACTACTACTACTACTACCTCCTAATATTTATATAGTATTTACTAAGTTCCTGTGGCAGGTGCTGTTCTAAACACTTAGCAAACATTACCTTATCTTCACAACAACCCTGGGGGATGGGTGCTGTTATTGTCCCCATTTCATAGATGAGGAAACTGAGGCAACCAAGTCGAGAAATATGCCCGGGGTCTTCTAGCTACTTAATGTCTCAGGCTGAATTTGAGCTCATGACTTCCTAACTCCAGGTCCATTCACACCTAACTACTGTATCAGCCAATGTATGAATTATATTCTTAGAATAAGTAATATATTATGAAATTAACCTGAAACAATTAAGAAAATCCAGGACTTCTAGGTTGAATAAAAATATACTCTAAGCAGTCAGAAAGAAGGAACTTAAGTACTAAGAAGCTACAGTCAGAATCACACACAATTTAGCAGCTTCCACTTTATAGAACTACAGGACTTGGAAGCCAATATTTCAGGAGGCAGAAGATAGAGGCTCATGTCCAAGAATAATTTACTCAGCAAAAGTGAATATTTAATGGGGGTGGGGGAAGAGGGAGGAGAGAGAGAAGGATTTTTTAATGATATAAAGCAGGGCTGTCCAAACTTAGGTTTTTTTTTTTTTTGAAACAATAGACAATATATTTTGATTTGCCATTTTCATGAGAGCTCTGTGGTACCTTGGCTTCTTTTACTAAAGCTTTTATGTAAATTTCTATGCTTGTTGGCGGCTGAGGGCTGCATTTTGGACAGCCTGGACATAAAGGACTTCCAAGCATTCCTAATGATAAGATCAAAGCTATGTAGAAACTTTGAAGTACAAATCAGGAATTAAGAGAAAAATAAAAAGATAAATATGAATGAACCACCATAGGGGCCTAAACAAGGATAAATTGTTTGCATTCTAATATAGGGAAATGATACATGTGTCTCCTCTAAACCCTATTGTCATGAATGTTCATAGAGGGAGCCTAATTAGACTGAAGCCTAGAAGTGGATGTGTTATGCCTTAATTATCTTAATGGAAAGGGAGAGGAAGAAGAATATACTAGGGAACAGAGGGGAAAATTAAGGAAAAATATCTTCCATAATTGGAGTGTTCAAGTAGAAGTCTTGGGGTTCTTAAGCTTTTTTCCTTTCAAGGACCCCTTTGGCAGCCTGGTGAAGCCAACGGACCCTTTCTCAGAATAATGTTTTTAAAGTGCATTAGATAAAACACATAGGATTGCAAAGGGAACCAAATGTTAGTGAAAAGAAAGATGTCACCTCCTCCCCTTTTAAATTCCTGAACCCACCTGAAACCCATCCATGGTGAAAGCTCCAGGTTAAGATTGCCTTTTCTAAAAGGCCCATCAAACACTTTTGGAGAAAGAAGTTTCTCCCTTTTTATTGCTTTTGGCAAAAGGGAAGAAAGGATTCCTGAAGTCGTAGAGCTGCAAATATTTTTCTTCAGAGGTAAAAAAAAAAAAAATTCCTCCAAAGTTTTTCTTTTAAAAAACAATTTTTTTCCCTGAAAATTCTTCTGGTGGCCAAGGAAGAAATCTCTTTGTACTTTCACAGGGAGCAGAAAAAGAGTGGGCAGCTTTCAGAGGTATGGTATATAGCACCACATTTACTCATTTGGGCTAGAGCACTCATAAGCATCAGGATTGGTTTGATGAAGATGATGGAGAAATTCAGAAGCTACTAAATGTCTGTCTCTGACAAGGTCAGTCTTAATTCTATCAAAAGTAAAGTGCATGCAAAGCATAGAGAGATAAAGGATTCTTGGCTCAGTAAGAAGGTAAATGAAATTTGGTTTTACACTGATGGGATAGGCCAAAGACCTATGGCACATCTTCACTACTCAGTGCTGATGGAGCCATATGGATTAGTGATAAGGACATGATCCTGAAGAGATATGTTGAACACTTCCATAGTGTTCTCAACAGACCGACATCAGTCAGTGCTGAAGCCATTAACTATTTACCTCAAGTTAAAGTTAATCCCTCTCTAGTTGAACTTCCAAATGAAGAAGATGTTTTGAATGCCATTAGGTTCTTCTTTTATGGGAAAGTGCCTGGTTCTGATTTTATTGCAGCAGAGATCTACAAGGCAGGGGGTACCCTACTCATACAAAAGCTGATAGAAATCTTCCGGGTATGGCAGGAGGAGGTTTTCCCCCAGGAAATCAAGGATGCCTCTATTGTCCATCTCTATAAAGGAAAGTTAAATAGGCTGTTCTGTGACAATCACAGGGAGAAAGATTCTTGCCAGTCCTCCTTAACAGGGTGATCCTTCACTTGGAAGATGGTCATCTACCTGAGAGCCAGTGTGGCTTTGGAAAGGACTGAGGAACTGTTGACACATGGTGTTTGCTGCTCAACAACTTCAGGAGAAATACCAAGCGTAGAACAGAGATCTAGATGTACACAACGTTTGTTGCTTTAACCAAAGCCTTAGATACTGTTAGTTGCAAGGGCCTGTGGAAGATCATGGCAAAGCTTGGTCCCCCAGAGAAGTTCATCAACTTCCAGGTCTCAGTCTTCTCTGCCTCCTCAGATCCCATAATCCATGCCTCTAATCTGCTTCAGCCAGTCATAGGAGTGGCCATTATCTTTAGCTGCCATCATCATCAAAAACTACAACCTCCATCATCTTCAATGATAAAATTCCCCTCTCTTACCACACTCTCCTGCCCTTCCATCTCTCCCTTTGTATCAGCCAATCAGTCAAAACTTTTAAGCACCTACTATGTGCCAGGTGCTGTACTGAGCACTGAGGATACAAAAGGAAGTAAAAAATGCTTGGCCTCAAGTAGATCTCAATTGAATGAGGGACATAACACTCCTAAATCCATTGATCCTTCCCATCTTGACCTAGGTTCTCATTTCTTCTCCCACCCCCAAGTCTGATCTTGCCTTTTCTTAATTCACAGTCTTGCCTTTTAGATAACTAGTTTAACTCTGTAGTATTTGTCACCCTTGAATCCTTTCCACCCTTCTTCCATCATTTATGTCCTGCCAACCCACAGCCATCTATCTGCTTTCTCTGTTCCTGCAACAATGCTAGAGGCAGTCAGATCACCCTATCATGACTGGGTCTTGTGGAAATTCATGGCCTTTATGATCAGGGCTCTTAACTATAACTGCAGTCCTTTTATTCTTCCCTGATTAACTAACATAACCCCTTCTTCAGTTATCCAACCTCTCTCCTCATCTCCCCAGGGATGTTTTCATTGCCTTTCAGATATGGCCCACTTCATAGTACACAAATCTTTAGTATGAAAGAGATTTATTGTCTCTATGGCCAGAGGAGATCTTCCCCTGGATATTGGATCCTGCCCTATTTACTGAAAAAATGGGAGTTGAGATGGCGGCTGGTAAGCAGGGACTAGCGTGAGCTCTGTACCGAGTCCCTCCAAAAACCTATAAAAAATGGCTCTGAACCAATCCTAGAATGGCAGAACCCACAAAACAGCAGAGGGAAGCAGGGCTCCAGCCCAGGACAGCTTTGATGGTCTCTGGGTGAGGTCTATCCCACACGGACCTGGGAGCTGGGAACGGAGTGGAGCAGAGCCCAGCCTGAGCAGCGTGGACCATCCAGACCAGAAGCCGGGCAGAGGGGGCCCTAGCGCCCTGAATCAGTGAGCTGCGGCAGTTACCAGACTCCTCAACCCACAAACACCAAAGACTGCTGAGAAGGTTAGTGGGAAAAGCTGCGGGAGTGGAAGGAGTTCGCGGTTAGGCTTCCAGCCCCGGGGGCAGCGGAGGTGGGGCAGCCAAGGCTGTTGTTACTTCCGGTCCCAGGCCCACCTGGTGGGAGGAATTAAGTGGTGGATCAGAGCAGGAGTGCACAGCCTGCTGAAGATCTAAGCCCAGTCCGGGTTGGGGGTTGGGGAAGGAGCAGCACTGGTGTGGCAGAGCCGGCACCTCCCTCACAAACGTGGAACATAGAACTCTCTAGTCTACAAGCAGTCATACCCCCACTGAAAAACTCAAAGGTCAAGTTAGTTGGCTGGGAATATGGCCAGGCAGTGAAAACACACAGAGATTCAGTCTCAGACTTTGGATTCTTTCTTTGCTGACAAAGAAGACCAAAACATACAGCCTAGAGAAGTCAATAAAGTGCAAGAGCCTACACCAAAAGCCTCCAAGAAAAACGTGAACTGGTCCCAGGCCATGGAAGAGCTCAAAAAGGATTTGGAAAAGCAAGTTAGAGAAGTAGAGGAAAAATTGGGAAGAGAAATGAGAAGGATGTGAGAAAACCATGAAAAACAAATCAATAACTTGCTAAAGGAGACCCAAAAAAATACTGAAAAATACACTGAAGAAAACAACACCTTAAAAAACAGACTAACTCAAATGGCAAAAGAGCTCCGAAAAGCTAATGAGGAGAAGAATGCCTTGAAAGGCAGAATTAGCCAAATGGAAAAGGAGGTCCAAAAGACCACTGAAGAAAATACTACCTTAAAAATTAGATTGGAGCAAGTGGAAGCTAGTGACTTTATGAGAAATCAAGATATTATAAAACAGAACCAAAGGAATGAAAAAATGGAAGACAATGTGAAATATCTCATTGGAAAAACCACTGACCTGGAAAATAGATCCAGGAGAGATAATTTAAAAATTATTGGACTACCTGAAAGCCATGATCAAAAAAAGAGCCTAGATATCATCTTTCAAGAAATTATCAAGGAGAACTGCCCTGATATTCTAGAGCCACAGGGCAAAATAGAAATTGAAAGAATCCATCGATTGCCTCCTCAAATAGATCCCAAAAAGAAATCTCCCAGGAATATTGTTGCCAAATTCCAGAGCTCCCAGGTCAAGGAGAAAATACTGCAAGCAGCCAGAAAGTAACAATTTGAGTATTGTGGAAACCCAATCAGAATAACCCAAGCTCTGGAAGCCTCTACATTAAGAGATCGAAGGGCTTGGAATACGATATTCTGGAGGTCAATGGAGCTAGGATTAAAACCTAGAATCACCTACCCAGCAAAACTGAGTATCATGCTCCAAGGCAAAATATGGATTTTCAATAAAATAGAGGACTTTCAAGCTTTCTCAGTGAAAAGGCCAGAACTGAATAGAAAATTTGACTTTCAAACACAAGAATCAAGAGAAGCATGAAAATGTAATCAAGAAAAAGAACAAGAAAAAGAAATTGCAAGGGACTTACTAAAGTTGAACTGTTTTGTTGACACTCCTACATGGAAAGATGATGTGTATGATTCATGAGACCTCAGTATTAGGGTAGCTGAAAGGAATATGCATACATATATGTTTATGTATATATATGGGTGAATGTGTATGTATGTATGTATCTATGTGTATATATATATATGTGGAGAGAGAGAGAGAGAGAAAGAGAGAGAGAGAAAGAGAGAGAGAGCGGACACAGGGTGAGTTGAAGATGAAGGGAAGATATCTAAAAGAAATAAAATCAAATTAAGGGATGAGAGAGGGAGATAAGGAGAGATAGAATGGGGTGGATTATCTCGCATAAAGGTGGTAAGAGGAAGCAGTTCTGTGGGAGGAGGGGAGAGGGCAGGTGGGGGGGGGATGAGTGAACATTGCTCTCATCAGATTTGGCCTAAGGAGGGAATACCATACATACCCAATTGGTAATCTTACCCCATAGGAAAGAAGAGGGAAGAAGATAAAAAAATGGGGGGATGATGGAGGGGAGGGCTGATAGGGGTGGAGGTAGTCAAAAACAAACACTTTTGAAAGGGGACAGGGTCAAGGGAGAAAATTTAATAAAGGGGGATGGGTTGGGAAGGAGCAAAATATAGTAAGTCTTTCACAACATGAGTATGGTGGAAGGGTTATACATAATGATACACATGTGGCCTATGTTGAATTGCTTGACTTCTTAGGGAGGGTGGGTGGGAAGGGAAGAGGGGAGAGAATTTGGAACTCAAAGTTTTAAAAACAGATGTTCAAAAACAAAAAAAAAATGTTTTTACATGCAACTGGAAAATAAGATACACAGGCAATGGGGCATAGAAATTTATCTTGCCCTACAAGAAAGGAAGGGAAAAGGGGGTGGGAGGGGAGTGGGGTGACAGAAGGGAGGGCTGACTGGGGAATAGGGCAACCAGAATATATGCCATCTTGGAGTGGGGGGGGGGGTAGAAATGGGGAGAAAATTAGTAATTCAAACTCTTGTGAAAATCAATGCTGAAAACTAAATATGTTAAATAAATAAAAAAATATAAAAAAAAAGAAAAAATGGGAGTTGAAGCAGGAGTCATTTGAACCTTTGTGTTGGTTGCTGTTACCCTCCATGACTAAGAATTTTTAAGGTTTTTTTCCTTCATTTGAAGGGGATCATACAAAATTGCACAGGAAGCAGCCAGAAAGTTGAGTGTCCTTTAGCCTATCATTGCTCCTTTCTTTTAGAAACTAATTGATAAATCAGTTTGGATGAAGGTGGCCAGTGGAATGCCTTGAGACTTTCCTTAGCCCCTCTTCATGTAATGTTTTTATCAGCAATTTGGAGGAGAAACACAGATGGTAAACTTAACAAATTTATAGATGTTAATATATTGGTAGACAGAAAGGGCATTAAAAATCTTAATAGCCTGGAATTATGAAACAAATTTAATAGAATGAAATTTAATAAAATCAAGGCCTTCATTTTCTCATCTATAAAAATGAGGGTATGAGACCAGTTGATTTCTAAGGCCTTTTCTATGTTTGATAGTCCAAGCTTCTGAATGTAAAATAAGATGTACAATTTTAGACTATTGGGTCTCTAGCTAGACTTCAGGATTTTTTTTACTTGACTGCAAGTTTAAAATGTCAGTGCTTTGTGTCTGGCAGAAAGCTATTACAGCCTCCATCCAAACTGCTATATTTCCTAAATGAAATCTATTGCTGCCTGCCTTCTCTGTTTTATGGAAATCACACATGCCAGGTCTGGAGCATTAGATTCAGTTCTATCTTCCACAATTAGGAAAGATGTTGCTAAGTTGGTGCATATCCAGAGAGAGCCACCAGGAGGATGAAAAGCCTGGAAACCATGTCGCAGGAAGACTAGATGATGTAATTAGAAATAGCTTAGAGAAGACCTAAGATTGATGTGATAATTTTCTTCAGTTATTTGAAGAGTTCTTATATAGCTGGCAGTTACAAGGAAGCAGGCTTTAGCTCAGTTTCAGGGAAAACTTTAGAATAATAAGAGCTCCTCAAAAAATGGAACGTGATGCCTGTGTCGGGAGGAAGTGTTCAGGCACAGGGTGACTGACCCCTCCTTGAAGCCTACTGTGTCATAGTGTTCATTCCTGGGGATAGAAACAGAGGACCCCTGGAAGCAGAGAAAAGAGCAAGTTACAGACTCAAGAGAGAGAAAGCTCTACTAATCTAGGCAGCCTCTGCAGAGGAAAAGACCCTGGAATCCCAGCTGACCAACTCAGTCAGCAGAGACACTGCCACCAAGGGAAGATATGTGAGGATTCAACGGACAGAGCAAGGAATTCCAGGCTCTGCAGTACCAGGTTCTCTGAGTCTTCCTTTGCCACAACTCGTTCATATACATATGCCTCACTATCTTTGTACTTTATTTCTTAGTCCATTCATCCCTAGGATGTAGTTTGTATTTGTGGCAGGGAGTGACTCAGTTTCATGGGAGGAATATTTTGTTCTTATTATTCCATCTTAATAAATGCTTTTGCTAAGAGCTAATTATGTCTACTGGCTGATTGTTTAAGAGAAGGACACCTATTGGGGCTCAATGGTTTTAGATGGGCAGAACCACTGAGCTACCCCTAGAAGCTGGTGTAGATGCTCCCCCTGGGAATGCAACCTGAAAAACTGCAAGTGAGATTATAGAGTACCCCTCAAAGGTGTTAGAGATACAAAGCACTCTACAAACTTTAAAATAATATGTCAGTATTGATTCTTAACTGGTCACACTTCCATATACCTGACAAGTAGTCACAGAATCTTGGCTTGAAAAATTCTAATGAGGGGAGACCTACAACCTTCCTAAGATGCCCATTCTGCTTTGTGGAAACTTTAATTGTTAAACTTAACTTTAAAATTTAAAATAATTTTGCTTAGTATTTTTTTCTTGGTGAGAGGTCATAGGTGACCTTGAAGTAGGTGTGAGGTATGAACAATACTTTTGGGTGCCAGGACAAATGCTTTGGTGTAATATTAATGAAACCAAAGCATTACCATTACTTATGCTAGTTTGTTATTACAAACATGTAGTTTATTTTTAAATTTTTATTTATATTTTTAAACATTTCATTTATTTCTATTATGCCCTTTTCAAATACAGGCTCCTACAAACACGCATCTATCAAAGTCATACATCCATTCATATTGTTTAAGTAAAACAAAGGTTTGAACATAATCAACAGATCTTTTTTAAAAAAATTATTTTTATTATTGCCAACATTAACAAACATGAACATTTTCCTGTACAAAGAACAGAAAAATAGGACTGTATCTAAAACTGTGATTCTCTACCATGCACACCTTGGTTATTTTCTAGGCATAGTTCAGACTTAACAAGGTAGCTCCATCACTGGCCTACTCTGCTTTTTCCCCTTCTGAAATTTCCTCTGCTCTCTTCTGTGTTTTAATGATTCATCGATGCTTTCTTTAAGAGGAAGAATTTATTGTAAAGGGAGAAAAGGGACTAGTCAACGAAAGCCCAGTCCTGGAAGCTCATGCAAACACTGAGGCTGGTGAGCTTGCTTCTGGAAGATTGTGAGGATATAAAATAGAGGCCTGGTTGCCCACTTAGAACAGGGCTCACCAAACCCTAGTGTTAGCCCGCATGCTCCAAGGACTAGCCTCCTCTTTCTCTGTCACAACAACTCCCTCCTGAGGTTAAGAATCTTCTCTCACAAATGAGTATGATCGCCAAAAACCAAACCACATATGGTCCTTGTTTGAAAATCCATTTTTCACCCTTCATCTTTGTGCCAAGAGGTGAGAAGCATCAGTCTTCTGCAGTGAGGACTGGTCATTAGTTTCATCATGGTCCTTAAGTCCTCCACAGCTGTTTTCCTTTCCAATGTTGGATTCATTGTTCTCCTCATTTCACTCAGCCTCAGGCCCTATAAGTTATCCCAGGTTGTTCAGAATAGGCCCTTCTGACAGTGCCCATGGCACAATAATATCTACTTTCACATACCGTAATTTTTTCAACCATTTCCCAATTGATGAACATCCACTTTGTTTCCACATCTTTACGGCAACAAAATGTTTATTTTTGTATGTTTAATTTCTGAAATGATGGGATTATTCTAGATGACCCTTAAAGTCACTTTTAGCTTCAGATCTATGATCCTATTTCAGATTGGGGTTGTTTCCATGTGTTATACCTCCTGCCTCTTTGCCTTTTCCCCTAGGTATGAGTTATAGACCCCTTCCATCTCCACTTTCTAGATTCCCTGTTTTCTTTTTTTTTAATTTATTTTTTATTTTTAGTTTATAACACTCAGTTCCACAAGTTTTTGAGTTCCAAATTTTCTTCCCCTTCTTCTCCTCCCCGCTTCCTCCCAAGATGGCATGTAATCCCATATAGGTTCTACATATACCTTCACATTGAACTTATTTACACAGTAGTCAAGTTGTAAAGAAGAATTATAACCAATGGAATGAATCATGAGAAAGAAGAAATGAACCAAAAAAAGAAGAAAAGAAAAAAAAGACCAAATAGTTTTGCCTCAATCTGCATTCAGACTGTAATTCTTTCTCTGGATATGGATAGCTTTTTCCATCATGTGGACTTCCCGTTTTCTTTCCAAAGACACATTTCTTCCCTAAGGCCTCTCCTGCCATACTGTCACACTCACACACTGGTTAATGTTCTCTACCTCTTGACATGACTTTGTATTTACTTCTCTGTATCCTGGAAGCCTGGCCCTATGGGAGCAACCTGGTTCTGGAGTCAGAGGAGCTCAGGTGCAGATCAGCCTTTGACATTTCCTATCTGGGTGGCATCCCCTGTCTAGGCCTCCTTCAGTTTCCTCCCTTGCTCAAATGAAGGCCATGCACTCAGTGGCTTCTCACGTCCCTTCTGCCCTAAATATATGAACCTGGTTTTTATACTGGGAGCTCACAGGCTCCCTGAGGGGAGGGACACTTTGTCTTAGTTTACAGATTACCTAGAAAAGTATCTTGTACAGAACATGTCCATGGTACTTATGGAACTGAATAGCCTTTAGGTAGCTTAGAGGCTCCCCTATGTATTTATCTGTGTCCCATCTGTAACTCAGCTCCAGGGTGGAGATGCCTGAGAAGAGCCTACAGAATTGAAAAGCCTCATGCAGATGCTGAGAGGCAGCTGCCCCTGGAGGTGAGAAGATGGGGGTTCAATTCCTGCCCCTGATTCTTCCTCTTCCTCCTCTGGGCTGAGTGAGCAGATAGATCCCTCCACTGATGAAATCACAAGGTCAGCTTAAAAACAAGACCAACCAAAGTACTTCTCCCAGGAGACCTAGGGTGATTCCCAAGAGCTCTGAGAGATTCAAAGATTGGCTCAGAGTCATATAGTCAGGCTATACCTGGACTAGAACCCAGGTCATATGACTCCAAGTGCACATCTTCGCTCATGATGCCAGGCTTGCCTCTTAACATTTGAGCTAGCTTCTAAATTCTACTTTCATAAGTACCCACTACATTGTGCTAGGTTTTTGTGGAATATAGATCAATATAATTTGGTGCCTTTAAGCCATTTAAGAATAACTTTGGAATTCCTTCTTAACAAACTACTCCTTTTTAAGAATATAAGCACACACAGCCTGGGTCCTAAAGTCCCTATGATTACATTGGTGTGTAGAAAACTTCTAAAGAAAATCTCTCTACCAATAATAACAGTAATAAACTATTTTACTACACATATGTAGAGAGATACATATAGCTAACTTAAGGTTTGCAAAGCACTTTGCAAATATGATTTCATCTTCACCAAAAGCTTGGGTGCTATTATTAGCCTCCTTTTACAGAAGGCAGACAGAATTTAAGTGACTTGCTTAAGGTCACACAGATAAATGTTAGGGACAGTGTGGGATCTCAGGTCTTTCTCTGTTCCAAATCCAAGGTACCACCTAGTTGGTGTTTGAACACTGTACTTTCTCTACAGGCAGAACATATATTTCTTTTTTAATTTTTAAAATTTATTTTATTTTTAGTTTATGGAATAAAGCAAGCATTTCCATAACACAGTAAAATAAAAAAAGGTGAGTGCACATGGAACTACAAATCTATCACATACAACTTGCTATTCTTTCAAAATATATAATAAAATCACCATTTAAATTTCTTTTTGTCTTTTGTTTTCCTCTTTTTCCAACTTTTCCCCCCACCTTTTAGATGGCAACCAATAGATACAATTATATATATGCATATATACATGTAAAATCATTACGTACATACACATATACATACACACACATACACACCTACACATACACCTACACCTACACATATACCTATACATATACCTATACACATACATATACACATATCAGTTCTTCCTCTGGATGCAGATAGTGTCCTCCTTCAGATGTCCCTGGTAGTTAATTTGGTTATTTATAATAGTCGAAACGATTTCACTCAAAGTTTTTCTTCAAACAACAATGTTGTTACTGGATACAACTTTCTTTTGGTTCTACTCATTTTGCACTTCATTATGTCATACAAGTGTATATATGTTCTTCTAAGATCATTGAGCTCATCATTTTTTATAGCACAGTAGTTTTTCATCACAATCATGTACAACTTGTTCAGCCATTCCTCAATTGGTGGACATCCCCTCAATTTCCAGTTCTTTGCCACCACAAAGAGAGCTGCCATAAATGTTTTAGAAAATATAGGTTCTTTGCCTTTTTCCCTAGTTATTTTTGGAAATATACCTAATAGTCTTATTGCTGGATAAAAGGGGACAGGCAGTTTGATAACTCTTTGGGCATAATTCCAGATCGGAGAGTATGTATTTCAGAGACAAGTCTTTAATTACTCAAGTCTTTCTAGCTCTGGAATCAGCTCTATATGCAATGAGCCCTTTTGCCTTTTATTCTCTCATTGAGGAAGATAAATATGTGCCATTACTGTTATGACCTGTTACAAAATTTGTGAAAAACAATGTTAACCCATCCTACAAGATTGCAGTAAAGCATTCCACTAGACTGGAGTAACAGAATTTAACCTTTCAAGATATCAGGAGAAGAAATTCACCAGGTCTAGTATCTCATAAATAATGACTGCTTTATAATATTTTTAAAATATTTTCAAGCATCACTTATGCTCCTTCAACAATGGGTTTATTGCCAACTTCAAGACACTGAGCTCAACCATAAAGGGAGCAAGCACTGCCCTTCAAAAATCGGCTCCCTCTGCCCCCAGCCAGTTCTTTCTTTTAGGAGTTTGCATTCTCCTTGGGAGATATGACATGCAGATTGATAAACATGTCCTGGGTAATTTGGAGAGGGGAGAGAATATTAACAAAGCAAAAGAGAGGAGAGAGATTGATTCCAATTCACAGCAAATCTCAATGTGCTGTTTCACAATTAACTGTACAGTTACAATAGACCTAGTAAGAGACTTAGCTCATCCATTCATTCAATGACCATTTTTTTCAAGGTCCAAGGGCATGGCACTGTGTACTAGAGCAGAAGCTGAGGGGAAATTCGAACTAGTAAAAATCTTCTAAAACTAACCCAGAAACTATCCCCTCAACTGAATGAATAAAACTCAAATTTATTCAAACCACAAAAAAACCATACAGAAGTTTTCCCATCCTCCCCATTGAAAAGTAAGTGAATTTCAGCCAGGCCTTGAGGACAAAGATCATGTTACTTACTAAAAGAATCCAGCTTCCTCTCCTCTGGTGCTGGGTTGGTGGCCTTCTTCCTTGGAGAGACAAAAGATCAGGTCCAAATAGTAGAAAGTAATGCAGGAGCACTGAAGCTTGGGACATTTGCACTGTCCCCTCAAGTTCTAACCCATAGAAACCAAGAGCCCTGCTTCCTTTTATTTTCTGGAGAAGCTCTCTGAAGGCAGTTTCACCATTTATATAGGAATAAGTACCTCCTACAAAGGACTAAGTCTATTAGGTGGAATAAAACCAAGATTGGCATGAAAGGGAGAGGCCTCTTATCTTAGTACTCAGGAAAATCAGGTGTCAGCTTGAACTCCAATTGTAATCTTCTCACCCAACAATTAAAACAAGTTTCCCAGAAGGAAAGCCTATATTGGCCAAAAGAAACTAAATAAACCTGGTAACAGGGAGGCTATAAGAGGCTAAAACTACACAGAGGTTGCTAACTTGACTTGTTGTTAAAAGAAACTTCTTCACTGGGGAATTCCCCTAGTGCATTCCCAAGCCCAGCCTCTATAGTTCTGAAGCCTTGTTTTACAAAGCTGGAAGCTGAATAAAGAGAGCTATGTGGGAAAAAGACAAGGCTTCATTGACCTTAAATTCTAGCAGACCCTAAGCCATGGGTTCCCAAAGTGGGTGATACTGCCCCCTGGGGGGCACTGGAACAATCCAAAGGAGTGATAGCAGCCTCTGCTGCAACTGCGGGGGCGGGGGGGGGGGGATTGAATAAAAATGAGTAGACTATAGAAGCATAAGGAAAGAAGAGAAGAGAAGAGAAGAAAATTTTGAAAAACCATTCATACATGTTTCATTTGTTGTGTAACAGAGTTAAATTCATAGTGATTGTATTATTTTCCAAATAAACACACAAAATGCAAGTTATAACCCATCAATGGTCAAGTCCTCCAACAGGTCTTAATAAGCAAGTGTTGGCAGGTGAACATGTTGTGAACAGTTACATGATGCAATATTGCATCATCAAAATTTCAATGTAGGAAAAAACCCACAAATTTACAATAAATTATTAAATTTAAGATGTGTAATTTTTAAAAATTTATATGTTTTAGGGGGCAGCTAGGCGGTGCAGTCAGTAGAGCACCGGCCCTGGAGTCAGGAGGACGTGAGTTCAAATCTGGCCTCAGACACTTGTCACATGTACTAGCTGTGTGACCTTGGGCAAGTCACTTAATCCCAATTGCCCTGCCCCCCCCCCAAAAAAAACAAAAAAAAATTTATATGTTTTGAAATGACACAAATTTTAAGAAGAATTGTTAAAGGATTAAAGATAGTAGATTTCCAGGGTGGGGGTTGCTGAGTAATTTTTTTTTGAAAAGGGGGTGGTACTTATAAGGCTGTATCCCAAAAAGATCATACAAGTGGGAAATGGGCCAGTATGTACAAAAATATTTATAGCAGCTTTTCTTGTGGTGGCAAAGAATTGGAAATCAAGGGGCTGCCCACCAATCGGGGAATGGTAAACAAATTATGGTACCATATTTCCCCATGTATAAGATGCACCTTAATTTGGGGGCCTGAAATTTGAAAAAAAAAGTATTACATAAAGTTATTGAACTCAAGTTTTATTCAACTGCTCATAGCTTTCAGGCATCTTTTGGGCAAGTCTGGTGCATGTACACATCCTTAGTCCATTCTGTTTCATGAACATGAAGCACCAATTATGTCCCCCTTTGAAACCAGTAACTTCTTTTTCATCAACAATTCTTCTTGCCTCATGATGAACCATCTTTGTGGACACAGGAATTCCAATTGTCCTTTGCTCTTCAATCCATATCTTCAATTCCCTCTCTAAATGAGGCCATTTTGCTGACTTGCCTCTCATAGCCTTCTTCTGCCCTGGCATTTTCAGTAGGGTTTCTTCTTCCTGTAGTCAGTCTTGGATTGTTTTCTCAATTGGTGGAGGACCAAACTTATGTTCAGCAGCACGATTTCCATTCACTTTTGCAAACTGGGTCACTTTTAACTTAAATTCAGCACTGTATGAAAATCTTTTCTGAGCCATTTCTGGGCAGAACATGGCAAAATGTAACCTAATGTAGTGGTAACAAATGCGAAAAATTAAGCACAAAGACAATAAGCGGGAAAAAGCATGAAATGCAAGTAAAAAAATCTACAACCACTGTATAAGATGCACTGAGTTTTTAGACTCCAAATTTTTCAGAAAAGGGTGCATCTTATACATGGGGAAATATGGTAGCTTGTTGAGTTGAGTTGTATGCAAGGTCCTTGAAATGAATGATGGAGGATGGAGGATTGAGGCTGACACTTTCAAGCAGAAAGATTGAGAACTTTGGAGCTAACAACGCAGTCTTTTGAAAACAGCATTTGTGTTGGAAAAGATGTGGGAAAATTGGAACACTAATGCATTGTTGGTGGAGTTGTGAATTGATTCTCCATTCTGGAGAGCAATTTGGAACTTTACCCAAAGGGCTATACCTTTTGTGCGTACCCTTTGATCCAGAAATACCACTTCTAGATCTGTATCCCAAGAGATCATAAAAATGGGAAAAGGACCCCACAAGTACAAAAGTATAGCAGCTCTTTTTTTGGTGGTAAAGAATTGGGTATTGAAGGGATGCCCTTCCGCTTTGGAATGGCTGAACAAGTTGCAGTATAAGAGTGCAATGGAATACTATTGTTCCGTAAGAAATGATGAGCAGGTGAACTTCAGAAAAACCTGGAAAGACTTGCATGAACTGATGCTGAGTGAAGTGCGAAGAAACAGGAAAACATTGTATACAGTAACAGCAACATTGTTTGATGACCAACTTTGAAACACTTAGCTCTTCTCAGCATTTCAATAATATAAGACAATTCCAAAAGACTCATGATGGAAAATGCTATCCACATCCAGAGAAAGAACTGTGGAGTCTGAATGCAGATCAAAGCATAACATTTTTTTTCTCATTTTTCCCTTTGGTTGTAATTCTTCTTTACAACATGACTAATGTGGAAATATATTTAATATGATTGTAGATGTATGGCCTATATCTGATTACATAATATCTTGGGAAGGTGGGAAGGAAAGGAAGGGGAGAAAATTTAAAATTCAACATCTTATAAAAGTGAATGTTGAAAACTAAAAATAAATAAATAGATTTTGGGGGGAATAAAGAAAAAAGAAAAAAGAAAGAAAACAGCACTTGTATTAGACAGACTGGGGGCTGCCAACAGGCTCCACTAACCTGGCCTTCAAAAAGAAGACTTGGTCTCTGACACAGACTATTTGTGAGGCCCTGGCCGAGCCGTCTCTCAGGACTCTGAACAATAATATAAGATAGGAAATTTGAGGGTGAGAGGGGAAGGGTTAACTTGCGTTGATAGAGAGAGCTTCCAGGAGCGCCTGATTCCAGTGAAGTCACAGGTCCCATCCCTAACACTAGAGGCAAAAGCTGTTCTTTGTACTCCCAATAGTTAGCCCAGGGCCTGACACACAGTAAGCACTTTCCTAAATGCTCATTGACTGATTGACTACTAAGTGCCTACACTAGATTAGGGAGAATCCAGGGACAAAAATCAAAGTCTCTGTCTTGTAGTTGCTTAGTGTATACTTTGCATTACTTTCATGGAAGTTTTCTCTTGACTTGACCTCTCCTCCCATTCCCTGCCCCTAGCAGAATGGAACCACTCAGAGGGCATGAAGTTTAATTTGTGAGCACAACTTAAAGTCCCTTCACCTTGAAAATATTCGTGTAGCAGTCACTAGGCACTGTCCCAAGCTTCCTGCACTAGGGGCCAGGAGCCTGGTTTACTGGCTTCCACTCTGGGGGGGCCTGAGGTGCTGGCAGCTTGCTCACTCAGCTGGAGTGGCCTGGCCTGGTTGCTCCTGTTGTACCCTGGGTTTGGGGGTTGGCAATGTTGCCTGCTGGGCTGGGGCTAGAAGCCTCCCAGTGGGCATGCTGTGCCACTAGACTGCTGAGCCAAGACATTGGGGCGGGGTTGCTGATCTGTTGTGTGGCTAAGAGATTCCCTCTGGCTTGCCTAGACACAGTTTGCACTGGGCTTCCCTGCACTCCCCTTTTACCCAAGTGAGACAGATCTTTCCTAAAGTCCCAAGTTCTCTTGGGCTGTAAAATTGTTTCACTGTCTTTTTGTGGGTTTTATCACTCCAGAATTCTTTTAGAGGCTTGATTTAACAGTTGTTTCTGAGGGAAAATGGGGAGAATTCAAGCAATTTCCTGGCTTCTCTCCTTCATATCAGGTTTGCCTCCTTTAAACCTCAGAATTCTCTTATTAATTTTGAATCTTGGAGGCTCCACTGGATCTTTTTACATTTCCACCACCTGAATACCTCTTTGCTTAGCTCCAAAATTGAAAGCTACTCCTTGCTGAAATGGTGTGTACCAGCTACACTGAGCTGGAGCTAGTTTATCTGCAGCTCAAACTGGCATAGCAGCTGCAACCTTCGGAGAGAGATTTCTCTAGGGTGACCCATGTCTTTTCTGTAATCTCTTTAATGGCTTCTTCATCAAGACTTTGCAGGTCTGGGTCATCTGCATTCACAACTTCTTTGGGAAGCAAGTCAGTGTACTTGCTATAAATGACCTTGTTCCCTGTCCAGCAATTGCATAAGATTTAATTTTTTCCTCTGCATCCACCTGAATGGCCAGTGCATTGGACATTTTCTTCCTTCTTCCAATATCCAATGGGAATTGGGCCACATGTATTTCTGGAAAGGCACCTCTATCTCAAATCCTTAAACAACACAAAGTACCCAACCTTTCTGATACACATAAAGGGGAGGTTCTCTTCTTGACAAGATCAGTGCAGTCTGCCTTGATCTCTGTGATCTTGCCCTTTCCTCAGCCTGAAGCTGGACCTGAGAATCTGAGTTGGAGCAGATAAGAGTGGGTCACAGCCATCTTCTTCTGCTGCTTCTAATGCTCAAATTTGGCGAGCTCTTCAGCCAGTCTTGGCTCAGCCATAGCCCACCCCAGCCTCCCTACCTAAGACTGGTTTCTTCAACCCCACAATCATTTTTTTGTTATTTGATTTTTTTTTTACAAAAATAGTTATATATTGGTTAGAGAAAAAAAAAAGAAAAAGCCAAATCAAGAATGAACATTGGGACACTTGTGTGGCCTTCAGTGGGGTATGTATCATGTAAAAGATAGTAGAAGCACCTATGCAAATGACTGAGGAATGTGGACATTCCCTGGGTCATAGTGCCCCCACACCCCCAGCCAGATACCAAAGCTCTCCTGTCACTGGTGGCAACCATGAATGGCTGGTCTGTATAAACTGCTACCCTGACCCAGTCTGGCTATTTTATCTGTCCTTTGCCCACCATCAGAACCTAGAGCCATTGTTTAGTTACAAGAACTACATATCCTCAACGCTCCATTTGTAGGCAAGTTCCTCAATAGTTTTCTTGCTGGCAAGACTAGCAAAACGCCTCTCCTCAAATCCATTGGACCTGTCCACACCATCCCAGCGATACCCAGGCCAGATATTGAATCTGTTGAGGGGAGGTGCAGGGCCATTGTAGCAAGGCTTTTCTTTCTTATCCTTGTTCTTCTTGGACTTATTCTTCTTAATGAAGTTGGCCATGGGGTCACCCTCTCTCTCCTGCTCTCGGAGCATCTGATCCAGGTCCTCATCATTGATGTACCTAGCCAATGGCTTCTGCATCTCCTTTATTGCATCCTCCACATTTTGTTGCTGCTGCCAGCTCTGGGCAAGGCCCTTTCCCCACTGAGCATACTGTTCATTTTTCTCAGACTTCTCTTCTTTTCATCATTGCTCTAATCTTTCCAGCTTTGAGTCCCTCTTGTGGCCAGACTTATCTCGAAAAATGGTTTCAGCATTTTGGAATTCAACTTCCAAATGTTTGGTTTCTTGGTCCTGCCTCCTGAGCTCCTGCTGCTCTCTCCTTGCATAAGACACCAGACCAGTTTTGGTCCCAGAAAATATCTTCATGGCCTTAGCTCCAGGAGGCTGACTCCTTCGGGGTGGAGAGAGATCTGAATCAGAAGACCTGGTTTTCTGCTTCCTTCTTGGTGGGGAGAGGTCTGAATCAGAGTCTCATTTCTGCTTCTTCCATGGTGGAGTCAGGTGTGAATCAGAGGCCTGTGAAGCATCTACATCATGCCTTTGGTGTTTCTTGGTTGAGAGGTTCGAATGGAATCTCCTGTGGCTAGGAGAAGGATCTCTGGAGTCATGCAGTTGTTTCCCTGGCCCAGGAGAGGAAGGCGATCGATTTTTATGTTGAGAAGATTCATCCCCATGTCTACTGTTCTTCTTCAAACCTAGAGAGGACTTAGAAGAGGCTTTACTAGACAATGAATGATAAACCTCAGGAGCTAAATCTGACAGGTTAAGATGGGTCCTTCTGGGCAGTGATGAATCTGGAGAGTCATGACGGGCTCTCCTGGGGGGCGAGAGGTCTGGGGAGTCGTGACGGACTCTCCTTGGAGGCGAGGGTTCTGGGGAGTCTTGCCGGGTCCTCCTGGAAGCCGAGGAGTCTGCGGAGTCGTGATGGGCCCTCCTGGGTAGGGATAGGTCTGGCTTTAGTTTTGCTAGGAGCTTCCACTTGTTTCCTGTCCGGAATGCCTCCATTTGCTTCACTTCTTCTGGGCGTTCATCAACGAATTCAGCCACCACAGGCAAATCTCCCTCATCTTCCTTTTCTTCTTTTTCTGACTTAGTAGAAATATTTGCCCAGCTCACATCATCGTCCACAATCCTCAGCACTTTCCCTCTGGCACCAGTCGCTTTCCTCTGCTTCTTGAGGCTCCTAAGACTAGACTCAGATCCCCCGTCAACCGGGGCCGACAAGTACCGCTTCAGATACTCAGCCTTGGAGAATGACAGGGCAGCCCCCATGGCAACCCAGGGGGATCGTTTAAAAAAAAAGTTTTGAAGCCTCACTTATGCTCCTGATTCAGCGATGCCTTTATTGCTCAGGGCAACACACAGCATTCAACCCTAAGGACAGATAGCAACCTCCTCCAAAAATCTGCCCACCCTTAATCAGTTTTTCCTTTCTGAGAGTGCAGTCCCTTCATTTATATAGGAAAAATACCTTGGCCAAAGGACTACTTCAAAGAAGCCTGGGGCCTCTTATACTCAAGAAAAGTAGGTGTGAACTCAGACTTCAATTGGAATCTCCTCCCCCCCTACCCCCTTCCACCTCGATTCTAAAATCTGAAGCTACAGTTTACTAGAAAGGAAGTTGACATTGGCCAAAAGAACCTAAATAAGCCTGGTAACAGGAAGATTATAAGAGGCTAATACTACAAAGTGCTGAGAAGCTGCTAACTTGTCTTATTAGTTAGAAGGAATTTCATCTGGGACTTCCCTAGATCAATGAATTCACAAGTCCAGTCCCAACCCTACAATTCTGAAGCCTTGTTTTCCAAGGCTGGGCAGCTGAAGGAGGAGGGAAAAAGACAGGCTTCTTTCAGCTTCAATGCCACCAGACCCTCACCTGATGGCCCAAAGATGGCCAGGTATTCTCTCTCCTGAAATTCTTCTTTCCTTATCTTTGCATTTTCCCCCAACTCACCCCAAGAGAATGCAAACAATCTGGGCTTTTCTTCTCAATTCACTAGGATACACAATACTTTAAGTGACCTTTTTTGGTAAAATTTTTAACTTTAAACTTAAATACAAAATGAGAAAAGAAAAAACCATTGCCATGTACACAGCAGACTTCTGTCTCAAGGTGTTAGCTTAGTTTCCCAGGGGCTCAGCCCAACATTGCTTCCAAATACATACATGCAATGCAGTTCTTGTTGGTTACAAATAAGGACAAATAAGCAAAAAAAATGAACACATTGACCATGTGTGGCAGCATCTATCTCCTTTGGTGGTAAAACACCCCTTGATCAAGAAGAGAGGAGCAGACATGTTCAGAAGTCTTCTCAATCCAATATTAATCACAGCGTTGTTCTGAGATGTGATGTCTTGATGTTTTCCCTAGTTTCTCTGTATTCTTTATAATATTGAGTCATTTTATTCATATGCTACAAATTCTTCATAGATTTCCCCGTCAACAGCCTTTGTTTCAGATCTTGGGGGGTGGTGTGGGGCAGAGCCAAGATGGTGCTGTGAAAGGAGGGAACTACTGGAGTTCTCTCACAAATTCTGTCAGATACCTCTAAAAAAGTGAATCTGAGCAGATTTGAGACAGTTAGAAGCCACTAGTAGACTGAGAGGGGCAGGAGCACAGGGCACATGCAAGGGCACCAGACCAAACCAACAGGGAACAGTAGAGGAATCTAGCCAGTGTGTCAGTCTGGGAGGTAGCTGGGTGAGGGAAATGCTGGAGCAGGAACAGGCCCAGGGAGGAGGTACTGGCTATGGCCAAGATCTAGACCCAGGCCTCTCAGCCCAGGACAGGAGTCTGTCGGAGCTACAGGAGACAGCAGAGTGGAGCCTGAGGCCATGGGAGCAGCTACCCCGGATGCCTCCAACCCACAGTCTAAAGGTTTGAAACTCACCTTCTTGAACTTCCGTGAGCTCTGATGGCCAGGTAAAACGGCTCTCATCCCTCCCTTGAATAAACCCAGAGAACACTCCCATGGGAGAAACATAGGAGCCAGAAGTGGGGCTTCAGTAGTGAGAGAAGTTGGGAGAGGGCTCTTCTTGTGGTGGTGGAAGGAGACTAGTACAAGAAGAGAGGTGTCCCAGCAGCCCTCACCTCAGCAGAACAATGAGAGTAACTAAGCCCCAGCGGGGTGGAGCTAACAAACGTCAATGCCAGGACTCCAGATGTGGCTTTGCACAGCCAGGGGAAGTGGCAGACACCAGCACAGACAAGAGTTGAGACCACTCATGCTGTAGAACAGTCCTGGGGAAGAGGAGACTCCCAGCAGTCAGACCACCCCTCCCCCACACCTCACAAAACCAGAGGCCATAGCACATAAAGCTAGATCCCAATACAAGAAACTTGGGACAGAGCCCCCTGAGCCCCAGAAGTGGAGATCCACTTTAGAAACTAGGAAAGAAAACACCATGAAAAAGAACACTAAGAAGCTTCGTATTATGGAGACAGGGAAGATCAAAATACCAAGGATAGAATGGACACTACACCCACATCTGAAACCTCAAAAGGGAAAGTGAACTGGTCTCCAGACCAAAAGGCATTCCTGGAAGAACTCAAGGAGGACTTTACGAACCAAATTATGGAGGTAAAAGAAAAAGTGGAAAAAAAATTCACTGAGGAAAATAAAATTTTTAAAAGTAAAATTGGTGAAATGGTTAAGGAGAATCAGAATATAAATGCAGAAAATGTCTCATTGAAAAGTAAAATCAACAAAATGGAAAAGGAGATAGAGAAGCTAAAGGAAGAAAACAATACATTAAAAATTGGAATTGGGCAAGTAGAAACTAATGACTCTATGAGACATCAAGAATCAGTCAAACAAAATCTGAAGAATGAAAAAAGAAGAAAACATGAAATATCTGATTGTTAAAACAACCGACCTGGAAAATAGATCCAGGAGAGACAATCTAAAAATTTTTGGTCCACCTGAAAGCCATGATGAGAAAAAGAGCCTGGATACTATCTTCCAAGAAATCCTCAAGGAAAACTGCCCCAAAGTTCTAGAACCAGAGAGTAAAATTGTCATCGAAAGAATCCACCCATCACTCCCTGAAAGAGATCCCAAATTGAAAACTCCAAGGAGTATTATAGCCAAATTCCAGAACTACCAGTTCAAGGAGAAAATATTGCAAGCATCTAGAAAGAAGCAATTCAAACATCACGGAACTATAGTCAGGATCACACAGGATCTTTCAGCTTCTACATTAAATGACAGGAGAAATTGGAATATGATATTCCAAAAGGCAAAGGAGCTAGGACTACAACCAAGGATCAATTACCCAGCAAAACTTAGCATATATTTCCAGGCAAGGAGATGGACATTCAATGAAATAAGGGAATTCCACACCTTCCTGATGAAAAGGCCAGAACTCAATGGAAAATTTGATCTTGAAATACAAAACTCAAGAGAGACATAAAAAGGTAAATGGAGGGAAAACCCCTAGTTAATCAATAAGATAAATTAGTTACATCCCTATATAGGATTATTTTGTTTTATAAATGTTTCATACAGATGTCAATATTGAGAATAGTACAGTTATTATGACAATTGAAAGGGATATACATAGACCATGGGTGTCAGTATAAAATAACTGATAATGATAAAAATATAATTAAGAGATGTAAAGGGATGGTTCTGGGAGAAGAGGTAAGGAGGTAGTAGAAAAGGGAAAATTATATCACATGAAGAAGCACAAAAACATATTATAGTAGAGGGAAAGAAGGGAGGGAGAAGAGCACTATTTGAGCTTTACTCTCATTGGATTTGGTTCAAGAAGGGAATAACATACCCTGATAAGTATGAAAATCAAACTTGTCCTACAGGTAGTAGAATGGGAAAGGGGAAAGAAAAGGGAGGGGGTGGTCAGAGGGAAGGGAAGAAGTAGCAAGGGGAAAAAGGTAAGATAATGGAGGGGAATCAAGAGGTAGGGTAAACTGAGGAAGGTGGCGGTCAAAAGCAAAACTCTCTTGAGGAATGGAAGGGAGAAGGGAGAAATAAACTCATAAACAGGGGGGAAATAGGATGGAGAAAAAGACACAGATAGTAATCATAATTGCGAATGTGAATGGGATGAACTCTTTCATGAAACAGAAGTGGATAGCAGAATGGATTAAAAACCATAATCCTACAATATGCTGTTGACAAGAAGTACATTTGAAACAGGGGGGATATACACAGGGTAAAGGTAAAAGGCTGGAGTAGAATATATTGCGCTTCAGCTAAAGTAAGAAAAGTAGGGGTAGCAATCCTAATATCAGACAAAGCAAAAGCAAAGATAGATCTAATTAAAAGAGATAAGGAAGGACAATACATCCTGCTAAAAGGCAACATAAACAATGAAGCAATATCATTATTTAATGTTTATGCATCAAGTGGTATAGCACGCAAATTCTTAGAGAAGAGGTTAAGGGAGTTACAGGAAGAAACAGACAGCAAAACTATAATAATGGAAGACCTCAACCTCCCTCTCTCTGAACTTGGTAAATCTAACCTCAAAATAAACAAGAAAGAAGTTAAGGAGGTGAATAGAATTTTAGAAAAGGCAGATATCTGCCTCTGGATAGACCTCTGGAGAAAACTGAATGGAGATAAAAAGGAATATACTTATTTTCTCAACGGTACATGGCACATACTCAAAAATTGACCGTGTGCTAGGACATAAGAACCTCACAATCCAGTGCAGAAAGGCAGAAGTAGTCAAAGCATCCTTTTCAGATCATGATGCAATAAAAATTATTTGTAATAAAGAACCACAAAAAAAACCTAAAAATTAATTGGAAACTAAACAATCTAATTCTAAAGAATGAGTGGGCCAAAGTACAAATCATAGAAACAATTAATAACTTCATTCAAGAGAATGACAATAATGAAACAACATACCAAAACTTAAGGGATGCAGCAAAAGCAGTTCTTAGGGAAAGTTTTATATCTGTAAATGCTTACATGAATAAAATAGAGAAAAAGGAGGTCAATGAATTGGCCATGCAACTGAAATAGCTAGAAAAAAAAACAAACTGAAAATCCCCAATTAAATACCAAATTAGAAATACTGAAAATCAAAGGAGAGATTAAGAAAATTGAAATCAAGAAAACTATTAAATTAATAAATAAAACCAAGAGCTGGTTTTATGAAAAAAAAAACCAATAAAGAATAAACTTTTGGTCAATTTGATTTAAAAAAAAGAAAGAAGAGAACCAAATTAGTAGTATCAAAAATGAAAAGGATGAATTGACCTCCAATGAAGAGGAAATTAAAACAATAATTAGGAACTATTTTGCCCAATTGTATGCCCGTAAATTTGACAACCTTAGGGAAATGGATGAATATTTACAAAAATATAAATTGCCCAGGTTAACAGAAGAGGAAGTAAAATACCTAAATAACCCCATCTCAGAAAAAGAAATTGAGCAAGTCATCAATGAATTCACTAGGAAAAAAACCTCCAGGGCCAGATGGTTTTACCTGTGAATTCTATCAAACATTTAAAGAACAATTAATTCCTATACTTTATAGGCTGTTTGGGAAAATAGGTGAAGAAGGAGTCCCACCAAATTCTTTTTATGACACAAATATGGTACTAATACCTAAATCAGGAAGAGTCAAAACAGAGAAATAAAATTATAAACCAATTTCCCTAATGAATATTGATGCAAAAATTTTAAATAAAACATTAGCAAAAAGATTGCAGCAACTTATCAGGAGAATAGTACACTATGACCAGGTAGGATTTATTCCAGGAATGCAAGGCTGGTTCAGTATTAGGAAAACTATCAGCATAATTGATCATATCAACAACAAAACTAGAAGAAACCATATGATCATCTCAATAGATGCAGAAAGAGCTTTTGACAAAATACAACACCCATTCCTATTAAAAACACTAGAAAACATAGGAATAAGTGGAGCCTTCCTTAAAATTATAAATAGCATCTACCTAAAACCATCAACAAGCATTATTTATAATGGGGATAAGCTAGATGCATTCCCAGTAAGATCCAGGGTGAAACAAGGATGTCCATTATCACCCCTATTATTGAACTTGGTACTAGAAATATTAGCTGTAGCAATAAGAGAAGAAAAAGAAATTGAAGGAATTAGAATAGGCAAAGAAGAAACTAAATTATCACTTTTTGCAGATGATATGATGATTTACTTAGAGAATCCTAGAGAATCAAGTACAAAACTACTTGAAATAATAAACAACTTTAGTAAAGTTGCAGGATATAAAATAAACCCACATAAATCTTCCGCATTCCTGTACATAGCTAACAAAGCCCAACAGAAAGAGATAGAAAGAGAAATTCCATTTAAAATTATTGTAAACACTATAAAATATTTGGAAGTCTACCTGCCAAGACAAACCCAGAGCCTACATGAACGTAATTATGAAACACTTTTCACACAAATCAAATCAGATCTAAATAAATGGAAAAATATCAGTTGCTCATAGTTAGACTGAGCTAATATAATAAAAATGACAATTTTACCTAAATTAATTTACTTATTCAGTGCCATACCATTCAAACTACCAAAAATTATTTTACAGAGCTGTATAAAATAATAACAAAATTCCTCTGGAAGAATAAGAGGCCCAGAATAGGGAATTAATGAAAAGAAATGCTGGAGAAGGTGGCCTAGCCATACCAGATATTAAAGCAGCAGCCATCAAAACTATTTGTTACTGGCTAAGAAACAGAGTGGTGGATCTGTGGAATAGGTTAGGTACACAAGACACAGTATTCAACGATTATATCAATCTACTCTTTGATAAACCCAAAGAATCCACTTCTGGGCCAAGAATTCACTATTTCACAAAAACTCCTGGGAAAATTGGAAAATGGTAGGGCAGAAACTGGGCATAGACCAATATCTTACACCATATACCAAAATAAGGTCAAAATGGGTTCGTGGTTTAGGAATAAAAACTGATACTATAAGGAATTTGGGAGAGCAAGGAATAGTTTACTATCAGATTTGTGGGAAAGGAAAGAATTTATGACACAGCAAGAGATAGAGAGCATTACAAACCTGGAAAAACCTACACGATATAATGCAGAGTGAGTAAAGCATAATCAGGAGCACATTATACACAACCACAGATGTATGGATTCTGTGATGACTAACCCTGATAGACTTCGATCTTCTTAGCAATACAAAGTGCAAAGATGACTCCAAAGAACGGATGGAGAGAGCTATCTACATCCAGAGAAAGAACTATGGAGTCTGAATGCATTTTGAGGCACACTTTATGCTCTCCTTTTTTTTCTCTTTGTCTTTTTTTTTCCTCTTTTGTTTTTGTTTTTTTGGTTTGTTTTTTTTTTTGTTTCTTCTTTCTGGTGACTCATTCCATTGGTCATAATTCTTCTTTACAACTTGAAGATTGTGGAAGTAAGTTTAATGTGAAGTTATATTTAGAAGATATATAGGATTCCATGCTGTCTTGGAGAGGGAAGGGGGAGGGGGAGGAAGAACGTCTGGAACTCAAAATCATGTGGAAGTGAGTGTTGTAAACTAAAAATAAAAAATCTTAATTTTAAGAAACAGCCTTTGTTTCAAAGGATCACAGATATCAAACTGAAAGGCAACCCCGAGTCTATCTAGTCTAACTTCTTCACGTTACAGAGAAGGATCCTGGGGCTTGGTCATTGTAATTACACAGAGCTTAATCTGCCCTATGCCTCTCCCCCCTTTTCTGCTGTTGTGATTCTTGACGTGGTTAGAGTAGGAAACATGGATACACTGAGAACTGTGATTTCATGTGTGGGAACTTCCAGTTGAGGACAATCTTTCTGCCAATGCCAATCAGCAATCATTCTGCAAATGAGAGCTCCTTTAGCATGAAGAGGCTGTGACTTGCCCAGTGTTCCATAGTCCCTGGGGATGTGAATCAGACGTCAAGCCAGGCCTTGTTAGCTTCCAAGCTGCTTCTCTAGTAGTTAAAATAGAGTAATTACATTTTTATGGGCCCGCTTCTTTCATTCTGCATTACTTTATGCAAGTCTTCAACTTCTCTGAATTTTTCTTGTTCAGCATTTCTTAGTGTAAAGTGATATTCTATCACATTCATGTTCCACAAGGTGTTTCATTATTCTCTAATTGATTGGCATCTATCTTTTTTCCATTTCTTTGCTGGCACAGAGGTACTTAAGTGAATATTTGGATCTCTGTGGATCCTAGCCTCTGAGGTAGCTTCCAGCTGAATAGCTATCCAGCTCCCTGCCCACCTCATTGCTCTGTTACTTTTAAATTTTTATTCAAAACTTAAATACCAACAAATAAAAAAATAAGACAATTAGAGCAGATCTCTTAGTACAGCTTACTTTTCTTTTAAGATATCCTAAGTTTCACCCATAGCTTTCAAAGTGGATGTGATTGTACTTCTTAACAGCCTTTCTTCTGTTCTCAGGCATTTTTCTTTGAAAATTCCTCCATGACCTTTCTTTTTCACATCCTCTCCTCTGTCACATAATCCTACCATTACCCCCACCCCACCCTGCCCCCAAATGGAAAGGCAAAAAGAAAAATTAAGATCTTAAAACAAATATGAATATTGAAGCCACACAAATTCCCCCACTAAGCCTGGCTGAAAAATGTCTCATTTATTCTGCACCTTGCATACATCAGTGCAACCAGAAGGAGGCAGCACACTCCACCAGTCCTCTGGGATCCTAGAATGACAGTGATCTTGAGCCTTAGAGCCTTTCAAAGTTGTTTTCCTTTAAAACGTTGGAGCAGTGATTCTTCTTGTTCTGCTCCCTTCACTCTGCATCATTCAGAAAGCTCTGCCCAGGTTTATCTGAAATTGCCCATTTTGTCATTTCTTGGGGTACAAGTAGGATTCCATTTCACTTACACACTAGCATTTGAACAGCTGTTTTCCAATTGATGGGCACCCTTTCAATCTCTAATATTTGGACACTGCAAAAAGAGCTGTTGTAAATATCATTGGGCCTGGAGGTTCTTTCCCTCTTCGTCGGAGGCAGCTGAGTGACCCAGGGGCTAGAGTGCTGGGCTTCTTAGTCCTTTCCCTCTTTCTTTGATTTCTTTGGAGCATAGGACTAGTAATGGTACTGCTGGGTCCAGGGTGTGCAGTTTAGTGACTCTGGGGCATAATTTCAAATTGCTTTCCAGAATGACTGCCACCTATTCCAACATTTTTTCATTTTCCTTTCTTATCCGTGTGTTTCTGTGTGTGTGTGTGTGTGTGTGTGTGTGTGTGTGTGTGTGTGTGTATGTGTGTTTGGGAACCTCAGAGTTGCTTCAGTTTGTATTTTTCTAAATATTAGTGATTTGGAGAATTTTTCATTCTAACCCCAGAAGAAAATAGACACACTAGGTCACAGATATGAGGCTGCTCTTGGTAAAGTTGTCAAAAGGGTCACCAGGTGGGCTGGCGGAGAAGCTGAGTCAGATGCCATCCTGTAGATCTGGCTCTCTTTGAGGGGAACTCGGCCTTTGCTCCGGTCACTGTAGCATGATCCCCATTTAGAGCTGGTTTGGCTCTAGCAAACAATCCATAATGACATTTCAGATTCTCAAAAATCCAAAATTTCTAGACCTTTCTTTTTGTTTCATATGTAGCTTCCTTTCATGCCCAAAGAAACGATAAGATGGACTGCATGAAGTCTTCCTCTTGGAATCACCTTGTCTGTTACCATGCCAGTGGGATGCTCCTAGTAGAATGTAAGCTGCTCCTTCTACTTTTTAAAAATATACTTCTCTTGATTTTTCCATAATGCTTCATATTGTACAAATACCAGGGTCAAAAATAAAAACACTGGTAAGAAACTTTTATATTAAGAATAGCTATACACTGGGGATACAAAGAAAAGTGGAAAGCTCAGTCTCTGCCCCCAAGGAGCTTACACTCTAATAGGAAGACAGCATGGAAATCCCTAAGTATATAGAAGGTATGTTGGTTGGTTGTTGTCCTTTATTCTTGAAGAGGATTAAAATTACATCACTATGATAGAGTCAAGTTTCAATGTGTCCAACTGTGGCTGATCTGACCAACATGAGCTCAGAATGCTTGGGCACAAATAGTCCATGTGAATATTTGGGGTGGATATACTAAATTTGTACAACCTGAAAAAAAAGAATAGCTATACCTGAGAATCCATGAGGATTTTTGCAATTAGAGTAGGGGTCTGTTTGAAGGAACTACTCTGTGAAGAATTCAGTTCCTGTATAACTTTATTTCACTTGAAGAAATAATCTACAAGAATCACAAATTCATTCCTACTGTTTAAATAAAATTGAACTTTACTTTGAACATAATCAACAGATCTCTTAAAGTGTTTTTATTATTGCCATCATTAACAAACATGAACACTTTCCTGTATAAAGAAGAACAGAAAACTAGAAATATAACTAAAACTGTGATTCTCCACCATGCACAACTTGGTTATTTTCTAGGCATATTTCAGACTTAATAAAGTAGCTCCAATGCTGGCCTGCTCTGATGTTCCCCTTCTGAAATGCTTTCTGCTCTTTAATGTATTTTAAAGATTCATTGATGCTTTCTTTAAAAGAAAAAAATTATTGTAAGGGAAGAGAAGAGACTAGTCAATGAAAGCCCAGTGATGGAAGCATCATACAATCATTGAGGCTGGTGAGCTTGCTTCTGAAAGATTGTGAGGATATAAAATGGAGAGGCCTGACCACCCACTTGGAACAGGGCTCACCAAACCATAGTGTTAGCACATGCTCCAAGGACTGGTCTCCTCTTTCTCTGTCACAACAACTACTGCTGTTACCTTCCTCCCCACTCTGAGGTTAAGAGTCTTCTCTCACAAACAAGTATGATCACCAAAACAAATCCACATATAGTGCTTGTTTGAAAATCCATTTCTCACCCTTCATCTTTGTGCCAAGAGGTGAGAAGCATCAGTCTTCTGCAATAAGGATTGGTCATTGGTTTGATCATGGTCATTAAGCCCTCCATAGATGTTTTGTTTTCTAGAGTTGGATTCATGGTTCTCCTCATCTCACTTGGCCTCAGTCCATCTAAGTTATCCCAAGTTGTTCAGAATATTGCCTCTTTCGACACTTCTTATGGCACAAGAATAGTTGATTATGCTTACATACCATACAATGTCACTGCTACTTTGTATAATGTTCTCCTGGTTCTGCTCACTTTAACTCAGCATTGGGAACCCAAAATTTTTAAAAAATGAATGTTAAAATATATCTTAGTTAAAGAAGAAATTCAGTTTATTGCAGTGGGAGAGGCAGCTAGGACCCATGTAAACTGCTGGATCTTCCTTAGTCACCAGAAAGTAGTCTAGAAATGGGAGTATGCCTTAGGATGTCCAAAGCTCACTATTTTTGATTTGACAAACAGATCAAGTCTGTAAATGGAGAAAGAATATTAGAGGTATTTGGATCAAGGGAATCTTTGGTTTAGGTGATGAGATACAAGTAACTTCTGACTGTGAAGTAGCAAGCTGTCCTCATGATTCATAAAAGCAAGCTAAACTACATGAATTCCAGGGCCCCACACCCTGAGACTCCCACAAGGGCCCCTCCTATCAATTTCGTATGCTCCTGGAACACCAGTTCTTGCACGACACGAGACACCAACCGGCACGATGCAGCCAGTGTCCCAGGCACAGTCCACAGTGCTGGTGCACAGACAGCTGCTTTGGCAACAGCCTCCTCTCTACAGCCTGGAACTCTTCAGAGGGCTGTCTAGCTCTCTGCTGCCACCACAGCAACGATGGAAAATGTGCAGAAATGTCAGCATTATCTGTCTACCTTAATCTGGCTGCTTGAACAGCATTTGGAAAGCTGACTCAAATCACCTTCTGCTTTTCAGGTTCCAAGGTAGGCCTTCCGGCTGAAGTCCAGTTGGCAGTCCCTCTCCTTGTATACTGGGGAAAGTACTGCCTAGGAAAGACTAGGAAAGAAGGGTGGGGCCTCTCATCTAAGTACCCAAGTAAAGTAGGTGACTTTAATTCGAATTCCTCCCCACCCTCCCCAACATCTGAAACAACAGTTTGCTAGAAGGAAAGTTGACCTTGGCCAAAAGTGTCTAAGGAAGCGTGGAAACAGCGAGGTAATGAGAGGCTAAAACTATCAAGTGCCTAGAACCTGCTACCTCGTCTAACTAAGTTAGAAGGAATTTCTTCACCTGGAGCTTCCCTAGATCAGTGACTTTGAAAGTTCACTCCATTTCCTACAGCTTGGAAGCCTTGCTTCCGAAGGTTGGCAGCTGAAGGAAGCGGTATTTGTGGGGAAAAAGTTTTGAATTCAGTTTGAATGCCACCAGACCCTTACCTGATGGCCCTAGGTTTGAAAGGCACTCTCCCTGCTGAAATTCCTCTTTCCTTCTCTTTGCCTTCCTCCCCAGCCCCCCCAGCTCACCCCCAAGGGAATGTGAGCAACCTTGGTTTGTTCCCAATTCAATATAATACAAGAAACTCAAGTGACTGGTTATTTTGTTCGTTTGTTTTATTTTAAACTTAACAACTAAATGAGAACAAAAAAAGCACATTGCCATGCACACAGCACACCAAAAAAGAGGATTCAATATGAACCAATAGATTTTCATTTCAAGAAAACCTATACAATAGATACTACACATTGTTTTCCAAGCTGCCCAGCTTTTCTTTGGGTCCTTGTGCATTTTCTTTTGTCCTCTGCTTTGCACTTTTTACTCTATTTTCCCCTCCTTCCTTCCCCCTAAAGAAATCTATGATGAAGCCTGGATACACACACCACACACACACACACACACACACACACACACACACACACACACACGTAAGACTGCAGTATGCTTATTTCCCCTTGTCATCTATTTCTCTGAAGGTGAATAGCATCTTCTTTCACAAGTCCAAATCTTTCCAAAGTTTTCCAAATCAAGGAGCTCATCATTTCTTACACCATATCCATTATCCCACCCAATCACATTCTGTCTGAGAGATTGTCTATGAAAGTGTTTCCCCCCAGTTCTTTGCATTCCTTCTGTTCTTGACTACATAGGTTTTATTCATACAAAAAATTTTTAACTTAAGATCACCAAAATTATCTGTTTTACACTTAAACAATGCTCTACCTTTTAACACACTTTAAGGTTTGATACTGCCAAATTTACTTCCTTTTCAATTTTTCTCCTGGTTTCTTTGATGTTCCTGATCTTTTGCCCTTCTAAATGAACCTTGTTATTTTTTCTTACTCAGTATAATGATTTTTTAGTTATTTAATTTTGAGGACATTGAATAAATAGTTTTAGAGAAAATTGTCATTTTAAAAATGATTTTGACTTTACCTACTCATGAACAGTAAATGTTACTCCAATTATTTAGATCTGAGTTTATTTGTATGAACACATTTGATATTTATGTTCATATAGTTCTTGTGTCCTTTTTGGTGGGGATACCCTCAGGTATTTTATACTGTCTAGGTATTTTAAATGGTATCAGACTCCATCCTCCACCCTCCACCATTCATTTCAGGTATCACGCATCCAAGACAACTCAACAAGATGGGAAGATGGGAAGTGTCTTAAGATCTGTGTATCAATGCCATTGTTAAGACTCAGTGCAAGACATAGCTAATATGGACTTCTTTATAACTTCATACGCATAATCTATATTAAATTGCTTATCTTAAGGAAGGGAAGAGATAAGGGAGAGAGAGAACTTGGAATTCAATATTTTTAAAAGTGAAGGTTAAAACATTTTAATACGGATTGGGAAATATTTTATACAATAAATAGATGTATTTAAGGAACTAAGACTTAGTTCATTATAGTAGGAGAGGCAATTAGTACCCATGTAAAGTGATAGATCTTCCCCAGTCACCAGAAAATAGTCTGGAACAGGGATTGTGCATCAGTATGCCAAAATGTCACCATTTTTGACTTGTTAAAGCAAGTCTGTAAATAGGGAAAGAATATTAGGGGCAGCTAGATCAAGGGATTCCCTGGTTTAGGTGATGGGGCATGAGTAACTTCTGATTGAGAAGCAGGGCTGGATGTATTCCATTACTATCAATCACCTCTGTTTTGACTTTGCTTGTAACCCCAGGCCTAATCATTACAACACAGTAGACTCCTAATAAATACTGCTAAGTCTGGTATTAGGCAGAAAGTCCTCTGCAGGTTAGGAAGTGGGAAATGGCTACTCTTGAAAAACTATGGACCTGTCCTTGATGTCCACAGTGCGCACTGAGTTGGACAACCATCTGGGGATCACCAGAGAAGGAAATGGCAAAACACTCCAGTATCTTTGCCAAGAAAACTCCATGGAAAGTGTGGTCCATCAGGTGTGACTGAATGATTGAAAAACAGCATACTGAATGGTGGAATTCCAGTTGCATGCTGTGCTACTTCTGGATTCTGCTCTGTTTTCCAGGGAGTATATTGCTCCCTGCTCTGCTGGACAGATTGTCAGACATTTCCCTTGCTAGAAACATATTCTGCCAGATTTTGCCCCACTAGTTGCTTAACTGGGACTGGACACTGCTCCTCTTCCAATTTGTGACTCTGCTAATGTGTTTGGCTATCTCTTCTTACTCCTGAGAGTGATGAGAGCTGCTATGCTCTTAATTCAAAGGCAGAAATTTTTTAATGGCAGTCACCTTGGATCAGCAAAATATTGTCCTCATTTCACTTCCCTTCAAAGTAGGGGTTCTTAACTTGGAGTCCATTAATAGATTTCTCAGAGCTCCTGTACTTGGATCAGGGTTTTATATATGTATATACATATATACATGTATATACATATATTCCAATATAATTGGTGTGTAATTTCATGTATTTTATTTTATGCATTTAAAAATATTATTTTAAGTAGGGGTCTATTGGCTTTACCAGACTGCCAGAGAGGTCCATGATATAACAGTTAAAAGTCCCTGCTTTTTTGTATTGTAACTATGATCAAAGCTTAGTCACTCTGATCAATACAATGATCCACAACAATTCCAAAGGACTCTGGATGAAAAATACTATCCGCTTCCAGAGACAGAGAACTGATAGACCCTGAGGGCAAATTTAAGCATATTTTCTTCATTTCATTTTTCTTGCCTTTTTTCCCCAACAGGGCTAATATGGAAATATGTTTTGCATGATTTCACATATCTAATGGGTAACATTGCTTTCCTTCTCCATGGGTGGTGGAGGAGCTGGAAGGAATTTGGAAGTCAAAATTTTTAAAAACAACTCTTAAAAAATAAATCAACATTTAAAAAATAAATAATAATCCCCCGCTTCCTTAAAGCCCTTGCTTCAAAGTCTAATCTAGGCCTCTCACATCCAGAAGAAATCCTTAACACCAACCAAGCTCTTTGGAACTGAATTCTCCCTTTTAGCTAACACCCCTAGGTTTAATCTTTTTTTTTCTTTGGACTCAACTTCCTGGTGTCCCAGTTTGGGGTTTTCTTAGGTGCCTTACTTTTGTTTAATTTTAATCTATTAAAGACAGATTCAAGCCACATGAAGGCTTTTTGCCCAATAATTACGAAATGGCTCTTCCCTAGTTTTCCAACTATAAGCCTCCCACATTTTCCTGGAAGAATGAGTGAGTTAGTAAAAAGATATCAAAAGATATGAACAAAGAGTTCGAAAAAGAATTGCAAACATTAACATTCATATGAAAGGATGCTCTAAACTTATAATAAAAAATTGAAATTAAAATAACCCTGAGGTTTCACCTCATACTATGTAAATTGGCAAAAATAAATAAAAAATTGGCAATAGTCAATGTTAGAGAGAGAAGAAAGGCATGTTGGTTTATTGTTGGTGGAGTTGTGAATTAGTACAATCATTCCAGAAAGCAATTGGGAATTAGGCAAATAAAGTGACCAAAATATCCATACTTTTTGATCCAGAAATTCTACTAATAGGCTCACACCCCAAGGCAGCCATTGATAAGAAGAAAGTCTTCAGATACATCAAAATATTGATAACAGCACTTTTTGTAGACAGAAAGAGTTAAGAACAGAGCAAATGCCCATTGGTCAGGAAAAGGCAAAACAAATTGTGGTACTGAATGTAACTGAATATTGCTGGGCTGAAAGAAATTATGATTATGATGAATACAGAGTAGCATTTAAAGTTTTATATGCAGAATGAAGTAAGCAGAGCTAATAAAACAGTATGCACAGTAAATACAAGAATGTAAAGGGAGAGAACAACTATAAAGCAAACATAAGTGAATGTTGCAAAATTACAAAGAACAAGCCTGGTCCCAAAGAACTAACATGAGAAGCCACACCCACCCCACTGCTTTGTAGAAGACAGGAATCCACCAGCATGGCACCCTACATACAATTTCATACTTTGTGGATATATTGTTTTAACTGATACAGTTTTTTTGAAGGGCTCTCTCTCTCTCTCTCTAAATTTCTTATTTCCAAAGGCTTTCTGGGAGGGGGAAGGATGCTGGGAGAAATTCTGATGATGTGAAAAACTTGTATCAATGAAATTTACTTTAAAACAAAAAAAGAACAGATCATATTAGACTCTGTAAAGAATGTCTGGATAGAGGCAGCATGGCATAGTGGGTACAGAGCTGGCCTCAAAGCCAGAAAAGCCTATGTTCATGTCCCGAGGTTGACACATAAAGTCTGCAGTGACCCTGGGCAAGTCAATGCTCTGGGAAGGTTTCTAAGACTGTAAGTGGCAGAGAAAGTGCTGACCTGTATAAGTAGAGGGAATTTCATCTCCTGGAAGTTCTTTATAATGATTGTCATACAGATCTGGTCCCTATTGCTATCAGACCAGGTCACGTCAGTTCTTCTATGAAAATGTTCTCAGCTTTACTGCACTGTTCTGGGACCACAAACAATGGGAGAACAGATGATCCTGAGCCCCACACCACAAGAACAGTCCATTGTGAGACCTGTAGCGCTAACCAAGGAAGCCATTGCAATCTACCCCCAGCTACATTTGAAAAAAAGGGAAGGTAGGGCAGCTAGGTGGTACAGTGGATAGAGCACTGACCCTGGAGTCAGGAGGACCTGAGTTCAAATATGGCCTCAGACACTTGACACTTACTAGCTCTGTGACCTTGGATAAGTCACTTAACCCCTATTGCCTACAGAGAGAGAGAGAGAGAAAGAGAAAGAGAGAGAGAGAGAGAGAGAGAGAGAGAGAGAGAGAGAGAGAGAAAAGGGAAGACAGCTCCTTCTCCTCAAGTAACTCACATCCTAATAGGAGGAAACAAAAAATAGAGGACAGTGGAGGTCAGGGAAGGGTATTTGGACTTGGAAATTTGCATGAATATCAAGTAGAACCACAAATGGACACACCCTTTTCAACAACAGTGAACATACTGATTCAAGTATTTCTACAAAATTGGAAAAGGGGCTGGGGAGAAGGGGAAAAACCCAGTGGCCTGCATGTTGACCCAGTTTACTGGTCACTAAAGTTCCTACTCACAGTTTCCTAGTCACACATCAAATGGGTTGAAAATGTGTGGGACCTGCATTCTAAGGAGAAGCTGAAGCATTCACTACCTCTGGAATTCCATGGCATCCACAGAAAGGCAATGCAGTTGTTTGGAATGAACAGGGAACTTGTATCCACCGAACCAGCTTCCAATCCCAGCTTTGCTAATTACTTGCTGTGTGACCTTGGGCAAGCTGCTTAACTTCTCTGGACTTCAGTTTCCTCCACTGTAAAAATAAGTGGGTTGGTCTACCTAACCTGTAAGGAGGTGTCTTCTAGCTCTAAATCTATGATTCTATGCAGCTACTTCCCTTGGTAATTGGTAATTAGATTGGGATGTGATAGAGACCCCTGAGAAACAGCTGGTATGGGGGAACAGTGAGCATTTGCACCAGGTGATATCATTGAACACAACCTCAAAGTGAGCAGCTGGGGCTATCGTCATGGCTCCCCTAGGCTCTGCCCCATCCATCCCAAGGTATCTTGTGGTGAGGGTAGAGATTCCCTTAAGTGTGAATGCTCCTCTAAATGTTGGGTTGTCTGTTGTGTGGCCATCCCTCACCACCACCCCCATGTCACTCCCTTTACACAAGCTGATTTTTCAGCTCTCAATAGTAGTTGGGGGTAACCAGAGTAATCAACCAACAGACCACCCCAGCAAGACAAATCCCCATGAACACACCCCACACACAGCACAAGCTCAAGGAAATCTGAGGTAAGTGCCTGCACCACCATGTCTGCCACATCTGCCAGCCTCTCCTGCTTCCTCCTGACATTCACTAAATCTTTTAATGCTCAGAGGGATGTGGCAGCTTAGGATACTGGAAAGATTACTTGCTTGCTTTGGAGTCAGAGGACTTGACTGTTACTAACTGCTTGTGTGACCTTGGGATTGAAGCTACTTTACCTCTCCAAGCCTCAATTTTCCCTTTTGTAAAATGAAGGGTACTAACAGAGACCTTCCCAGGTCCCTTCTGACTCTAAGCTCTGGGACCTATGACTTAGATAATGCATAGCTCCCATAGCAATGGACTTCCCCACTAATAATCTGTACCCCAGCTGCTCTCACATCCACTGCCTTTCACCATAAGCCAACAAATTATTTACTCCCCAGTGCCCCAAATGCCATCCCATTCTCCAAAACTGCAGCATCAGCTGCTGGCCTCCTTGGCTTCTCCAGCAGCCTGCGGGAGCAGGGCAGAGACGCTTGCAAGGGGAATAAGTGCAACACCCGCACTTGACTTTTCCACTGTGAACTCTAGCATCTCAATCTCTGGGCAAACAGAAGCAGAGTATCCAGAATGAGAAAGTGAGGGGATAGTCTCATTGTTCTCTGGACTAGTAAGACCCCATCTTGGGCATTGGGTCCAGTTCAGGGATCACATCTTAGGAAGAACATTGATAAACTGGAGCACATCCAAAAGAAGGCAATTAGGATATTAAAAGGACTAGAAACCACATCATATGAGGACCATCTGGAGGAAATGGGGATGTATAGCATGGAGAAGAGAAGACTGACAGTCATGATCACTATCTTCAAGAAAGACAATTGTCATAAAGAAGAGGATTCCATTTATTCAGCTTGGCCCCGGAGAAATAACTAAGTGAAATGGGTAGAAGTTGCAGACAGGAAGAATTAGGCTTCTCGAAGGGAAGGAGAGGGAGGGTAGCAGGGATAGACAACTAAGCACAGGACAGAAGTCAACAGAAACTCTAGCCTCCCTCTTCAGTCTTGCTAAGTTCAGATAATTTGCATGACTCACTGTTAGCAGCTGAGGCATAAGGGGAGTTGCAAAGAACTTCCTTAGGTCAACCTAACTATCAGGAGGAAGTTCAGGAGAAACTGCCTGAGATGCAAGCAAAACTATCAAAAACAAAAATTTGAGCTGAGAGACTTTTGCTGTGTTAGCTGGAGGTTGATGTGGGCTTGACTAACAGAAGAGATGGAGTAGCCCTAGAACTCTGGGATGTCTTACAAAAGAGCTGGAAACACTCCTCTCTCATAAGGAGGTCCCCTCAGAAGTGCATTTCAGCAGAGAAACAGCATATGGTAGTAACAGCTGAGCCAAGAAATTCAGATGCAAAAGAGAAAGAAGTCCAGCAGGTAAAATTAGCTCCATGAGGAAGAAACAGGTGGCTGCTTCAAAGATAGAAGGTTTTCCAGCTGAAAAGCAAACTTATGAGTGTTAGTTTTCCAGTCTGTATTCCATCTCCAACTGGCAGCATGAGAATAATTAAGAAATTGTATCCCTGAGTGTTTGAGAGGAGAGGAAGGTGTCAATTTTTCCTTGTAATTTGTCTTGCTGCTCTCTTTAATTCACTGTCTTTGTTTTGACTTGCTGTGCCTTTGGTTTTATATGATCAAAAGAAGCTCATGAATTGTAGTTTTAATAGATGCTTACCCCAAAAGTTCCTTGAACCTGGGCATAGCTTTTATCAGCAGCAAGGTGGTGGGCTGGACTACACTAACAATTAGAATTATCCAACAATAGAATTTTTGTCCTTGTTCTTCAGTTGTTTATCAATGGTGTCTGACTCTTTGTGACCTCATTTGGGTTTTCTTGGCAAGAAATACTGGAGTGGTATGCCATTTCCTTTCCCAGTTCATTTTATAGATGAGGAACTGAGGCAATCAGGGTTAGGTGACTCGTCCAGAGTCACGTAGCTAGTAAGTGTCTGAAGCCAGATTTGAACTCAGAAAGATGAGTCTTCCTGACTCCAGGCTCAGTATTCTATCTAGCGTGTCACCTAGCTACCTAGCCTACCCCTAACGGTGGAATGGACGGCTTCAAAATGTCAAGTCAAGGAGCCTTTATTAGGCATTTGCTCTATGTCAGGCACCATGCTAAGAGCTGTGGATACAAATAGAACAAAAAGATACATCTTTCACCTTCAAAGAGCTTACATTCCAATAAGGGAAGGCAATGCATAAAAAGGAATTGAAAGGAAAGGCAGAAGGAGAACAAAAAGAACCCACACTAAGAAAGTTCAGAGTCAGAAGCAGAGCCAGGAGAGAATGTGCAGGTCGGCTAGGCTGGGTCCTTCCAATAAATGGAGATTCTGGGAAGAGCTCAGAGATGGGAGAAGGGGGCTGTAGAGTAGAGGGATGTTCCAAGGTAAAAAGGCACAAAAGACACAAGGATGTTTAGGGGTGAGAAGGCCACAGGCACTGAGGAAACTTCCAGTGCAGGAAGGCAGTTTAGGCATGGGGGTCAAGTACAGAATGTCAGAAGTAAAGGCAAGAGAGGAAATGAGGGATGGCTAAGAGTAGACCCCATCACATAAAGTCTCTAAGCAGAATAAATATAAACTATTGGTGATATTGCTGAGGGGAAGCCTGTTCAAGTAGAGGGTGGACCAGGTTCTTCATGAATCTGTGAGGGTTCCTAGGTAGGAACATAAGTCATGTTAAGAAACAATCTTCAATTAAATGAGTGACTCCTCCTCCTCCAGCCTTCTTGGCATTAAAAGGCATTAACATGAAAAGGCTGAGCCCATAAAGGCCAGCTCTTATCTCTCAGAGAGACAGGTAAGCACAATTTGATACCTAGGTCCCCCTATGCTGGACTGGCCATGTGCCCTGTGATTATCCCATTTTTGTCCTGAGCCTGTGATAAGCCTAGATTTTTTACCTTCAATCCCTATTTTCCTCATGGACCCAGCCTGGGACACACTCTTTCTAAAAGGACCCAGTGGTAAATTTCCAGCATTGCTGATGGTGAACAAATGAAACCATTACAAGAGACAAAGGCAATACTTGAAGCCAGGTTCCTGAAAGGTTAGAAGTCCATTTATGCCTGGTCTCAGTTCTAACCAATGAGTCATGTTAGTTCTACTTCTGATGTTCCCTTTGAGACCTTAAGTCTCAGTTTACCCATTTGTAAATGGGAAGATTCAATTAGATGGCTCCTGAGATATCAGCTATAGGATCTATGGTCCTATGGTCATAACTTTGATGTTCTCCCTTTGGGCCTCAGTTGTCTTATCTGTAAAAAAAAGGCTATGGATTACATGATTTTTAAAGTCTCTTTTAGCTTAAACCCTGATTCTGTCAATGGAATCTATCCACTTCCCAATTTTCCCTAAGTGATCCCATTATTCAGGGAAACCATCCTGAGGTTTTTATAGGTGGAGTAGATCTGAGAACACAGACTATAGAATAATTTGGGGGGACTTTCAAAAGCAACTAGTCCAATTCCTTCATGTTATGCAGAAGGAAATGAAGGGCCAGAAAGGTTTAGTGGTTAGCCAGTTATCTTTGTGGAAAGGAGAGGATATGAAAGAATTTACCACTTTTCACATGGGTGTCATGAAGTGCTGAGCAGGGAAAGAGGGAAGTGACTTGGTGAGTCATTGGAAAGTAAGCCTCCTGAAACCTTGCCAAGGGTTTTCGAGCGATCTCATCTCTTCTGGAGACACAAAAATAAAAGGGTTAACTTGCAAAGTTCTGCTCCTTTACACTTCCTTTTCCTGTTTCTTCAGCTGACCTACCCCTGGACTTTCAAACAAGAGGAGAGAAAACAGCATATTTTCTCTGAGTTTCTGGAGTTCAGCTCTGCTGACTGTACAAAACATCTGGGCCTTGACTGGTGAGTCCTGAGGGGGCTAAGCTGTGGCAGACGCCAGGATAAGGGATGAAGTTGAGAAGGAGAAAAGCGAAGGAAGGGGTGAGAAGGGGTTGGGGCTGGGCCTGAATTCTCTCTTGGGCTGGGGCTGGCCAACATATGTATGATCATTGAAAGTACTGAAAAAGGAAATTAATTTAGGTAGAATTGTCATTTTCATTATATTAGCTCAGCCTACTCATGAGCAGGTGACATTTTTCAAGTTGTTGAGATCTGATTTTATTTGTGTGAAAGTGTTTTGTAATTGTGTTTATACAATTGCTCGATCGCCAATAGAAAACCTTGCCCTCTTGTTCCCTGTTCTCTGCTCCCTAAGTTAATCTCCCTTTGATTATTTTCTTTCTCCAATACTCAAAACCTGTACATAGAGCAGCCCTCAACCCCTGTGAATGAGACCATTGGAGGTTCAGCAATACTGCCTTGCAGATTGAAAACTTACCTCCCCCCTGGACCAGTGAAGTGGTATAAGGGGACTGGGCTTAAGAGGAAGTTGATCTTCAGAGACACAGGGTCGTACCCCCGGGTGCGAAAGGTGAATAATGCAAAACGTATCTCATGCTCTGCATGAGCAATATCACTAGGCAGGATGAAGGAGTCTACTACTGTATCAAGTTCAAGAAAAACTCTGCAAGTGTACTCAGCTCTGGGGATGGCACCCACCTCATTGTAGGTAAGTATAAACTCAAGAAAGGCAAAGGAATACAGGGAAAGAGCACCAGATTTGGACGAGGTGACCAATATCCCAAACCTAGTTCTGCTACTTTTTAACTGTATGACCTTGAGAAAGGATGAGGGGGGAGGGAACAAATATCTAAGAAGGGCCTACTATGTGCCAGACAATGTGCCAAATGCTTTATAATTATTATCTCATTTGATTCTCACAACCGCCTGGGAGATAGCTAGCATTATTACCCACAATTTAGAGATTCAGGAACTGAGGTAGATCAAGATTAAGTGACTTACCCAGGGTCACACAGCTAGCAAGTCTCTGTTGAATTTGAATTTAGGTCCTCTTAACTCCAGGCCCAGCACTTTTTCCACTGTACCACCTAGCTGGTATAGTGGAGAAAGAGTGTTGCCAATGGAGTCAAGAAAAGCTGGATTCAAATTCTGCCTCTGACACTTCTTAGCCATGTGACCCTGGGCAAGCCTCTCTACCTCCATGTGCTTCAGGTAACAGGACTTAGAAGACTAGTAAATCTTAGTCTACTAAACTAAAGGCTGGTTGGGGGAGGGAGTTCGCACATCAGGAATCCCTTGTCCCAACACAGATCCTTCCTGCATTCTTGTTAAGAGCCTTCCAGTCCTGAAGTTATGTGACTCTAAGACACTTAATGCTTTCTGGGTCTCAGCTTGCTGATGTGTAAAATGAAGGGGTGCGCTAGATCACCTCTAAGATTCCTTACAACTCTGAGTCCTGTGGTCTCCTCTGATCTATCAGTTCTTCTGCTCCACAGGCTCCAGATCCCAGCTTCCCTTCCTGGGATTCTTCCTCCTGCTACTACTCAGTTATCCAATCAGCAAGCACTTATGAAGCATTTACTGTAGGCAAGGCATGTACTGGGCACTGGGGATACTTTGAAAGGCAAAAACACCAGCCCCTAGATCTCAAGGAGTTCACATTCTAATGGGAGAAACAGCACACAAACAATTATGTATATGCAAGATCTGCATATACTTGTATAAATGGGAAGTGGACCCAGAAAGAAGCATGAGCAGTAGGAAGACAGGTAAAAGGCCTCCTGAAGAAGGTGGGATTTGAGCTGTCTTCAAGGAAGCCATGTAGGGTTCTGCTAGGAAGCACTCTGCTTTTTGTACCATCCTTTCTGGGGGTGGGGTGGGGAGTTAGTTGGTTTCCTACCCTTTCTGGCAAGGATCATTTCTAGATATTTCTTGCCATCCCTTTAGCTTCCTGGCTGTCACTTCTGGATCCTGGGGAAAGTCAAAGAATTGTGGAAGCTAAGAGTTGCAAGACACATTAAAATCATCTGATCAAACTCCAGTCTAATAGATAAATGCCCTCTGCAAGGTGCTCAATAAGTGGTCTCATTAGCCCTTTACTCATTTTTTATAGTTGTTATCTTTTGTTTTTGCATCATTTCCCTTCCACTCCCAAAGAGCCAGGCTTTATAACAAAGAAGAGAAAGAATCAAAATGAAGCAACATAGCAGTGGCCCACAATCAGAAAACCCAACTTCTGCAAAGAAAGGAAGTGCTTTCTCATATCTTTTCCTTGTTTTTAATTATTTAATTTATTTTTAGTTTTCAACATTCATTTTTATAAGATTTTACTTCTAAATTTTCACCCTCTATGGCCTTCTCCCTTCCCCTTCCCCAAGATGGCATGCAATCTGATATAGGCTATACAAGTACAATAGTATTAAATATATCTCCACATTAGTAATATTGTGAGAAAGATCAGAACAAAAGGGAAAAACCATGAGAAAGAATAAAAAGCAAAAAAAGAGAAAACAGTATCTTTTGATCAATATTCATTTTCCATAATTCTTTCTCTGGATGTGGATAGCATTTTCCACCATGAGTCTTTTCAAATTGTCTTAGACCATTGCATTGCTGAGAAGAACTAAGTATACCAAAGTCAGTCACTGAACAATGTTTCTATTATTGTGTACAATGTTCTTCTGGTTCTGCTCACTTTACTCAGCATCAGTTCATGCGAGTTTTTTTAAGGTTTTTCTGAAATCTGCCTGCTCATCATTTTCTGATAGCACAGTAGTATTCCATTACATCATATACTACAGCTTATTTAGCCATTCCCTATCTGATGGGCACCTCCTCAATTTCTAATTCTTTGCCACCACAAAGAGCTGTACAAATATTTTGGTACATGTGGGTCCTTTTCCCTTTTTATGATCTCTTGTGTCATAGTAGTGCTGTTGCTGGATCAAAGGGTATGCACAGTTTTGGATCGTTTGGATAGTTAGGGCATAGTTCCAAATTGCTCTCCAGAATGGTTGGATCAGTTCACAATACCATCAACAATGCATTAGTGTTCCAATTTTCCCACATCTTCTCCAACATTTATCATTTTCCTTTTCTGTTGTATTAGCCAATCTGATAGATGTGAGGTGGTACCTCAGAGTTGTTTTAATTTGCATTTCTCAAATCAATAGTGATTTAGAACATTTTTCATATGACTATAGATGGCTTTAATTTCTTCCTTTGAAAGCTGCCTGTTCATATGCTTCAACCATTTATCAGTTGGGGAATGACTTGCATTCCTATAAATTTGACTCAGTTCTATATGTGCTTAAGAGATGAGTTGTTTATCAGAGACACTGGCTATAAAAATTGTTTCCCAGCTTTCTGATTCCTTTCATACCTTGGGTGCAATGGCTGTGTCCATGCAATTCTTTTTTAAATTTAATGCAATCAAAATTATCCATTTTGCATTTCATAATGTATTCTTATCTCTTGTTTGGTCATAAATTCTTCCCTTCTCCATAGATCTGACAGATAAACTATACCTTGCTCTCCTAATTGGCTTATACTATCACCCTCTATATTTAAATTATATACCCATTTTGACCTCATCTTGGTATACATTGTAAGATGTTAGCCTATGCCTAGTTCTGCCATATTATTTTCTGGTTTTCCCAGTCATTTTTTTTGTCATATAGTGAGTTTTTATCCCTGAAGCTGGAGTCTTTCAGTTTATCCAATAGTACATTACTATAGTAATTATTCCACTGATCTACCACTCTGTTTCTTACCCTGTACTAAGTTGTTTTAATGATTGCTGCTTTATAATATAGTTTTATATCTGGAAGGGCTAGGCCTCCTTCCCTAGCATTTCTTTTCATTAATTCCCTTGATATTCTGGACCTTATGTTCTTCCAGATGAATTTTATTATTATTTTTTCAAGCTCTATAAAATATTTTTGGTAGTTTGATTGGTATGGCATTGAATAAGTAAATTAGTTTAGTTAGAATTGGCATTTTTATTATGTTAGCTTGTCCTACCCATGAGCAACTGATATTTTTCCATTTATTTAGATCTGACTTTATTAGTGTGAAAAGTGTTTTGTAATTGGATTCATATATTTCCTGAGTTTGTCTTGGTAGGTAGACTCCCAAATATTTTATATTCTCTACAGTTACATTAAATGGACTTTCTCTTTCTAGCTCTTGCTTCTGGGCTTAGTTGGTAGTACATAGAAATGCTGATGATTTGTGTGGGTTTCTTTTATTCCTATAATTTTGCTAAAGTTGCTAATTATTTCAGGTAGTTTTTTAGTTGGTTCTCTAGGATTCTATAAGTATACCATCATATCATCTGCAAAGAATGGTAGCTTTTTTTTTCTTCATTGCCTATTCTAATTCCTTCAATTTCTTTTTCTTCTCATTGCTAAAGCTAACATTTCTAGTACAACATTAAGTAACAGTGGTAATAATGGACATCTCTGTTTCACCCCTGATCTTATTGGAAATGCTTCTAGCTTATCTCCAGTACATATAATGCTTGCTGATAGTTTTAGATAGATGTTACTTATCATTTTAAGGAAACCTGCATTACACATTATGCATTCCTGGTATGAATCCCACCTGATCATAGTGTGTTATCATTACTATCAGTTGCTATAAACTCTTTGCTAATATTTTATTTAAAATTTTTGCCTTTATATTCATTAGGAAAATTGGTCTATAGTTTTCTGTCTCTATTTTGGTTCTTTCTGTTTTAAGTAGCAGCACCATATTTATATTACAAAAAGAATCTGGCAGGACTCCTTCTTTGCCTGTTTTCCCAAATAGTTTATATAATATTGGAATTAGTTGTTCTTTAAATGTTTGGTAAAATTCACTTTTATACCCATAGGGCCCTGGAGATTTTTTCTTAGTGAGTCCTCAATGGCTTGTTCAATTTCTTTTTCTCAAATGGGGTTAAGTATCTTATTTCCTCTCCCATTAATCTGGGCAATGTATATTTTTGTAAATATTCATCCATTTCAGTTAGATTGTCAGATTTATTGGTATACAATAGGGTAAAATAGCTCTTAATTACTGTTTTAATTCCGTCTTTGTTGTTGGTGAATTCACCCTTTTCAATACTGGTAATTTGGCTTTCTTTTTTTTTTTTTGCAATCAAATTAAACATAGATTGTTCTGTTTTATTTTTTTCATAAAACCAGCTCTCAGTATTATTTATTTTCATTTATTTGTTAAATTTTTATTTATTAGTTCAATAGTTTTCTTAATTTCAATTTTATTAATCTCTCCTTTGATTTTCAGTATTTCTAATTTGGTATTTAATTGGGAATTTTTAATTCGTTCTTTTTCTAGTTTTTTGAGTTGCATGCCCAATTTATTGATCTTTGCTCTTTTTCACTTTTACTTTTTACTTTTCTCCATTTTACTTATGTAAGCATTTAGAGATATAAAATTTCCCATAAGTAATGCTTTGGCTGCATCCCATAAGTTTTGGGATGTTCACTTTTTTCATGTTTCTTTTTGCCTTTTGTTCTTTTGCTTCTTTCACAACCTGACTAATATGGAAATGTGTTTTATGTGATTGCAAATATATAACCTATATATAGGTTATCCTATACATATATATATCCTATATATATATATGTATATACATATACATATATATATCCAAATATATGACCTATATGTAATATCAAATTGCTTATTGCCTTAAGGAGGGGGGTAGTGAGGGAAGAAGAGAGAAAATTTGAAATTCAAAATTTTTAATATCTGAATGTTAAAAATATTCTTTACATGGTTTTTTGGGGGAAAATAAAATATTATTTTTTAAAGTGGATACAAACATGACTCCATTGAACCATGGACTTGAAAAAGATAGACCAAAGTTTGAGATCTCCCTCCAACCTTTATTATCTGTTTAATTTTAGGCAAGTTATTTTTTGAGCCTCAGTTTCCTCATCTATAAAGTGAGTAGGACTTCCAGTGCCAAGATGATGGAGTGAGGGAGGAACCCCCTGGCGCACTTCCAAATTCCCCTCCAAACATCTAGAAAACTGTCTCAGAACTAATTTAGGAGTGGGGAAGCAGCTGACCTGCTTGGCAGGAAAGGTGTGTCTCACTGAATGGGAGGGGATCAAGGTCCTAGAGTAGCAGCAGCCAGCCTCACAGTAGAGGGCCTGCAGCAAGGCTCTAAGACCAGAGGCAATCCACCAGCAAGGCTCTGCCCTCTGGCAATCCAGTATGCCTGAAGCAAGGCAACAGTCTGTGCATCACAGCAAGGCCCTACCCCAGCACCCCCACAGTGAGCACAGGCCACCAGCAAGGCCTCATCCCCACTGCTGACCAGTAGTGAGGCCCCACCCCTGGGGCCAGCCAGCAGTAATACTACAGCACTGGGGCAGGCCAGCAGAAAAACCTTACACCAAGGAGAAGCCAACAGAGAGGCACCCCCACACACACCCAGTACAAGCCAGCAGGGAGGTTCTTCCTACAGTGCAAGACAGCAGCAATACCCTGAGCCCAAGAACAAGAAGCCTGGGACAGTGCAGGAGCAGAGCCCAACTCTCACATAAAAATACTGAGTCACAAAATAGGCAGAAAACATAAGCACAAAACAAAAAACAACTTGACTATAGAAAGTTACTGCGGTGACAGGGAGGATCCAGGCAAAAACTTAGAAGAAGACAATAGTATCAAAATGGCTACATGTGAAGCCTCAAGGAAAAATGTAATTTGGTCTCAGGCTCAAAAAGAGTTCCTAGAAGAGCTTAAAAAGGACTTTAAAAAGTATATTAGAGAAGTGGATGAAAAATTGGGAAAAGAAATGAAACTAGTACAAGAGAATCATGAAAAAAGTCAACAGCATGGGGAAAGATATACAAAAATTCACTGAAGAAAATAATTCTGTACAATTTAGAATTGGACCTGTGGAAGCTAATGACTCCATGAGATATCAAGATCTGATAAAACACAATCAAAAGAATAAAAAGAAGGAAATGTGAAATTGCTCATTGGAAAAACAACTGACCTGGGAAATAGATCCAGGAGAGATAATTTAAGAATGATTGGACAACTTGCAAACCACGATAAAAAAAAACCTGAACTGCATCTTCTGAGAAATTATGGAGGAAAATATGCCCTGAAACAGACAGCAAAATAGAAATTGAAGGATTTCATCAGTCACTACATGAAAGAGATCCCAAAATGAAAACTCCTAGGAACATCATATCTATATTCCAGGAGAGTACAGCAATATATCACAAGGATCATCCACTATTACCAAGTGGGATTTATACTAGGAATGCAAGGTTGGTTCAATATGATGAAAACTATCTGCATAATTGACCATGTCAATAACAAAGCTAACAGAAATCATATAATTATCCCAATTATCCCAATATCCCAAAAGAAAAAGCTTTTGACAAAAAACAGCACTCATTTCTATTTAAACACTAGAGATCATAGGAATAAACAGCATTTTCTTTAAAATGATAAGTGATATCTATCTAAAACCATCAGCATGCATTATCTGTAATAGTGATAAGCTAGAAGCCTTCCAATACAATTAGAGGTGAAACAAGGATGCCCATCGTCACCTCTGTTATTCAATATTGTATTGGAAATGTTAGCCTTAGCAATGAAAAAAAGAGTTTGAAGGAATTAGAAAAGGCAACGAGGAAACAAAACTGTCATTCTTTGCAGATTGTATGATGGTATACTTAGAGAATCCTAGAGAATCAACTAAAAAACTAGTGGAAATAATTAACAGCTTAAGCAAAGTTGCAGGATGCAAAATAAACCCATATAAATCATCAGCATTTCTATATATTTCCAATAAAGTCAATCAGCAAGAGATAGAAAGAGAAATTCCATTTAAAATAAATGTAGACAATATGAACTATTGGGAGTCTACCTGCCAAGACAAACCCAGGAACTATATGAACAAAATTACAAAATTCTTTTCACAGAAATAAAGTCACATTTAAACAACTAGAAAAATATTAATTGCTCATGGGTAGGCCAAGCCAATATAATAAAAAAATGACAATTCTCCCTAACTTAATTTACTTATTCAATGCCATACCAATCAAGCTACCAAAAATTATTTTACACAGCTAGAAAAAATAATAACAATATTTATGTGGAAGAACAAAAGCTTAAGGATATGAAGGGAATCAATTAAAAATGTGAAGGAAGGTGGTCTAGCCACACCAGATCACAAACTCCATTATAAAATCATAATTATCAAAACAATCTGGTACTAGCTACAAAATAGAGTGTTGGATCAGTGGAATAGATCAGATACACAATACACTATAGTAAATGACCATAGTAATCTCGTATATGATAAACCCAAAGATCTAAGCTTTTGCAACAAAAACTAATTATTTCACAAAAACTGCTGGTAAAACTAGAAAACAGTATGGCAGAAAGTAGGTATAGACAAGCATCTCACACCATATACCAAGATAAGGGCAAAATGGGCACATGATTTACACGCAAAGGGTGGTATCATAAGCAAATTAGGAGAGCGTGGAATAGAATATCCATCAGTTCTATGGATAAGGGAAGTGTAAAACAGATAATTTTGATTATAGAAAATTAAAAAGGTTTTACACAAGCAAAACCAATGCAACTAAAATTTTAAAAAAGCAGAAAATGGAGGAAAATGTGCAATAAATGTCTCTGATGAAGGGCTTATTTCTGAAATATATAGGGAACTGAGTCAAATTTATAAGAATACAAGTAATTCTCCAATTGATAAAAGGTAAAAAGATAGGAACAGGCAGTTTTCAGAAGAAGAAATAAATCTATCTATGGTCATATGAAAAAATGCTCTAAATCACTATTGATTAGAGAAATGCAAATTAAAACTACTCTGAAATACCACCTCACACATATCAGATTGTCTAATATGACAGAAAAGGAAAATGGTAAATGTTGGAGGGGATATGGGAAAACTGGGACACTAATACATTGTTTTTAGAATTATGAACTGATCCAACCATTCTGGAGAGCAATTTGGAACTATGTCCAAAGGTATATAAAACTGTTCACAACCTTTGATCCAGCAATCCTATTACTAGTTCTGTATCCAAATTGATCAAAAAAGGGGGGAAAGGACCTATTTGTACAAAAGTATAGCAACTTTTTTGTGGTGGCTAAGAATTTGAAATTGAAGGGATGCCCATCAATTGGGGAATGGCTGAACAAGTTGTCATATCCAATAGTGATGTGGTATATGATTGTGCTACAGTAAATCACAAACAGGATGCTTTCAGAAAAAACCTGGTAAGACTTACATGAACTGATGCAAAGTGAAGTAAGAAGAACCAGAAGAACATTGTGCATGGTAACAGCAATATTGTATGATGAACTATGAATGACTTAGCTATTCTTAGCAATGCAATGATCCAAGACAATCCCAAAGGACTTCTGATGAAAGATATTTGCCTCCAGAGAAAGAACTGATGCTGTCTGAATATTTCATTTTCTTTTTTGTTTGTTTGTTTGAGTTTCCTTGTACAAAATGAATAATATGGTAATGTTTTACATGACTGCACATGTATAAAATATCAGATTGCTTACCATCTCAGGGAGGGATGAAGGGAAGGAGGGACAGAGAGATACAATTTGGAACTTAAAACTTTTTTAGAGTGTTAAAAATTGTTTTAATATGAATTGGGGGAAAATATTATTTTTTAAATGTAGAGGTTAAGGCTTGTTGGCCTTTGAGGGCCTTTTCAGCTCTGGATTTATGATCTTAGGTCTGATTTTTTCATAAGTTATTCCTTATATTTAGCCCACATCTACCCCAAATCATTTCTATTGGTCCTAATTCTCCCCTCTTTTATCAAATAGAATAAGTGTGTTTCCTCTGTGCCATGACAACCCTTCAGATATCTAAAAATAATGATATTTTCTCCTCTCCCACCTCAGTTTCCTTCTCTTAAAGCTAAACACCCTCTCTCCCATCTCCTTTTTATCCCACCCAATCTTCATATAGCATGGTCTTGAGGCCTTTCAGTAGCCTGTAGTTACTTTTGTCTGGACAAGTCCCAACTTGTGAGTCTACTACCTGAAATGTGGTGCCCACAACTAAAGAGACCTCAGATCTGTTCTGAGTGGGACTGTTACCTCCCTATTCCTAGATAGCAGACTGTTCAAACAGACTGACCTCCAGATCTTTGTACAGGCTGTTCCCTCCTCACCTCCACTTCATGGAATCCATAGCATCCTTCAAAGTTCAACTCAAGGACTACCTCCTCCAAGAAGCCTGTTCTGATCTTTCTAGTTGCTGTCGTCCTCCCTCTGAAATGACTTTAAATACAATTTGCACTTAATGTTCTACATAAATGTTGTTACCTCCTCTAATAGAATTTAGGCTTCTTGAAGGTAGGGACTATTTTGGTTTTAAACTTTGTATTGTGAGGTAAGTGCCTGACATAGGATAGGCATTTATTGAGTGAATGTATTCATGCAGCCTAAAATGGAACTGGGTCTGGGTTATCTGAGTGTATCTCATTTTTTAATTTCACACCAGGCTTCATGGGGCTTACCAACCCAAACACACACACACACATCTCCTCCTCACCCCCCACAACTAATCAACATGGTCTTCACTTATTAGAATGTAATCTCCTTGAGGACAGGCACTTTCTTTTCTCTTGTACTTGTATCCACAGTGCTTACCACAGTGCTAGGCACAGAGTAGGCACTTAACAAATGCTTGGTGATTGACCATTTCCTGCCTCCCATTGCAGTACAAAGCCAGAGTTCATCAGGTGTCCTCATAGCTGCCACAGCTGGATCCGTGTCGCTCATCCTCCTCCTCTTAGTCCTCTGCTGCTACTTCAAGAGACAGAAAGGTGACAATTGATTTTCTAGAATGTTTGATTTTGGGGATGAAATGTTGTGAGTTGAGGCAGAGCTGAGGGGGAGGGCAGAAGCCTGCTGGCCATAGAGTGACTCCCCTCACCTGGGCAGATCACTGGCTTTTGGGGGGTGAAGGGACTAAAGCTGTGGTTCTGTCCATGGAGGGAGCTTTGGGGGAGGGCTTTTTTCTACCAAGCCAGAGCAGCACCTTCTCTGCTATTTATAGCCTTGGGGCTCAATTTACCTGCTCAGGATCCCACAGCTAGAATGTGGCAGAGGCAGGATGCCAACCCAGATCTTCCAAATGCCCAGGACAATTCTATACACTATGCCATCTGGACACCTATCATCTAATTGTGGTAATGTGGAAAAAGCCAGACTTGGAATCAGAAGACATGGGTTTTGAGGGAGGGAGAAAAATTTGGAACTCAAAATCTTGTAAAAATGAATGCTAAAAATTATCCTTACATATAATTGGGGAAAATCCTATTTTTTAAAGAAGACATGGCTTCAAAACTCAGCTCTGCCACTTACTACCTGTGTGACCTTGAACAAAGGCCTTAAATTCTCTATGCCTCCATACCTTCATCTGTAAAATGAGAAGGCTAAACAACCTTAAAGGGTCCTTCCACCTCTAAAGCTATGATCTCATCTGAGCATCACAGAAGCAGGTCACTCATGGCAACCCTGTGAGAGGAGAATTGTGCAAGAATTATCCACATTTTACAGATAAGCAAAGTGAGACCTCTTGATAGGTTGCCTTGACCATGATCTCCTAGATAGTAAATGTCCAAGATGGGATTCCAACCTAGACTCCCAAGTTGCCAGTGTTCTAACTATTCAGCCACACTGTCTAGATAGGGAACAAAATGTTACCTAGGTCATAGAATGGTAGCTTTCAGGGCCATCTAGAACATAAAGTGGAATAACTGGAAGCAGTCCTATAGATCACCTAGTCAAACTTCCTCATTTTACAAAAGAAGAAAAAGAACCTAAGGTCCCATTAGCAGCCCTGAAATTCAACCCTAGTTGTTTTGATTCATGTCTATATGGCTCTTTTTTTCCTACATGTTAGTTTTCTAAACAAAGGCAGGTGGGTGATGAGGCAGCTGGGTGATGCAGTGGATAGACCTCTGAATTTGAAGCCAGGAACACTTGAATTGAAATTCAGCATCAGACACTTACTAATTGTGTGACCCTGGGCAAGTCACTTAACACTTCCTGCCTCAGTTTTCTCATCTGTAAAATGAGGATTATAAAAGCACCTACTTCCCAGGGTATGTTATGAGAATCAAATGAGATAATACTTACAAAGTGCTTTGCAAATCTTAAAATGCTATCATCATGCAGAGTTTGGGGAATATCCCATTGAGTGTTCTTCCTTAGTCTCCCACACCCAGGATGTACTTAGACCTGTGGAATTAGCATCCAAGAGTAGTTCTGAAGTAGAAAAGAGTTATGGAGAATTAGTGTGGCTTGGGATGAGTGGTGTGGTGTAAAGAAACCATTAAGTCTTTATTATAGTCAGAGAACTGGCCCTGGTCCTGGATGTAGGGAATCACTAGATGAATATATGTGTGTGTGTGTGTGTGTGTGTGTGTGTATATGTGTGTGTAGATATATATATATGGGAGCTTTGGGGTATATTTGGTGTTTTTCTAGTACCAGCTAGGGTTGCCCTCCTGCACCTTCCCAGGGTCCCTGCCCAAGGTCCTCTTTAGCAGTACCTAGGGCAAGGGGTGCTCCAAAGCTTGGACCCAGACCCAGCATCTACCATCACACTTTGCCTGTCCATAGAAGGGTTCTAAAGCCATGTTGACACTGGCCTAGGCCAAAAGTCTAACCTTGTGCTTTTTCCTTTTCTCTATCTAGGTCCAAGCCCATGTTGGGCCAGGTTTGTATATCCTTGGTGCTGGATGATACCCCACCCCAAAAGGAAGTTTCCTTTCTTCTTCTCATGCCTGCCTTCTTCCCAAGAGAGAGTTTCTGCCACTGGGCTCAGATAATTTCCCAATACAATACATTTCCCAAAATCCTTGACCCAAAACTCAACCCCCTACCCCAGCCTGGACACATGCTCCTCCATGATGTCCTCGGAAGACCCAACCCTGTCTGACAAAGGTGGAGATGGGGAATTTCTACCTTATCACTGTGTCTACCCATTCTCAAGAAAAGAGACCAAACTTTTACCTTTTACTCAAGACATGGAGGGAGGTTATCTATCCCTGGAACAAAAGAGCAAAGACACCAAACATGCCCACTTTACAATATGCAACATTTTGTGATGAAAGGAAAGGACAAGTAGTAGTCAAAGAATGATACTGGGCATTAGAAAGCATGGATTCTAATCACTCTGTCACTGGCTGGCTATGTGACCCTGACCCTTCTCTGAGACTCAGTTTCTTCCTCTGTGAAATCAGGGTACTATCCTTCATGGGATCTTCTAGCTCTGACATTCTATGACCTGTACCTAAAGTCCCTCACAACTTTGATAGCCTATTTCAATTTTCTAACCTTTTGTGCAGTGATGATTATGCCATTTTTATAGAGGAAGAAACTATTACCTAGACAAATTAAGTGACATGTCCAAACTATAAGAGCAATTCAGTGGCAGAGTTGGGACTAGAACCCAGGTCTCCTGACTCTGGGGCTCTTTTCACTGTATTTTACTGCTTCACATACCCCAAGTTGGTGTAATACCCTTCCCTGGTACCCCCTCAAGCATGGTAGGTCAGGAAAATTAATTTCATTTTGGACTTCTCTGCATCTTCTTTCTTCTCTCCTTTAGGTCAGAAGCCCCAGAGAAGAACCAGCCACAGAGAGAGGTAAGGGTTTGATTGGGATGCCACATGAAAGACTGTTGGTAAGCCAAATGGGCTCTTAGCACTTGGTTCAACCAAGTACCCTTGAAGAGTTTGGCTTTTGTTTCCTTTGAGTAATTCAGTGTATTTCATTGAATCTTACTAGTTGCTAAGCCCCAAGCCCAAACCCCTATTAGGTGCTAAGCCGATGTGGGCATGAAGCTCCCAGGGTCCTAAGGGGAGGCCAATCATGGTAGCCTAAGTTCTGGTCATTCAGATGATGTTTGATGACATCTGAAATGTTTTAAGAAGAGAAGACAGAGCCATTTGTGCAGGGCTCTCCCTCTTGGTGGGGAGCAATGATGAGGAGACTTCAGGCAGCTATAGCTAAGAGCCCTCCAGCTTGCAAACCCGGATGTTGGGACTTTGTTAAACTCTGGTAACTATGTATTGGGATTTGAATCAGACAAGGTCTGTCTGTCGATGTTTATATTTTGTTTGTATTTTGCCCTGAAGTTCAGGGTGCTGGTTTTTTCCCCTGAACTAAGTGAATGATATTTGTTTGCTGAATTAAAGTAAGCTTGTCAACCCCTTAACGTTGCTTTCCTTAGTGAAGCAGACTAAAAGAACCTGGGCTTTTGCAGCATGCTGGCACCCTTCTTGTTGTTGGGCTTGTGTTGGTCTTTCACCCCCACAACAGCTGCTAGCCAGATTGTTGAAACAAAGACATGGATGGAGTCAGTCACTTAGCAACTGTTGAGCACCTGCTTTGAACACAGCCCTGTGCTAAGTATTCTTAGTGGAGAGGATAGAGAGGAAGTAGGTGACATAGTCTCTCCCCTCAGGGAGTTTAAAAGTCCAATCAGGAAGAAAAAGAGGAACACACATGTATACCCTTCTGGTAAGGTTTAGAATATTTATTAAGCAACAGGCTCCAGAAATTATGGAATTTAACTCAAGATGAAACTGGAAATAGATAAAGCGAAATCAGGGAAATCTCCCTGGAGGAGGCAGGATATCAGAGAGGAAAAATACAATTAGTCTGAAGGAACATGTTCCTCAGTCCACTCTGATGAAAAATGGGTCATAGACCAATATGTCACAGGCTAAAATGTCATAGACTAGGATGTCACTGCTAGGAGATAGCTTAGAACACAGACTGTGAGAGCTAGAAGGAACCTTACTGATGACCTAGTCCAGCTATCTCATTTTTCAGATGAGAGAACTGAGTCCCAGAAAGAAATGACTTGGCCAAGGCACCACTACCAGCTAGATGATTTCTATAGTCTCTTCTAGCCCGGCTTCTATGAGTTTATGATATCACCTGGATACCCAATGAGTTCATATCTATCTATCTATCTCTCTATCAATCTGTCTATTGGTCTATCTGTCTATGCATCTATTCATCTCCATCCATATCTATCTCTATAGATATCTACATAATCTAACAATATCTATCTATACCTATCTATCTCTATAGACATCTATGTAGATTATCTATCGATATCTATCTACTGATCTATCTCTATAGATATCTATATAGATTATCTATCCATTTCACTCTCTCTCTCTCTTTCTCTCTCTCTTTCTCCTTTACGGTAAACAGTTTCCTACCCACAAGTCTATCTCCTGATCCAACCATATCCTTCCCCTTGATAACCCACCACCTCCAGAAAACCTTTCCTGAAAATAATAATAGTTCACATTTAAGAATTAATTGATTCTGATTAGGTCTCGACGTCACATGACCACTCAGTTATTCAAATGGACTTGACTATTCAGCACTTAGTAACCTCATTGTATATAATGTTTATCATACTGGAAATTTTGAGCTCTGAATCAGGAATGATGACACCTGGGTTTAAATCTGAGTTCTGCCACTGACTCAGTGTGTGACTTTAGTGAAGTCCCTTCCTGTTTTTGGGCTTCCATTCACCTCTTGGTCCAATTAAAGTATTGAACAAGATGGTCCCTAAGGTTCCTTCCACATATTGTGTTCTGAACATTTCAGCCCTAAATACTCTAACTCCTCTAAGACATAGTAGCATCTACCTGAGGATTCAGATCAAGGGAGTCACTCCCTTTCCCTTGCTCAGTCCGTTGACTAGGATGGCAGTGTTCCTCCCAACTGCAATACTGTAGAAGGGAATGGGGGAGGGAGAGTGGCAGCTCTATTGGTAAGAGCCTTCCCCATCTCTTTCTCTGCTCTGAAGGTACCATTGTGACAGGTGTCATGGAAAATGGCAAGCTGGGGGGAGGCCAGGGTATCCCACAGTGACAATCAGCAGCCCATGTGCAATGGTGCTGACCTCTCAGGGGTCCTGCTCAGAGCCCTTGGACCTGGTCAGGGGCCAGGCCCTTCACTGTTCTGATGGACTTTGATTAACAAGGGTGCTTTGACAACTGATCACATTTATTCCCTACTGGTCAGACTCAGGCATGGGTGTAGCAAAGAGAAGCATCTTCCCCAGGGGGGTTGCTGAGTTGGAAGCTAGAAGATTAAAGGAATCACAGAGTGCCCAAGATAGGAGGGCCCTTAGAGCATAAAATATCAGAGCCAGAGGTAACTTTGTTGTTTTGTGGATTAGTCCTGTCAGACTCTTTGTGACCCCATTTGGGGTTTTCTTGGCAAAGAGACTAGAGTGGTTTGCCACTTTCTTCTCCAGCTCATTTCACAGATGAGGAACTGAGGCAAACAGAGTTAAGTGACTTGCCCAGGGTCACACAGCTAGTATCTGAGGTCATATTTGAACTCAGGTTCAGCACTCTATACACTGTGCCACCAAGCTGCCTTAAGAAGTAACTTTAAAGACCATCTAGACTAACTCCATTTTATTTGTTCATTTATCTATTCATTTACTTATTTATTCATTTGTTTACCTATGTATTGATCAATCGATTGATTGATTTTTATAGGTAAGGAAATTAAGTCCTAGAGAGGGAAAGTGATGACCTAAATTCATGCTGTGTAGCAGCAGCAGAGTCAGGAGTTGAACCCAGATCTCCAGATTACCAACCCACATTTTATTCTACTCTGCCAAGGGCCCAAATTCCTTTCTCCTACCCAATCTTCTTCCTCCCCTCTTTCTTCCTCCTTCCTTCCTGTTTCCTTGGCCAGTTTGTCTAATTATTCCTTGTGTCCCCACTTAGCTCCCTTCATGGCAGAGTCCAGATGGTAATAGAGCCAACCCCAGTGACCACAGTTGCTTCCATGAGCTCAGTTAACACCCAGCGGAAATCCATGGGAATCTAATGTTTACCTTCTCATGAGAGCCCTACATCACAAGACTGATGAGTAAATACAGCCCAAAGACCTGAAAAGTCACCCACCCTGGCCTCTATATCAATAAAACTCATGGATTCTCTGGTCTCTGACTCAGAGTCAGCATACCACCTACGGCTGCAGAGAAATCTGGCTACTTCCACTGAAGTGCAGACTTTCCTGTTATTTCAGTGACATTCTCCAGTAACCTTAATAAATAGCTTGGGATAGTTTTTTTGGTGGGGAGGGGGGAGCCTGGTCATTGGGAATGGCTTTTACATAATCACTATCATTGGGCTTTGGAATCCTGGGGCACCATAGATCATAGAATTTAGAACTGGAAGAACCTTAGATAACCTAATCCCACTGTCTCATTTTCCAAAGGAAGAAACGGAAGCTAGAAAAGAAGAAATTACTTACTCAAGGTGATACGGGTGGTGGGTGAGCTTTTACAGTCCTATACAGCCTTAACATTTCAGTCCATCAGAAGTGACTCTCTGTCTTCCACTCCATGGGCCAGCCAAACTGGCCTTCTGTCTCCATGCCTTCTGCTCCATCTGTCTCCATGCCTCTTCACTGACTATCCCACATGGCTGGAATGCACTCTCTCATCATTCTATACTTTGTAGAAACTCTCTATCCCTAAGAGATTCTGCTCAAGCACCACCTTCTACACTAAGCCTTTCTTGATCTCCCATGACCTCCCTCCCTAATTACCTTTAATTTATTTTGCATTTATCATGTGTATGTGTGGGTATGATGATACATTTACAAGGTGTATTCCCTAATAGAATGTAAGCTCCTTGAGGGCAGGGACTGCTTCCTTTTAGTCTTTATATTCCCAACACTTAGCACAGAACTTGGCACAAAGCAGGCACTTAACAATTGCTTGCTGATTGATTATATGGTGCCTCAAAGATTGAATAATAATTGATTCATCATTAGTGAATATTAAGTAATTCATCCTGAGAAGGGGACCATGGGACCTATCCTGGCCCTCATTCCATAGAATGAGAGCCTAGGGAAGTTGTGACTTGTGACCTTAGGCAAAGTAATCCACCTCCAAGGGCCTCAATTTCTTCATCTGTAAGAAAACGTGGTTGGACTATGTGACTTCTAAGCCCCTTCCAGCTTTAATTCTTATGATCTGTGATCTTAGGTGATGACTAAGTCACACAAAAAGGTAGAGTCAGTGTCCTGGCTCTAGGTCTCCTAAGGACCAGATAGGAACCTGCCTTAGCTTTTGGCACTTTGACATTGGGTAAAGAGGTCCAAAGTAGTTTGTGTCTTCTAGTTAGAAGCAGAAAAGCCTGAGTCCCTAACAGGGATAGGAGGGGGGGAGGGAGAGGAGGAAAGGAACAAAGGTCAAGAAGAAGAAATTTTAAGGTAAAGATTTGGCAAAAGGAATGGAGGAGATTCAAGGATTTCCAGGTCATCTATGATCTTCCTCTGGCTGGTAGATGTATGGGCTGAGAAGCTATACATGGCTTCATAACCATCCTCTTGTGAATGCAGATGTTGGAACAAAAAGAGTCAGAGAAAGAGACAGTTTTCTTTTGTAATTCTTCTGAAACTGGGAATTCTTTGGCTCTTCTTCCCACCTGGGGCCCATAGACATACAGGACATAAAATCCAGGATGCCCAGAGCCAGAAGAGATCTAATCATGGGAAAATAGAAAGAACACTGATTTGGGTGTCAAGGGACCTGTGTTCAATCCTACCTTTGATCCTCAATATCTATGTGATCTTGGACAAGTCTTATAAACTTTCTAGGTTAAGACCATCTCTTTCAATGTCCAAGGTCATCGAACAAGACAGTCCTGAAAGGAAAGCATCATGTTTTGTTTTGTTTTTTAAAATATACATACATACCTTATCCATATAGATTTTGACTTCGCCGATAAGAGGTACCTAATTGCTCCTCCCCTCGCTCAAACCTCCTTACCCAAGTTTTTTTTCTTTACCTTTCCAGCCAACAGGGAACAATGGGATTATATATACTGATCTCCAACCCACTGGGAAAAATCATGAATCTGAGTATGCCACTCTTCATGTCCAGTAATTGGACCCAGAAGAAACAGTTCCAAGGAAGATGGATGGATCAATGTCCAAAGAATCCTGAGGACTGTCCAGTTTATCTCAGAAAGAGATGAAGATTCTTTCAGAGACCTGACATTAAAGCCATGGGGATCAATATGCTGTAAGACAGTCATTGGAATAGGAGGACCTGTGGATGTACCCAGGTCTGCCAATTACTAGGCTATGGGGTATCCCTTCCCTTCTCTGATTCTAATTACCTTCTCTGTAAAGTGGGAATAACAACCCCAACCTTCTTACCTCACAAAGCTCAAATGAGATAATAGAAGTAAAACCCTTTGTAACTCCTAAAACCCTATATAAATATAGGCTCTCCCGTCTGAAAAAAATACATTAATGCTGAACTGGGATAAGCCCCCCCCCAACTTTCAGCAGGCACTGAATTGATGCACCCCTAATTCAATTGGGTGCCAGATCACCTCAGATCTCTTAACCTTGGTCTAGAAGAGAGGTATCCAACTTGCCACCGACCCATATGTAAGAATACCTGCTGGCTGCATATTGAATTAGTTTTAAAAATGTAATGTTTTCTTTGATTTATTGTATTGTTATTTCCTTTGTTAAATATTTCACAATCATATTTTTTATCTGGTTGACAAGCCACACTGGGGAGGTGACACCTCTGACCCAGGATCCTAAAATGACACCAAAAGCTCTCTATAATTTTCATCTAGGAAGAGAAATTCTTGATGGAGAGCATCAGAATAGAGACAACAGGGAAATTCTTAGCTCAGTAATGAATTTACCAAACTAGTACCAGGTTGAGCTATTGAATGCAAGTGATCCATGGCCCAACAGGGGAATCCCTAGACAACATACAAACCTATCAATAATAAAATCCTACATGGTAACAATCAAATCTATAACAACAATCCTAAATATATAACACCCACCAGGGGACAGCCTGGTGAAGTTGATAGAGATCTGGCTTCAGACTTGGAAAGACCTGGGTTCAAATTCTCTCTCCACCATGTACTACCTGTGTATTCCTGGTCTACTCACCTAACTTCTGAGTGCCCCTGGGCATTTATCTTATCAGCTTTATTTATCACTCTTATTTTCTTCTGCTTCAGCCAAGGGAGTTCCTCACAAGAACAAAAAAAAAATCATATAGCTTATTTAAAAAGTAAAACAATAAAGCACACAAGGAATCCTATAAACTGGCACTGGATTACTTTTCTTAGGCTCACATGGGCATTTCTAGATGGCATCCACAGGGGATGTGAGGAGTGCAGGGAAGGACTGCAAAGTCAGATCTTTGCTACTCAGGACAGTACCTTGTCAGAACATCTCTAGGTCAGTAAACAAAGCCAGAAGGGAGTCCCATAGCTCCTCTGGGAGGGAAGAAAAGTAGGAGTAGAGACATCCAGCCCTTTCTTCCTTCACAGCTGCAAGGTCAAAGGAGAGCAACAGAAGGGAGGGTCCAACTCCAGAGCAAGCTGCCTGCTGCTTCCTGTTACACGAGGTTCCATCAGTCTGGTCCACTGTCTTAGAAGACATATAGTGCCATTGAAAGTTATTCCAGCAGACATCAGATCAGAAGGAAGAGTGACTCCCATTAAATTAACAAAGCCACCTGCTGCCTCATGGACCCCTGATGTATCCATGGATAGACTCCAGGGGGCCTGTGAACTTAGATAAGAAAAAAGCCAATTCTACATCTTTATTTTAATATAACTGGTTCCTATGCAGACCCTTTGACCTAACAGTACCACTACTGGGTCTGTATCCTAAAAGAGATAAAAGGCATGAAAGGAAAAGGACCTATATGTACAAAAATATTTAGAGCAGCTCTTTTCTGGGGGCAAAGAATTAGAAATTGAGGGGATGCTCATCAATTGGGGAATGGCTGAAGAAGTTGTGGTATATGATTATAATGGAATACTTTTGTGCTATAAGAAATGAGAAGGATGCTCTCAGATTAACTTGGAAAAATTTACATGAGCTGATACAAAGTGAAATGTATTCTGTACAAAGTAACAGCAATGTTGTAAGATGATCACCTGTAGCTATGCTTAGCAATACAATGATCTAATGTGGCTTTGAAGGATTTATGATAAAAACTGCTATCCATCCTCAAAAAAGAACTGGTGGTGTCTGCATACAGATTGAAGCATACTTTTTTTAAACTTTCTTCATTTTTCTTGAGTCTTTTTTCTGTTTTTTCTTTCACAACATGACTATTATGGAAATGTTTTATATAACTACACATGTCTGACCTATATTGAATTGCTTGCTTTTTCAATGGGGCAGGAGGTGGGGAGGGAAGAAGGGAGACAATTTAGAACTCAAAGTTTTAAAAACAAATGTCAAAAAGTGTTTTTACATGTAACTGGATAAAAATACTGAATACAAAAGAAAAATATAACTAATTTCCTTTGTAATCCTATACATTTTATTTTCAAACCATTATTCTGAGGAAGCCTACATGCCTGAAATAAATTACATGAGGATTACAAAGCAAACCATTTTTCTGAGGAGTCTGTAGGCTTCACTGGACTGCTAAAGGTGCCCACAATACAAAAAATAGGTTAAGAATCTTAGGCAAATCAAAACAACTCTCCTGTCAGATTGGCTAAAATAACAAAACAGGAAAATGGTTAATGCTGGAGAGGATGTGGGAAAATTGGAACATTGTTACATTGTTGGTGGAGTTGTGAGATGATCCAGCCATTTGGGAGAGTAATTTGGAACTACGCCCAAAGGGCTATAAAAATGTTCATACCCTTTGACCTAGCAATACCACTTCTAGGGTTGTATCCCAAAGAAATCACACAAGTGGGAAAGGGACCCATATGTACAAAAATATTTATAGCAGCTCTTTTTATGATAGCTAAGAATTGGAAATCAAAGGGATGCCCATCAATTGGGGAATAGCTGAACAAGCTGTGGTATATGAAGGTAATGGAATACTATTGTGCCATAAGAAATGGAGATGACACGGACTTCATAACAACCTGGAAAAACCTACACGACATAATGCTGAGTTAGCGGAGCAGAGCCAGGAGAACATTATACACAACCACAGATATATGGATTCTGTGAGGACCAACCCTGACAGACTTTGCTCTTCTCAGTAACACAAGGTGCAGGCACAACTCCAAAGGACTCACGATGGAGAATGCTATCTACATCCAGAGAAAGAACTATGAAGTATGAATGCAGATTGAGGCACACTTCATGCTAGCCTTCCCCGCCCCCCCCCCGCTTTTTTTTCCCCTTTCTCTCTTTTGTTTATGTTTTTGGGTTGGTTTTTTTTTTTTTGGTCCTGTTTCTTCTCTCGCATGACTCATTTCATTGATCACAGTTCTTCTCCATAACTTGACTAGTGTGTAAATTAATTCAATGCGAAGTTATACATGGAAGCTATATGGGATTCCATGCTGTCTTGGGGAGGGAGGGGGGAGGGAGGAAAGAAAATCTGGAACTCAAAATTATGTAGAACTGAATGTTGTAAACTAAAAATAAAAATTAAAATAAATAAATAAATATATATATATATTTCACAAGTACTTACCGCTGTCTTCTCAAATCCTGAGATTCTGGACTGTAATTTGTCTTTTAGAGTCCAAATTTTTCCAGGTGTATCAATGTCATCTGCATACTTATCTTAATCCTCATCTTCACTGTTAGGTCTCTTTCTATCTGAGAATTTGGCCCTTCTCCCCACTGACGTTTTGAGGAATTTACTTGTTCCATTGACTTTCCTGAAACTAATTCTTCTGGTAGCTTCTGAACTTCCAGTATGCATTTAGCCAGGTCAGCTTTGGCATATACTCCTATAATCTTCCTATGTTCCTCTGACTTAATAGCCATTCCATCAATCCCTTTTACCATCACAGTCAAACATAAACTGAGCTTGAATATGTTCATCTGGGGCTAGGTTGGTTCCTGTGACCTTGGCACCAACATGTCTAGGTCTCTCAAAACAGTCTTTTTTTGTGCGTCATAGCCCAACAATTTTCACATGCTTTTTGTGGTATTTTGTAGTCATCCTATTTTCTTTCATGCCCCTCTTATACCATTCTCCAGATGAACTGTACTGGTTTTGTTTCTCAGCTTGAGGCCTCTGATGCTTTAGTATGGATTTTTGATGGATCTATATACCATGGCACAGGGGAGATGTACTGAAGAATATGAGGATTGACATTTTTTTTCCTTTCTCATTGACTTCAGCTGGTACATTACCCATCTTTCTCTTCTTCTAGCTCCATTTTCTTTCTCCAGTCTTCCCTTCTCATTTTCCTTGGCTGTTCCAAACCTAAGTCACTTGCTCCCCTGGGGGAGCAGAGTTTACTCTTTCTGTCACAGTGGCCAACTCAGTCCTGGTTATCTGGTGGTACCCCTGTGTCTGCCCAAGGGAAGATCCCAGAAAAATGAGCTACTGAGTCAGACTCCTACAACAAGACCCAGACCCAGATCCAAACACACATCTAGGGTGTCAGAGCTTTGTTTACTGCTGCAGATGTTTGTCCAAGCTAAGGGACAACCTAGGGCTGGCTGAGCACACTTTGACGAGTGCACACTTTGGATGTCAGGGACACTCACTCAAGCTAGGCTAAATCTTAAGCAGGTGCTGGCCCAACCATCCAACACCAAAGCCTCCCCTTAATCTTGTCCTGGCTTCTTCCCCACTATAATCTTTAAAAATATGTATTTTGAAGCTCCATTCCTTCATTGATGCATTTATAGTGTAGGAGAACGCACTGAACTCAACCCTAAGAAGAGATAGCACCCTTCTCCAAAAATCCCCAATCCCTTATAGAGTTCTTTCTTTTAGAAGATTGCCTTCCTGGCTGACCCAAGATGGCAGCAGCCCTGTGGGAGGGCAGGCATGAGCTGCAGGTATGATTTCTTGGCAAAGTTGAGGAGGCAACTGTTCAGCATGTGCTGAGGTGGGACCGTCTTGACCTGATGCCTCAACTGAAACCTGGCAGACTAGGCCTGGCTCAATGCAGCTTGCAGTTTGACACAGTCTCTGCCTGGAGTTGACAGGAAGCTGGGGAAAATATGGTCCCCTTACTCTAAGTCCCTACTCTCTTGGTGGCAAATTTCTATAATCAGAAGGTTTTGTAAATCTATTAAAAGAATTGATTATGGAACATTTTAGATTACTATAGGACTGGGACTAGTGTTAAGTTAGGTTTTTTCTTGGAAATGGTATGGAGACAATTAGGTCAAGGGCTTGTGAGAATATTTTATTTGGTTAATATCATGCTTGTCTAAAGCTTTGTTACAATTAGTAATGTTAAAAGAAGAATGGCTTGTGGTTTATTTTGTAAATGCCATCAAAGAAACATGGCGTGACTAAAAGTTTATGATGTTATATGTACTGTGTTAAGAATTTGTTATCTAATGTATTTATGTATGTGCTGGAGTCTGCTGTTAATTCCTTAGTGAAATATCATCCTCCTGGTGAGGAAATGTTAATGTAAAGTATGTTAAGTAAAGTATGTAAAGAGTTAATGTAAAGTATGAGGAACTGGATTCTGATGTAAAATTTCTTAAACACGGCAATTGGCCAAAGTTCCAATTTTGAATTTGTAAAAATGATCAGGGTATAAGGATTAGAAAATTGTGCCAAGGTAACTTTTGTAGGAGAATGGAAAGAAAGCTGGTTCCTACAAGAAGGCAAGAAGAAGATGCTGGAGATGGCTGGAACAAATACCAAGGACCAGAAGACTTCACTGATGTTCCCTGTCAGACAGCTTATGGGAAGAGACTTTTGAATCTTAAAGGGACAATTGCATTATCGTTTTCTTTTGGATCTCTGTATCTGTATTTACAAAGGGGACTGCCCCCTTTGATTTGTCAAAGTGTCGATCAATCCTTCCCATATTTAAGGGGGTGATGATTAAGGAGAAAAATTCAGATGAGAGAGTAAGGGAATATTAAAAATGTGGAAACAAAAATTTGAATAAAAGAAGAGGGGGAAATTGTAAGAAATGGGAGGAGGAGTTTTGTTTCCACAGAACTAAAGGAGTGCTTCCCTGCCCTCCCCCACCCCAGCTTTAGCAGAGACCAGGCCTCAAGGTCGATCAGGTGAGAGGTCAGAGGCTTGTACGCACGTGCATACTTTTTGAGAAGGCAGTCTAGGGAATTAGAGAGGCCAAACCCACTTGAACCTGTTCAAGCTTATCTAGGGTCTGGTCTTGGTAAAGAATCCAGGCCTACTGATTTGCATAATTTGCATATGTTAAAGAGGGAAAGTAAGGGAAGTAAAAGAATATAGTTTAATCCTAAACTAAGACAAGGAAAATCTAGTTAACTTCACTTTTGCTTCTGTATCCTTATTATCCTATCTATATAAACTGTATAACCTAGGAAAACTATGTAAAAAACAAAGACTGTAAATGAACCATGACTCTAGCAGGAGTGGAGGGAATGGTTACCCCTGCTCCTGCAGCTGTATCAGTGTGAGTGTTCCCGGGAGCACTATACCTGCTCTCTTGGGGATCGTAATAAAATGCCTTCCTCTGCCAAAAAAAAAAGAGAAGTTTGCCTTCCCTCCACTTACATCGAGAAAAGCTGCCCCCTCCCCACTGCCAAAGGACTAGGTCAGTAAAGGGTGAGGTCTGCCAAGTATTCTGGCAAAATAGGTGTGAACTCAGACTTCCATTGGACTCCCTCCCACCCAACTCAACAACTGAAAGAACAATTTGCTAGAAGGAAAGGTGACTTTGGCCAAGATAAACTAAATAACCCTGGTAGCAGGGAGGCCGTAAGAAGCCATAACTATAAAGTGCAGAGAAAGTGCTAACCCATCTTCTATGTCAGAAGGAACTTCTTCATCCGGGATTCATTCAAAAGTATAGTCTCATGCCTAGAATTCTGAAGCCTTGTTTTACAAGGCTGGGAAGCTGAAGAAAGGGGGTTCTTGGGGAAAAAGGACAAGGCTTCTTTGGGCTTTAATGCCACCAGACCCTAAGTTGATGGCCCTAAAATGGCCAGATACTCTCCCTCCTGAAATCCTCTCTTTCTGTATCTTTGCATTTCCCTTCAACTAACCCCTAAGAGAATGTGAGCAACCTTGGTTTTGTTCCCACTTCAGTACAATACACAACATTTATGTAACTAGTTTGTTGTTGTTTGCGGTTTTTTAATAATCTTTTTTAAATTTTGACCCTAAAGGCAAAAAGAAAAAAGAAAAAAATACTGCCATGTACACAGCACAACTCTCTCTCAAGGTGTCAGTGTGATTTTACAGGGGGTTGGCCAGATGTCCCTGAGGGGCATAAGTTGCTCGGTGGGGCAAGCAGTTAGATGTCCATCAGGAAAAAGCAATGTAGATCCAGGCCCAGCAGTTTTCTTGGATATATCCATGCAATGCAGTTCCTGTTGGTTAAAAACTGCTGTTTCTGTGGGCAATATGAGGAATGAATCTGGGGACAGCAGTGGCTGACATTCCATCACATGGACAGGCCTGCTGTTCTAGTGGGACAGTGAGTCATTGAGGTTGGGTGTGGGGAGAGGCAGTGGCTAGGTAGGAGTAGTGGGCCTGATCTTCAAGGAGGCCTAAGATTGAGTCTAGGAGCTTGTGCTGTGGTTAAATTCAGATTATGTGGCTAAATCAGGCCATGCCTGCTGTTCAGTGGGCCCCACAAGGAAGTTAGAATATTGGGCCTGGGGGCAGCTTCAGTAGGATTCCATCACCTATGCCAGGACATGGGATCTTTTCAAAATAGCTGATAAGAACAAGCAGCTTTTCTTGGCTAAATACTATCTGTTTCCTTCTCCCTGAGGCAGGAACTTCTTCTAGGAGAAAAGGGAAGAGAAGTTTTGGAGAGTGACAGGAGCATTTCTTCTCCTAATTAGGGCAAGGATTTTTTTCGGGGCTATTAAAATGCTTATTCAAAACAAGATTTTCCCATCAAACAGAGTTACAAAGAAAAATAGAACAACTGAACAGTTTTACAGATCTCACACTAGTTTATTAAATGAACCATCAAGAATGTGGAAGAGGGGTTCAACCAATTCCTAGATCTAGGATGCCATTATCAAATGAAGTATTATTGATCCAAAAAGAGGACATTTTAAAATACTAAATGCAGGAAATCTATAAGCCATGAAGAGCAAGGCAAGAAAATCCTGACTGAAAAAACCTGGAAAGTCCTTTAAAGTTTGAATGAGATCCTTTCAAATAATTAAGCATATAAAACTGTACTACTTGATATATTTCTCCATAAAGTTTTTTTTGAAATTCTGATTGAAGGATGTCATTTATAAATGGTGTGTAATTTTTCAGCTCATTGACTCCTTTGGCACACTTCTTAAAGACTACATCATCATCCCACCTTCTCTTGACTTGGAAGTTGGCCCCAGGCTGAGAGGGACTAGTGAGATTAAGGAGAAAGTTTCCCCTGAGGAAATTTTCCTTCCTACTTCTCTCTTCTTCAGTCTTTTGTTCTTGTTCCTTCCTAGCTTGCTCTGTAGCTCTTTCTCTTTTTATTTTTTCTACTTCTGCCAGTAGAGCTGCAGTGTCCCCGTCATCGATTTCTTCCTCAAAATCCTTCTCTTCAGCCTCTCCAATTGTGAGGGGATCATCTGCATCAAGGTTGGCTGCAAGAATCTGTTTCTTAGACACACACAAGAGGCAGTTGTGTGCATTCTAGGTGGATGAGCTCTGTGCTTTTCTCTTTCACCATCTTTCTCTCTCTCTCTTCTAGTTCTCACCTGAAATCATGGTTGTGAACCTCTGAGGAGCATCCTGAACAGACTGTCTGTATTTAATCTTAGTGTGAGAAGGTAGATCTCTGCTTGAATATTGTTTGGAAAGCTGACTCAAATCACCTTCCCTCTTTCCTCTTCCATCTCTTGCAGGTTCAAATGTAGGCCTTGCTGCTGTGTCATCTTCAGCAGGACAAGGAAGCCAACTTTGCACTCCCTTGGTTTGTGTTTGAAAAAGTACCTCCTAAAAGGGGTCTATCCTGGACTGGTGGGCCTTTTTATCTAAATACTCTGGAAAAGTAGGTGTGACTTCAATTGGAATCCCTCCCTCCTGAGCAACTAAACAACAATTCACTAGAAGGAAAGTTGACCTTGGCCAAAAGAACCTAAAGAAGCCTGCTAACAGGAAGGTTATAAGAGGCTAAAACTATAAAGTGCAAAGAAGGTGATAACTCATCTTATACGTTAGAAGGAACTTCTTCATCTGGGATTCCCTAGATCAGTGAATTCACAAGTCCATTCCCATCTCTAGAATTCTGAGGCCTTGTTTTACCAGGCTGGCAACTCAATAAATAGGGTTAGTGTTGGGAAAGAGACCAGATTTCTTTCAGCTTCAATGCCACCAGACCCTAACCTGATGGCCCTAAGATGGCAAGGCACTTTCCCTCTTGAAATACCTCTTTCCTTATCTTCGCATTTACCCCAAACTGACCCCCAACAGAATATGAGCAACCTTTGTTTTGTTCCCAAGTCAACACATGGGGTTTCTTGGGTAAGTTTTTGGTAACTTTTTTGAACTTAAATACAAAATGAGAAAAAAATAATGCCATGTACACAGCAGACCTATCTCTCAAAGTGTCAGACTGATTTCCCGGGGGTCAGCCAGATGTCCCTTAAGTACATAAGGTACCTGGGGGAAGGCAGTTGGGTGTCCATTAGGAAGAAGCAATATAGATCCAAGCCCAACAGTTCCCTTGCATACATGCATGCAATGCAGTTCTTGTAGGTTGAAAGAACAAAACAATTCATATGACTCCTTTTCTCCCCCTCACCAATGGTGGTCGCAGTGTCTAGTGTTGAAGCTGTGGTGAATGATGTTGAGATGAGGTCAGGTCTTGTACTTAAAAGGTGGGTACCTGGGGTACCAAGAGCTGCAGGGCTGATGGCAGGTGGGGGTAAGGCTGCTGGGAGTAGTTCTGTTGGGGTGTGGCTGGTGCAATTGATGTGGGGGCTCCTCTGTACCCCAAAAGGGCAGTGAGTGATCATTTGTGTATAGCTGTTCCACTGTCCAGCCTTGCTCCTGAGGTGGCTTCACTCCTCCATAAAAGGAGGTGTGTGTGTGGATGTGTGTGTGTGTGTGTGTGTGTGTGTGTGTGTGTGTGTGTGTAGGGGCACTCAAGTGTGCCTGTGTCATACTTTTCTGGCCCTGGGATTCCCTGGAGGGATGGGAAGATGCCCACTGGCTGGAGCTTCCCTAGGGCAATGGCCAGGAAGGGAGGAAATAAAGGTGGAGTTCAGTTGATGTTCTCATAGTTTGGGAGAAGACAAAAGGATGGCTGTGGGAAATGCCTCCTCCATATAAACTAGCATCCCAGTGGTTAGAGTTGCATTCTTCCTCTCAAAGGAGCATCCACCCCTTGGGCCAGCTTCCTTGGGCCTGACTTCCTTGGCTCACCTGCCCAGTAAGGGCACCTGGATGCATTGGGTGTTGCAATTTCTTGCTCATGAAAGCCCTCTTCCAGAATTGGAGCTAGAGAGACATCTTCCAGGCACATCCATCTTATCATTTATAGTCAGTGTGGTCTGGGCCTTCATGGTAAGACAATTAGCTTTGCTCCAGTTAAGTATAGTGGGGTATATCTGTGTCTACATACTCATCATCCAGATCTACTACGTAGGACATGAGGCCTGGTAGAAACAACTCATTTCTTTCATAAGCTTTGTTCTTTTTTTTAGATTAATAACATCTTTATTTTTGAAAAACAAATCAGTTATATTCATACAAACACTGATATTACTAAGTACAAGGAGAAAAAGGAAACAGAAGCCTCTACTGTCACACCAAAGAAGACCAGGATGCTCTGTCCCTTGGACAACCACTTAGGATAAACCACAAACAAAATCTCCTTTGGGTTGAGATACATTGCTCCCTTTTGAGAGGGCAAGGAAAAGGCAGAGTATCTGGGACCATATAATGCCTAGGTTTTTTGGCAAGTCTCCTCAATCAGTATAGATATTGCTGTACTGTTAATAAAAGTATATATGCTTCTCTTAAAGCATAAAAAGAATTCCATAGGTGATATTGCAGAGGCTTCTCTGGTGTCTCCAAATGCAGTGCCATCTTCTCCCTGCCCCTCCTGTATGTTATTTCTTGGTCGTTTTTCGGATCAAGGCCATTCTCTGTTTGTGAGCCTCTGTGGTGCAGGCCTTTTTGTAGGGTCGTATTTCTTCTGAACCAAAACCTGGGATGTACATGTTCCATTGGTGCTCTAAATGCAACTGGATATCTTTGACCTCTAAAGAGTTAGATTTTCGATTCTGGGCCAGTTGGCACCCTGCCGTCACTACACTCTCAGTGAAGTCATCAGTAATCTGTAACAGCATCTCTTCCACATCTTCATCTATCTGTTCACTGGGATCTACTTCTCTAACCAGGTCCTGTAATTTCTTCTGGGTCAAAACCTGATTGCTTTGTGGCCTAAGAAGCCCCCATGTCCTGGGGGGTGCCTGGCATCTTTCCTACTGTTCTACTGCTGGCCATGGACCCCTGATGGGGGATGTGTAAGGTTCTGGTTTTATGGATGAAAAGCTAGAAAGGGTGATCAGGGCTGAGGGGCCTTTCTTTGTCTCCTTCTGTGGGTTCTTCATCATCTTTTCTTCTTTCTCTTTGCTGGCAATCTCAGCTTGAACCTTCTGGAGAAGGGTAAAATCCAAGCCTTTTGCCAAATGAGTGTGTTCCTTGTCAGCACCCAAGAACCAATACCCTTGGATCAAATGTGCCCCATTCTCTGCAGTGGATTTGTCAGCCTCACCAGTAGGTCCCCACAGCCCTGTAGTTAACAGTGGTGCTGATCAACCTCTGTTTCTTCATAATCCTTATTCAAATGATCTCTCCTTTGTCAGAGTGCCTGGCCAGCACAAGGAAGCCAAGTTTGCATTCTCTCCATTTATATAGGGACGAGTATCTCCCATAGAGGACTAGTCCTGAAACGGTGGAGCCTCTTATCTAAGTACTCAGGAAAAGTAGGTACGAACTCAGACTTCAACTATATGCCCCTACTTACCCAGCAATTGAAACCATTTGCTAGATGGAAAATTGACATTAGCCAAAACAACCTAAATAAGCCTGCTAACAGGATGCTATAAGAGGAGAAAACTATAAAGTGCAGAAGAGGTGTTAACTTCCCTTATTAATTAGAAGGAATTTCTTCATCTGGGACTTCCGTGGATCAGTGAATTCAACTCCAGCCCAATCCCTACGATTCTGAAGCCTCATTTACAGGACTGGCAGATGAAGGAAAAGGGCGGGTGTGGGGGGGAAAGACAAGGCTTCCTTCAGCTTCAATGCCACCAGACCCTAAGATGATGGCCCCCAGTTGGCAAGGCCCTCTTCCTCTTGAAATTCCTCTTTTGTTATCTTTGCATTTCTCCCCAGTTGAGCAGGAAGATGTCCCTGGAGGGCATAAGGTGCCTGGGCAGGGGGGTGGGGTGGGCAGATGTCCATCCTGAAAGAGCAATGTGGATCCAAACCCAACAGTTCTCTTGGATACATCCATGCAATGAAATTCTTCTTAGTTAAAAGCAGAGAACAATTCACATGACTGTTCTTCCCCCCCCTCACCAGTGGGGGTAGCAGTGTCTGGTATCAAAGCTCCTGTGACTGATGTTGAGATGTCCCTGAAAGGTGGGGGCCTGGGGCACCAAGAGCTGCAGGGCTGATGACTAGTTGGGGTAAGCCTGCTGGGGGTAGCCCTGCTGGGGGCATAGTTGCTGGCAGCAGTTCTGTTGGAGGTGTGGCTGCTGCTACTGCTGTGGGGGCTATTGTGCACACCTAAAAGGCAGTGGATGATCATTTGATTATAACTGTTCCACTGTCCAGCCTTGCTCCTGAATATGTAGTGGTGGCTTCACTCCTCCATAAAAGGAGGGGTGTATGTGTGTGTGTGTGTGTGTGTGTGTATGTGTGTGTGTGTGTGTTTTCTCTGGCCTTGTGTTCCTGCAGCACCCAGGAAGATGCCCATTGGCTGGAGTTTCCCTGCTATATTGGCCCGGGTAGGGCATAAGGTTAAAGTTCAGTTGACTGTGTCAAAATGTAGGAGAAGAAACGGATGGACTTTGCTTTTAGCCTTCACACACAAAGATTAAATATTGACCAACTACCCAGGAAGATCTTGAAGAGGATCAAAAGAGTGATTTCAGGAGAAAACTAGAAGAGAGACAGCGAGAAGACAAAGCAAGAAGACAAAGACAGAGACAAAAGATGGGAAGACAGGGAGAGAAGATAGACAGGGAGAGAAGATAGAAGCAGAGAGACAGAAAGAGATAGAGAGTGGCTGCAAGAGAAGAAAACAGAGATCGTCTCTCTTACTACAGAGCACACAACCTCATTTTCTGTGTCTCAGATCATATTCCTACAGCCAACATTGTTGCCAATGATCCCCTCACAGGTGGAGAGGATGAAGCCAGGGGCTGCTGCCATGGGTCAAGGCAGGTCTGTGATCATCAGCAGTTCCATGGCAACAGCCTGGTCTTCAAAACCAGCAAAAAGGGTACCAGGACAATGGTGCAAACTTTGAATGGGAGTAATGTGCTGATGAACTGTTCCCATTCAGGAAGTGCTGTTTCTTTTGCTGGGACTCCACTGCCAGATGCTGCTGCTGCTGCTGCTGCACCTAACAGCAGTCAACCAGAGAACTGGTTCTGCATTGTTGCCACTAGGGAAGGGAAAGGCTGCCAGTGGGGTGTTGCCTTTGGCTTCTTCTAACACTGTCCTCCAGACTTCTTTCCCTAGCACTGCTGTGTTCTCTTCTTCCTCACCCATCTCCTCCTCCATCATTAGACGGCACTACCATGGCACTAGTGAGGCCAGCAAGTGCAGGACCTGCTGCAGCTTCTGTTGCTGCAGCTTCTGTTGCTGCAGATACCCAGAAGGGGAGCAATACTGGGATCGATTCAACTATCCGTGTGCTGTGTTTGCCCATAATTGTTGCTGCTTCTAGAGCTACTGTGGGTGCTGGAGTTTCCCTTTAGCCGTCCCTTGTGAACAGCCAACATGGCTCCTGCCTGCCTGCCACAGCCAACACCCAGGTCAATTCAATTCGGAGGCCCCTAAAAGTTCAATAAAAGCAGTGCCTCAGCAGCAAACACTGACAACCAGTGGCCAGTCCAGCACCGGGGGTAACTCGATCATTGGGCAAACTAGGCAAGGTGCCACCCCCAACGCTACAGCCAACTACAACATTACCGAGCCTCAGATCGTTCATTGGGAACAGCCTCCACCCTGCTGCCTGGAATTTCTCAGAGGGCTGTCCAAGGTGCCACAATAGCCTCTGCTGTCGTCGCAGCAGCGATTGAAAATATACAGAAATGTCAACATTATCTCTCTACTTAATCCAGCTGGCCTCATTTGGAAAACGCTCTACAGAGACAGCAGCAAAGAACAAAGAGTTAGTCCAGAACTTGCTGGATGGGAAAATGCAAGCGGAAGAGTTCAGCAGCAGCTTATACCGAGAACTGAATACTTCACCTCGACCTTACCTCGCGCCTTTCCTGAAGAGCACTTTACCTGCCTTGAGACAGCTAACAGCTGACTCGGCAGCCTTGATGCAGCAAAGTCAGTAACGACAGCCCTCGAAACGGGTAACAACTGCCCTGAGAGCCGTGGTGCCCAGCAGCTCTATTCAGAGCACAGCCGGGAAGCCTGCTGCGACCGGCACAAGCACTCTGCAGCCTCCAGGTATCAGTCTGACACAGCCCGCACCAGTCAGCCTTAGCACGCGAGGACAACCTACACCTTTGGGCATCCAACCACGACAGAAAACGGGGGCGTCTTGGAGACTTCCCCAGGCCACCAGGACACCCAGACCTATTGCCACAGCCACACAATCGTAACCTGCCCACTACTCCTCGGCAAATTCAACTCCATCAGGTTCAATGCGTTCCCGTGATCAAACCACCACAGAATCAGCCTAAAGAACCTGGAGCTGGCTCCTTCGCGGACGACGAAGACTTTACCGACCTTACCTCACTGGCTACAGTTAACTTATTCGAGGAGAGTGCAAGGATATCGGCAACAAATTCTAAAATCGTGGGCACCCCAACCAGATCTTGTCGGGACGAAAACTTCCTCCTTTCAGCACTTTTACAAAGAAGGATACTAGAAATATGCAAAAAGTGTGGAATAACCGAACTGCATCACGATGCAGTAAGGTACGTGTCCGAAAGTGCTCAAAGAAAGAATCTTTCTTATAAGGATTGCGAAAGATACCGGCAGGTGAGTGGTGCTGTCCGCGCACAGCTCGAATTCTGTGAACCGCTTGGCTGGAAAACGGAGGAAAGGTGAAGAAGAGAGAGAAATGTTCATGCGATGATGGGCAAAGACTGGATCCAGGCAAGAAGACCCAGAAGAACTGAGCTGGAAACAGGAGGCAGAGGAGCCCCAGCAACAAAAGCCAGCTCCGAAGAGGCAGAGGGAAGCCGACTTCACTGGTTTAGAAGCAGTCGGTCCTAGGAAGAAAAGGAAAGTGGATTCTCCAGAACCGAGACCAGAGACAGAGGCTTCTAGAACAAGGGCAGCAGTCCTGGGCAATTCTGGAGATGGAACCTCTAGACAGTTGAGGGCATAAAGAATAAGGCAGGTCAGCCTCGGGAACCTCGTATTTTGTTTAGAAAATGAGCGAGAGACCAAGCATTCACCACTCCTATACAAAGCATTCCTTATGTAAAATGGACCGAATCCAGGTGTTTTGGGTGGAGACTCCTGGGGACTTCTTAATCTATCCGAAGATTACACCTGTTTTTGTTGATTTTTGTTAGGAGCAAATGGGATATTGCTTACCAAACAGCCACCCCTTTAAAAAGGGCAGAATCATTTTTGGTCCTGTTTATAAACTAACTCTTCAGTAGAAGAGAAAGTCCTTGTCTGTAACAGCGAGAAAACGTGCAAAGGCCTGTGGATATGATTAAAGGACAGTTCCATCTGAACTCATTTGAAGAGGTGAAGAGGGTGAAGATGAGGATTTTCAGGCAGAAAGTGATGATGATGGAATCGCTGCAGCTCTAGAAGAGCTTCCTGTTCTTATCAACTTTTTGGAAAAGAAGCCCTCTCCTGACATTGGCTTCCGTTTACCCATACCTTAGCTCCCAACTTTATTCTATCAATGGAGCAAGCCCCTTTTGCCCCTCTAGTAGTTATTTTGGGAGGAGGGTCAGTTTTCACAAAGGGTATTTATTCATAGGGGATAATAAACACTTGAACTATCCTATCATTCCTCCCAAATTGTACAGGTTTTTCACCCAAATTCTGGAGTGTCACAACAATTTCTTTTTGATAATTCGAATCTATCACTCCAGCCAATACATGTACTCCTTGAGCTGCTAATCCTGGTTTAGCTAATATCCGTCCAAAATGATTCTTGGGGATTTTCATACATACTCCAGTAGGGGTTTTTCTTATCTCTTTCCTATTCAACCTAAAATTCTCTATACAATGTAAATCATATCCTGCCAAACCAGGTGTTCCTGGACATGGTAGGGGGACATCTTCCCTCACAGTCCAAAATTCAATATTTTGGATCTCACGTGTTTGCTGTTCTCTAATCTGCAAATCTGGGGTCATCATTCTGGCTAGAGGTGTACTCCCCCCTAAGGGCCTATTATTCAAATTACGTAAGGCATTAGACAAATTATCCTTCCAATGTCGATATGAATTATTAGAGCTTAATTTTCTCAGCTGTTCTTTCAACAATCCATTCATTCTTTCAATCATCCCAGATGCTTGTGGGTAATGTGGAACATGATATATGCATTCTATATTATTCAACACACAATATCTTTTCACTTCTTTGCCCTTGAAATGTGACCCATTGTCACTTCGAATCTGCATTGGGGTTCCATAGTATAAACTTACAATATCTAGGGTTTTACAGGTGTTTTGAGTTGCGTCCTTATAAGGACAAGCCACTAGTACACCTGAATAGGTGTCAACACACTTACATACATATTTACATCCTTTATCCTGGGGTAGTGGGCCAATATAATCTATCTGCCAAATTTGGGCTGGAACTTTTCCCCTCGCTATTTCTCCAGTTACTATCCTAGGAAGAGTTCGTTCTTTTTCTAATTGACATACACAACACCCCTCTGTTATTTATTTTAACAACGCATGAGAGATACTGATACCTCGATCCTGTGCCCATCGGTGGGTGGCATGGACCCCTAAATGGCCGGAGGTCTGGTGGACCCATCTTTCTAAGGCTGAGTCATCAGTTGGAGTTGGAGGAGGGACAATACATTCAGTGGTAATCTTTGCTAGTCGATCCGAGTGTGCATTGTACTCATGCTCTGGTGTGGTCAGGGTTGCGTGAGCATCAACATGAAAAACTGACAAATCCGTAACCAAAGACATGTCCCATATATTTCCCCATAACTCTTTACCCCAAACTTGTTTGCCATGAATCTCCCAATTCTGATTCCTCCATATAGGCATCCAAGTAGCTAATCCATTAGCTACTGCCCATGAATCAGTATGACACTGTCCTCCCTTCTCCATTCTGATGGCCTGATGTACTGCCATCAGTTCAGCATATTGGCTACTTCCCCTTATCCCAGAACTTTCCAGAGTTCGCCTAGTACAGGGGTTATAGGCTACTGCTTTCCAATGTCTCTTGTGTCCTAAATATTTTGCTCTTCCGTTAGTAAACCAAGCATGTTTCTTCTGTTCTACATTTAGTCCATCATACCCATTATTCCACTTCACTAAGGATGGCACCATCTGTTGCTTAGATTCAAGGGGTGTGGGGGGCGGAGCCAAGAAGGCAGCTGGTAAGCAGGGAATAGGGTGAGCTCCATACCGAGTCCCTCCAAAAACCTATAAAAAAATGGCTCTGAACCAATTCTAGAATGGCAGAACCCACAGAACAGCAGAGGGAAGCAGGGCTCCAGCCCAGGACAGCTTTGATGGTCTCTGGGTGAGGTCTATCCCACACGGAGCTGGGAGCTGGGCGCTGGGAACGGAGTGGAGCAGAGCCCAGCCTGAGTGGCGTGGAACAATCAAACTTGAAGTCGGGAGTATGGGGCCCCTAGCAACCCTGAATATGTGAGCTTCGGCAGTTACCAGACTCCTCAACCCACAAACACCAAAGACTGCGGAGAAGGTTAGTGGGAAAAGCTGCAGGAGTGGAAGGAGTTCGAGGTTTGGCTTCCAGCCCCGGGGGCAGCGGAGGTGGGGCAGCTAGAGTTGCTGCTGCTTCTGGCCCCAGGCCCACCTGATGGGAGGAATTAAGAGGAGGATCAGAGCAGGAGTGCACAGCCTGCTGAAGATCTAAGACCAGCCCGGGCTGGGGGTTCTTGGGGAAGGAGGAGTGCTGGTGTGACAGAGCTAAGACCAGCCCGGGCTGGGGGTTCTTGGGGAAGGAGGAGTGCTGGTGTGACAGAGCTGGCACCTCCCCCCCAAACGTGGAACATAGAACTCGTTAGTCTACAAGCAGTCGTACCCCACTGAAAAACTCAAGGGTCAAGTTAGTTGGTTGGGAATATGGCCAGGCAGCGAAAGCACACCCAGATTCAGTCTCAGACTTTGAATTCTTTCTTTGGTGACAAAGAAGACCAAAACATACAGCCTAAAGAAGACAACAAAGTCATAGAGCCTACAACAAAAGCCTCCAAGAAAAACATGAACTGGCCCCAGGCCATGGAAGAGCTCAAAAAGGATTTGGAAAAGCAAGTTAGAGAAGTAGAGGAAAAATTGGGAAGAGAAATGAGAAGGATGCAAGAAAACCATGAAAAACAAGTCAATGACTTGCTAAAGGAGACCCAAAAAAATACTGAAAAATACACTGAAGAAAACAACACCTTAAAAAATGGATTAACTCAAATGGCAAAAGAGCTCCAAAAAGCCAATGAGGAGAAGAATGCCTTGAAAGGCAGAATTAGCCAAATGGAAAAGGAGGTCCAAAAGACCACTCAAGAAAATACTACTTTAAAAATTAGATTGGAGCACGTGGAAGCTAGTGACTTTATGAGAAATCAGGATATTATAAAACAGAACCAAAGGAATGAAAAAATGGAAGACAATGTGAAATATCTCCTTGGAAAAACCACTGACCTGGAAAATAGATCCAGGAGAGATAATTTAAAAATTATTGGACTACCTGAAAGCCATAATCAAAAAAAGAGCCTAGATATCATCTTTCAAGAAATTATCTGATATTCTAGAGCCACAGGGCAAAATAGAAATTGAAAGAATCCATTGATTGCCTCCTCAAATAGATCCCAAAAAGAAATCTCCCAGGAATATTGTTGCCAAATTCCAGAGCTCCCAGATCAAGGAGAAAATACTGCAAGCAGCCAGAAAGTAACAATTTGAGTATTGTGGAAACCCAATCAGAATAACCCAAGATCTGGCACCTTCTACATTAAGAGATCAAAGGGCTTGGAATGCAATATTCCAGAGGTCAATGGAGCTAGGATTAAAACCTAGAATCACCTACCCAGCAAAACTGAGTATCATGCTCCAAGGCAAAATATGAACCTTCAATAAAATAGAGGACTTTCAAGTTTTCTCAGTGAAAAGACCAGAACTGAATAGAAAATTTGACTTTCAAACACAAGAATCAAGAGAAGCATGAAAAGGTAATCAAGAAACAGAAATTGTAAGGGACTTACTAAAGTTGAACTGTTTTGTTTACATTCCTACATGGAAAGATGACATGTATGATTCATGAGACCTCAGTATTAGGGTAGCTGAAGGGAATGTGCATATATATATATATGTTTATGTATATATATATATATATACATAAGTGAAAGTGTATGTATGTATATATCTATGTGTATATGTATGTATGTGTATGTATGTATATATATGCATGTGTGTATATATATATAGATAGATATGTAAAGAGAGAGAGCAGACACAGGGTGAGTTGAAGCTGAAGGGAAGATATCTAAAAGAAATAAATGAAATTAAGGGATGAGAGAGCAACATACTGAGAGAGGGAGACAGGGAGAGATAGAATGGGGTGGATTATCTCACATAAAGGTAGCAAGAGGAAGCAGTTCTGTGGGAGGAGGGGAGAGGGCAGGTGAGGGGGGAATGAGTGAACCTTGCTCTCATCAGATTTGGCCTGAGGAGGGAATATCATACATACTCAGTTGGATATCTTACCCCACAGGAAAGAAGAGGGAGGAAGATAAAAAAAATAAAAGGTGGGGGATGATGGAGGGGAGGGCAGATGGGGGTGGAGGTAATCAAAACAAACACTTTGGAAAGGGGACAGGGTCAAGGGAGAAAATTCAATAAAGCGGGATGGGTTGGGAAGGAGCAAAATGTAGTTAGTCTTTCACAACATGAGTATTGTGGAAGGGTTATACAAAATGATACACATGTGGCCTAGGTTGAATTGCTCGACTTCTTAGGGAGGGTGGGTGGGAAGGGAAGAGGGGAGAGAATTTGGAACTCAAGGTTTTAAAAACAGATGTTCAAAAGAAAAAAAAGTTTTTGCATGCAATTAAAAAATAAGATACACAGGCAATGGGACATAGAAATGTATCTTGCCCTACAAGAAAGGAAGGGAAAAGGGAATGAGAGGGGAGGGGGGTGATAGAGGGGAGGGCTGACTGGGGAACAGGGCAACCAGAATATATGCCATCCTGGAGTGGGGGGGAGGGTAGAAATGGGGAGAAAATTTGTGATTCAAACTGTTGTGAAAATCAATGCTGAAAACTAAATATGTTAAATAAATAAATTTAAATATAAAAAATAAATAAAAGTGGAAATTTCGAAAAAAAAAAGATTCAAGGGGTTTTTCATTTCTCTCAGTGCCAATGTTCGCCACCGATTCATGTAAAGCAGAAACTCCACTTTTGCCTGCTCTGGACCTATTCTCAATATACGACTTCCGTTTGATTATGCTTGCCTCTTGTGCATGTCCAATTCTGTGACAAGCTGGGGTACTCATTACCCAAGTCATAATTGGAATTCCAGGCCTTAATATCACTTCGTGACCCAGGGTTAGTTGCTCTGTTTCTACTAAAGCCCAATATGCAGCTAACAGCTGCTTCTCAAAAGGTGTATACTGTACTCCAGATGAGGGCAGGTTCCGTGACCCAAAGCCTAAAGGTACACTTCAGCTCTGTTGTTTTTGCCACAGACTCCAATTTGCATAGTCATCTTGTACAGTCACTTGTAACTCCACTGGCCCATTTTGCATAGGCCATAAGTCCAGAGCTAATTGTATAGCAGCCTTTGCTTCCTCAAAAGCTCTACTTTGTTCAAGGCCCCAATCGAATTCATATGTCTTTCTGGTGACTTTATACAAGGGTTTTAAAATTTGTCCCAAATGTGGGATGTGGTGTCTCCAATAACCAAATAGCCCTATGAACTTTTGGGCCTCTTTCTTATTAGTAGGGGTGGGAAAATCCTGAATTTTTTGTCGAGCTTGTGGGAGAATTTCTCGCAGTCCTCTATTCCACTGAATCCCCAAGAATTTTACAGTTTGAGCTGGCCCTTGAACTTTTGCGGGGTTGATTTCCCATCCTTTGCTTTTCATATGGTCAATTAACAATGCTAAACTCTCCTCCACTTCTTTTATATTCTTTCCCTGTATCATGATGTCATCTATGTAATGTGTAAGCTGTACACCAGTTAGCTTTAATTCATCCAAATGCTCAGCTACAATCCTGTGGCAAATAGTTGGGCTATGAATATATTCTTGTGGCAGGCGTGTAAATGTATACTGTCAGCCTTGCCAAGTAAAAGCAAACTGGTTCCATTGCTTGGGGTCTATTGGGATCGTAAAGAAGGCATTGGCCAAATCAATAACTGCATACCAAGTCCCTTCATGTTTTTGTATTCTCTCTATAATCTACTGTCATCCTCCATGTCCCATCTGACTTTTGGACTGGCCAGACAGGGTTGTTCCATTGAGTAGTTGTAGGGACTAACACTCCTGCCTCAACACATTCTCTTATAGTGTTGGCAATTTCATCTTGCCCACCTGGCATACGATATTGCCTCAAAGTAATTACTTCAGAAGGTTCGGGCAAAGTGATTGGATCCATCTTGATTTTCCCCACTAAGACTGCATTAACTCTTATTTTCCTCACAGCAAATTGGTATTTCCCTTCAGGTAAATTTAAGGTCATACCCTTCAAAATGTCTATTCCAATGATGTATTCAGGAATAGGCACAATAACCACACTATATTCTTTCTTGGGCAACTGTCCAATTTTCATCATCAATTTAACTTGTCTGGCTGATATTTCAGTCCCTCCTAGTCCTGTGATGGTAATAGGAGTTCCATGGCTGAATTTGTCTGGATTCCCATAGATAAGGGTGGCCTCGGCCCCAGTGTCTATTAATGCCCTAGTTACTGTACTTGACCCATTTTCCCAATATATGGTCAAGTTAATGTGAGGTCTGCAATCCAACTTACGTATTTCCTTAATTTGGGCTGGGGCCTGGCCTGTTTCCTAGTATTCCCTAGCATGTGATTCACTTGGGTATAAAGGTTCAACATCTATAGCATTTGCAGGGGCAGTTCTTATTTCCCTATCTCTCCTGTTACTGAGTCCTTTATCTCGGTACATCCTGTACAATTCATTGGTTGGAATGCCATCTATTATTTCAAAGCCTACCCCTGCTCTCAATAGAGCAGTGAACATTTCTTTTCTTGTCACTCCATTTTGGCGCCAAGTTTGCTGGCTATTCACCCTTCTGTCTCGAGGAGATCTATCCTTTCCCCAGTCTCCTAAGTCATGTAACTGTAAAATCTTATTTATCACCTCTGTCAGATGGCTCCCTACTTCCCCAAGTAACAGATTCAAAATTAGTTGTTTATAAGCAGGGGGAGCTGTCCTAATTATTAAATTCCTATGAGGGATTCCTATGGGATCATTGTAATATTTGTCTGCAGTTCCTGTCATAATAGCAGCCTTCATTACCTCCTCCTTTAGTCTCATGATACAATCTTTAGGTGAATACCAGGGTCTGTGCTCAGTGGGCCACATAGAATCATTAGTATATCTCTTATTGCATCCCGCAGCAGCTAATGCCAACAGAGTACTCCTGCTAGCATCATCTCCTCGATGATGATGTTCCCTAAAATCTTGCTGAACTAGAGGATCATGGCTGATACCTATGAATCTCATACAGTCCCTCTTATCTACTAATATTCCACCGGCCCCTTGATCACTGAGTCTTACCATCCAAGATATTAATGGTTCTCCTACTCTTTGGCTGAATCTACTCAAAATATCTGTGACCTCTTGTGGTGAGAAATCTTCCTGAAATTCCCTCGTAACTAAATTGCAACCTCGCATTTCTGTCCTCCTCCTCTCTACGGGACGAACGCTTGTCTGAGTATTTAACCATCTCCCATTCTCTGTGCGACGGATGTCCTGAACCCTAGTACCGTTTTCTGTCTCAGCCCCTAACATTGTCTCATTTTCCCCCCACTCGCTTCCCCTGCCACCATGGCAAGGACAAAGCAGGCAGTCACGCTTGGTCTGGGCTGAGTTGGGATGCACTCTTGGCTTATTTGACCTCCTGTTGCTCCTAGCCACATTAATAGAAAAGTTCTCATCTGAGTCAGTGGGTTCTTGAGCAGCAATTTGTTCTCCTGCTATCTGAGATTCCCCTTCTTGCTGTGGGGTAGGAGTGCCGCCATCTCTTTCACTTAATCTCAATCTTTCATATACTAGCCGGTAGGCTGATAACACTATCCAGCTTTGCCTAGAGAGTGATGCCTTAGGATCTCCTCTCTGTACTCTTGGTTCCCACTTTTCACAGGGTCTGGGTTTTTTAGCCAATTCCTTTGCTAAGGGGGAATAAAATGGATCCTCCCACCGTGGGATATTCATCTCTTCTTCTGAAGTTCTTCTGCTTCTGAATAGAGATCTTATATCTAGCGATCCCATCGACCTCGTCACCAAATATATTAGGAAGGCAGAATTTATGATTTCAAAGAGAATCTCATAAGTGCCTAAAAGGTCCAGAGATGCAGGATATAAGGAATTCTCCAGGCAGAAGGCAGGAGAACTAAAACATGCATTTACACTCCACAGTAACAAGCCCACAAACCAGAGTACCCATTTTGATATTTTCATCAAAAGCTTCCAGGCCCCATAAGTCCGCCTCACAAGGGTAACCAGGAGGCCACAGAGAAGCGAGATGGTATAAGGCAAAATCGTATACATGCTTCCCCTCTATGGTAAGAAGATTACCCACTAGCCTCCAGTCAGCTCTGCTACCGGCAGATCAGCTTCGGCTGTAAGAGTCTCTGGCTCCAACCAGAAAAGGAAGAGAAAATCTTCAAGCTGTCCTCTCCCCTCTTACAGAGATTTGACATCATCAAGCGCCGCCTGAAAGACCAGGGCCGACTGGTTCTTGACTTGGCCCCTCCCCCTAGCATAGACCAGGTTAACACACCTCCCCTCAGCCAGCCTCATGACTCATCACACAGGAAGTTCTCTGATTCCTGGCAAGGTCGCTGGGCTTCCTACCACGGAAGAGCAAACCCCAGTGTCCAGGGAAGCTCAATGAGGTAAGCTGAGTCATTCAAAGAAAACAAAGTCCATTCTGGTTACAGTGTGGGAACAAGAAAAGGCAAAAGCTGGGCAACTTGGAAAACAGTGTAGTATTGATTAGGTAGTTTTTCTTCCAATGGAAATTGGTTTTATCTGGAATGTTCGCTTATGCTCGCTCAGCAGTTCCCTTGGGGTTGATTTCCTTGCAAAAACTGAAAAGCCCTATGTGACAGGAGAAGACCTCCTGGAACCTGCTGCTATTAAAATGTCCAAAATAGTTCACGGGAAACAGTATGGGGATGAAATTCATACAATTCCTTTATCGAATGATACTGTTTCCAAAAGAATTTCTGTGCACAACAAAGAACAAAAGAAAACCAACGAGGACCCAGAGAAAAGCTGGGCAGCTTGGAAAATAATATGTAGTTTTTATTATGTAGGTTTTCTCGAACTGAAAATCTATTGGTTTCTATGGAAGCTTCTCTTGTGGCCTGCTGAGTACACGGCAATATTTTTGTTTTCCTCTTCTCTTTTGGTATTTCAGTTGAAAATTAAAAGAAAAAAAAATGTACCAAGCGAAACCCACAGGCACTTGAGTATTGAGTATCATGTTGTACTAGGGACCAAACTCAGGTTGCTCAGGTTCCCTGAAGGGTGACTTGGGCAGGGGCGGAGGGAAGGCAAAGAGAAAGAAAGAGGAATTTCAGGAGGGAGAGTGCCTTGCCAGCCAACTTAGGGTCACCAGGTTAGGGTCTGGTGGCACTGAAGCTGAAGGAAGCTTTCTCCTTCCCCCTCCCTGCCCTGCCCCCCACCATCCCTCCTCTTTCGGCTGCCGGCCTTTCAAGTACAAAGCTTCCGTAATTGTAGGTCCTGGACTGGGCTTTCCAAGTCACTGATCTAGGGAAGCCCCAGGTGAAGAAATTCCTTCTAACTTAGTTAGACGACGTAGCAGGTTCTAGGCACTTGATAGTTTTAGCCTTTCATTACCTCGCTGTCTCCATGCTTCTTTAGATACTTTTGCCCAAGGTCAACTTTCCTTCTAGCAAAATGTTGTTTCAGATGTTGGGGGGAGGGCAGGAAGAATGCAAATTGAAGTCACCTACTTTGCCTGAGTAATTAGATGAGAGGCCCCACCCTTCAATGACGTAGTCCATCCTAGGTAGTGCTGTCCACGGTATATAAAGAGAGGGACTGGCAACTGAACTGCAGCCAGAAGGCCTACCTTGGAACCTGAAGAGCGGAAGGTGATTTCAGTCAGCTTTCCAAACGCTGTTCAAGCGGACATCTAACTTCACACATAAAGATTAAATCAAGAACAACCACCGCAGAAGATCCTGAAGACGACTGAAAGGGTGACTTCAGGAGAAAATCAGAAGACACACACGAAGAGACAGAGAGACACATCGAGAAACAACATAAAGACAGAGAGACACAGGCTAACAAGACAAGACAGAAAGGGAAGACAGAGAGAACAAAGAGACAGAGACAGACAAACAGAGACAGACAGACAGACGGAGAGAGAGAAAGAGAGAGAGAGAGAGAGAGAGAGTAACTGCAAGAGAAAAACACAGATATCGTCTGGCTGACTAGAGAGCACAGAACCTCATTTTCTGTGTGTCAGAAACCTCGGTTCACTCAGATTCCTGCAGCCGATGATCCCCTCACAGATGGAGAGGATGAAGCCAGGCGCTGCTACTATTGGTCAGGGCAGATCGGCGGTCATCAGCAAATCCATGACAACCTCCAGAAACAGCCAAAGCCGTACCACCACCACGGTGGAAACTTTGAATGGGAGTAATGTGAGGAACTCTCCCCATTCAGGAAGTGCTGTTGCTTTTGCTGGGACTCCGGTTGCTCCTGCTGCTGATGGTGCTGCTGCTGCTGCTGCACCTTCAGCTTCTTCTAACACTGCCTCCCAGACTTCTTTGCTCAGCACTGCTGCGTCCTCCTCTTCCGCACCCGTCTTCTCCTCCATCATTGCAAGTGCTGGACCTCCGGTGGCACTGGTGAGGCCAGCAAGTGCCGCACCTGCTGCAGCTTCTGTTGCTGCAGCTACCCAGAAGGGGAACGCTCTTGGCATCGATTCAACTCTCAGTGTGAGGAGTTTGTCTCTCCCTGTTGCTGCTCCTGGAACCGCTGTGGGTGCTGGAGTTTCACTTCAGCCATCCCTGGGGAACAGTCAACTTGACTGCTGCATGCCAGCCACAGCCACCACCCAGGTCCTCAATTCGGAGGCCCCTAAAACTGTAATGATGGCAGTGCCTCAGCAGCAAACACTGACGAGCGGTGGCCAATCCAGCACAGGGCGCAATGCCATCATTGGGCAAACCAGGCAAGGGGGCTCTCCTAATGGTGGTGGCACTGCCAATAGAGTGGCCCAAAGTCTGCCAGGAATTCCAACAGCCGCTACAGGTGGGATCGGAGCAACGTCGGCTCCTACACTTTTAGCACGCCGTCTGCCTCCACCAGCTCAGAATCCTACAACTATTCCAGTGTTTCAGCTATCCCCAGGTATGGTCCTCATTCCAAGCGAACATGGACAGTTGTTACTCCTTCCCCTACACAGATTGGCACGGATGCGGGCACAGGCACACGCTCAGTTCCAGCCTCGGAATACCAGGGTCCCATGCCCCGACACTCCCACAAGGGGCCCTCCTCATCAGCTATCGACTCTGCAGCCTCCTGCAACACCACTTCTTGCACGACACGAGACACCAACCGCCACGGTGCAGCCAGTGTCCCAGGCACAGGCGATGCTGCAGCCAACTTCAACATTACCGACTTCTCTCGTACTACAGCCTCAGGTCGTTGTGGGCGCTGCTGCACAGACAGCTGCATTGGCAACAGCCTCCTCTCTACAGCCTGGAACACCTCAGAGGGCTGGCCAGCTCTCTGCTGCCTCCACAGCAACGATGGAAGATGTGCAGAAATGCCAGCATTATCTGTCTACCTTAATCCGGCTGGCCTCATCTGGAAAACGCTCTGCAGAGACAGCGGCAAAGGTCAAGGAGTTAGTCCAGAACTTGCTGGATGGGAAAATGGAAGCGGAAGAGTTTAGCAGCAGCTTATACCGAGAACTGAATGCTTCACCTCGACCTTATCTCGTGCCTTTCCTGAAGAGCACTTTACCTGCCTTGAGACAGTTAACTGCAGCCTTGATCCAGCAAAGTCAGCAACGACAGCCCTCGGCACCGGCAACAACTGCCCTGAGGGCCGTGGTGCCCAGCAGCTCGGTTCAGGGCACAGCCGGGAAGCCTGCTGCCTCCGGAACAAGCGCTCTGCAGCCTCCAGGCATCGGGCTGACACAGCCCGCACCAGTCAGCCTTAGCACACGAGGGCAAGCTACACCTTTGGCTATCCAACCACCACAGAAACCCGGGCCGTCGAGGAGAGCTGCTCGGGTCACCGGAACAGCCACACCGACGCTAGCGTTGCCACAGCCACACAATCGTAACCTGCCCACTGCTCCTCGGCCGATTCGACGCCGTCAGCTTCAATGTGTTCCCGTGGTCGAACCTGCTGTGTCACCTGCCACCCCTGGCACTACTGTTTCCGCACCGGCGGCTGCCGCACCACAGAGTCAGCCTCCAGAACCTGCAGCTGGTTCTTTCGGGGACGACGAAGACTTCACCGACCTTACCTCACTGGCCAGAGTCAACTTATCCGAGGAGAGGGCAAGGATATTGGCAACAAATTCTCGATTCGTGGGCACCCCAACCAGATCTTGTGGGGATGAAACCTTCCTCCTTTCAGCACCTTTACAAAGAAGGATTCTGGAAATGGGGGAAAAGTACGGAATAACCGAACTGCACCCCGATGTAGTAAGGTACGTGTCCCATGCAACCGAGCAGAGGCTCCGAAACCTCGTCGACAAAGTGTCCGAAAGTGCCCAAAGAAACCATCTTTCTTATGAGGATGACGAAAGATACCGGCAGGTGAGTGATGTCCGCGCACAGCTCGAACTCTGTGAAGCGCTTCATGCGACTGGGCAACCGAGTAAAGATGAAGAAGAGAGAGAAACGTTCATGCGATGGGCCAAGTCTGGATCCAGGCGAGAAGGCCCAGAAGAACTGAGCTGGAAAGAGGAGGCAGAGGAGAGCCAGCAACAAGAGCCAGCTCCGAAGAGGCAGAGGGAGGCCCACTTCACTGCTCTAGAAGGAGTCGGTCCTAGGAAGAAAAGGAAAGTGGATTGTCCGGAACTGGGATGGGAGACAGAGGCTTCCAGAACAAGGACAGCAATCCCGGGCAGTTCTGGAGATGGAGCCGCTAGACAGTCGAGGGCACAAAGGATTACGCGGGTCACTCTCAGAAACCTCATATTTTGTTTAGAAAATGAGCGAGAGTCCAGACATTCGACACTGCTGTACAAAGCCCTGCTTATGTAAAATGGAAAGCATCCAGGTGTTTTGCATGGAGAAGCCTGGGGGCGTTTGGATCTCTGGGCAGATTACACCTTTTTCTTTTGGTTGCTTTGTTTCGCTTAGGAGCAAATGGGATATCGTTTACCAAACAGCCACCTCTTTGGGCCAACACTTTTATACTCCTGTTCATAAATCAACTAACTCTTCAGTAGGAGAGAAAGTCCATGTCTGTGAGAGTTGGAAAACGTGCAAAGGCCTGTGGATCTGATGAAAGGACAGTTCGATGTGAACTCATCTGAAGAGGTGAAGAGGGTGAAGATATGAGGATTTTCAGGCAGAAAGTGATGATGATGACATCGCTGCAGCTCTAGAAGAGCTTCCTGTTCTTACCAACTCCTTGGAAAAGAAGCCCCCTCCTGACATTGGAGAAAGGGAAGAATAGGCAGCAGGGATCCACCTTGGGGAGTCTAGAATACAGGTAAGTGGAGAGCTGGTGCCTCGATGGACCATGTTTGCTGGCGTGTGTCTTGAATGTTGTGTTACAGACAGCATGAAGGCAGAGTGGATGGCCGAGAAAGTCCCTGGGGTGGGAGAATGAGGCAGTGGTTGTTCAATTTGCCTGGAGAATGTAGGAGAAGGCTGGGTTCCAAAATGTTTAGAGCCCTGGGTGGGAAGATTCCTCTCCAAGGACTGATGGAAAGAATTTGAGAGGTCAGCCACACCCACTCCTTTGTACAGAGGAGGCAACTGAGGCCAGAGTAGTTCATGAACTTGCCCAAGGGGTTCAAAGGCCCTTGGCCCAGTTTCCCCTCTGTAGGACAGGAGGAGTGTGGACAGGTGGGTGGCTGAAGGGAAGACGTAGGGAAAGGAAAACTGGATTGGCCTGGAAGGGGTGGGAATTGCAAAGTGGGAGCAGATGCCAGGAACACTGGAGACTCTGCAATATTCAGAGGGTGGGAACAAGAAAAGGCAAAAGCTGGGCAACTTGGAAAACGGTGTAGTATTGATTAGGTAGTTTTTCTTCCAATGGAAATTGGTTTTATCTGGAATGTTCGCTTATGCTCGCTCAGCAGTTCCCTTGGGGTTGATTTCCTTGCAAAAACTGAAAAGCCCTATGTGACAGGAGAAGACCTCCTGGAACCTGCTGCTATTAAAATGTCCAAAATAGTTCACGGGAAACAGTATGGGGATGAAATTCATACAATTCCTTTATCGAATGATACTGTTTCCAAAAGAATTTCTGTGCACAACAAAGAACAAAAGAAAACCAACGAGGACCCAGAGAAAAGCTGGGCAGCTTGGAAAATAATATGTAGTTTTTATTATGTAGGTTTTCTCGAACTGAAAATCTATTGGTTTCTATGGAAGCTTCTCTTGTGGCCTGCTGAGTACACGGCAATATTTTTGTTTTCCTCTTCTCTTTTGGTATTTCAGTTGAAAATTAAAAGAAAAAAAATGTACCAAGCAAAACCCACAGGCACTTGAGTATTGAGTATCATGTTGTACTAGGGACCAAACTCAGGTTGCTCAGGTTCCCTGAAGGGTGACTTGGGCAGGGGCGGAGGGAAGGCAAAGAGAAAGAAAGAGGAATTTCAGGAGGGAGAGTGCCTTGCCAGCCAACTTAGGGTCACCAGGTTAGGGTCTGGTGGCATTGAAGCTGAAGGAAGCTTTCTCCTTCCCCCTCCCTGCCCTGCCCCCCACCATCCCTCCTCTTTCGGCTGCCGGCCTTTCAAGTACAAAGCTTCCGTAATTGTAGGTCCTGGACTGGGCTTTCCAAGTCACTGATCTAGGGAAGCCCCAGGTGAAGAAATTCCTTCTAACTTAGTTAGACGACGTAGCAGGTTCTAGGCACTTGATAGTTTTAGCCTTTCGTTACCTCGCTGTCTCCATGCTTCTTTAGATACTTTTGCCCAAGGTCAACTTTCCTTCTAGCAAAATGTTGTTTCAGATGTTGGGGGAGGGCGGGAAGAATGCAAATTGAAGTCACCTACTTTGCCTGAGTAATTAGATGAGAGGCCCCACCCTTCAATGACGTAGTCCATCCTAGGTAGTGCTGTCCACGGTATATAAAGAGAGGGACTGGCAACTGAACTGCAGCCAGAAGGCCTACCTTGGAACCTGAAGAGCGGAAGGTGATTTCAGTCAGCTTTCCAAACGCTGTTCAAGCGGACATCTAACTTCACACATAAAGATTAAATCAAGAACAACCACCGCAGAAGATCCTGAAGACGACTGAAAGGGTGACTTCAGGAGAAAATCAGAAGACACACACGAAGAGACAGAGAGACACATCGAGAAACAACATAAAGACAGAGAGACACAGGCTAACAAGACAAGACAGAAGGAGAACAAGAGACAGACAAACAGAGACAGACAAACAGAGACAGACAGACAGACGGAGAGAGAGAGAGAGAGAGAGAGAGAGAGAGAGAGAGAGAGAGAGAGAGAGAGAGAGAGAGAGAGAGAACAGAGAGATAGAGAGAGAGAGAGAGAGAGTTACTGCAAGAGAAAAACACAGATATCGTCTGGCTGACTAGAGAGCACAGAACCTCATTTTCTGTGTGTCAGAAACCTCGGTTCACTCAGATTCCTGCAGCCGATGATCCCCTCACAGATGGAGAGGATGAAGCCAGGCGCTGCTACTATTGGTCAGGGCAGATCGGCGGTCATCAGCAAATCCATGACAACGTCCAGAAACAGCCAAAGCCGTACCACCACCACGGTGGAAACTTTGAATGGGAGTAATGTGAGGAACTCTCCCCATTCAGGAAGTGCTGTTGCTTTTGCTGGGACTCCGGTTGCTCCTGCTGCTGATGGTGCTGCTGCTGCTGCTGCTGCACCTTCAGCTTCTTCTAACACTGCCTCCCAGACTTCTTTGCTCAGCACTGCTGCGTCCTCCTCTTCCTCACCCGTCTTCTCCTCCATCATTGCAAGTGCTGGACCTCCGGTGGCACTGGTGAGGCCAGCAAGTGCCGCACCTGCTGCAGCTTCTGTTGCTGCAGCTACCCAGAAGGGGAACGCTCTTGGCATCGATTCAACTCTCAGTGTGAGGAGTTTGTCTCTCCCTGTTGCTGCTTCTGGAACCGCTGTGGGTGCTGGAGTTTCACTTCAGCCATCCCTGGGGAACAGTCAACTTGACTGCTGCATGCCAGCCACAGCCACCACCCAGGTCCTCAATTCGGAGGCCCCTAAAACTGTAATGATGGCAGTGCCTCAGCAGCAAACACTGACGAGCGGTGGCCAATCCAGCACAGGGCGCAATGCCATCATTGGGCAAACCAGGCAAGGGGGCTCTCCTAATGGTGGTGGCACTGCCAATAGAGTGGCCCAAAGTCTGCCAGGAATTCCAACAGCCGCTACAGGTGGGATCGGAGCAACGTCGGCTCCTACACTTTTAGCACGCCGTCTGCCTCCACCAGCTCAGAATCCTACAACTATTCCAGTGTTTCAGCTATCCCCAGGTATGGTCCTCATTCCAAGCGAACATGGACAGTTGTTACTCCTTCCCCTACACAGCTTGGCACGGATGCGGGCACAGGCACACGCTCAGTTCCAGCCTCGGAATACCAGGGTCCCATGACCCGACACTCCCACAAGGGGCCCTCCTCATCAGCTATCGACTCTGCAGCCTCCTGCAACACCACTTCTTGCACGACACGAGACACCAACCGCCACGGTGCAGCCAGTGTCCCAGGTACAGGCGATGCTGCAGCCAACTTCAACATTACCGACTTCTCTCGTACTACAGCCTCAGGTCGTTGTGGGCGCTGCTGCACAGACAGCTGCATTGGCAACAGCCTCCTCTCTACAGCCTGGAACACCTCAGAGGGCTGGCCAGCTCTCTGCTGCCTCCACAGCAACGATGGAAGATGTGCAGAAATGCCAGCATTATCTGTCTACCTTAATCCGGCTGGCCTCATCTGGAAAACGCTCTGCAGAGACAGCGGCAAAGGTCAAGGAGTTAGTCCAGAACTTGCTGGATGGGAAAATGGAAGCGGAAGAGTTTAGCAGCAGCTTATACCAAGAACTGAATGCTTCACCTCGACCTTATCTCGTGCCTTTCCTGAAGAGCACTTTACCTGCCTTGAGACTGTTATCAGCCGATTCCACATCCTTGATCAAGTAACTCCTGGGGTACACCCCCCCTCCCTCCTGCTCCTGTAGTGCATCCCCACATCTCCAGGGGTACACCCTCCATCACCTGGGGTTTACCCTAAGGCTCCAGAAGTACATCCCCAAGCACCTGGGGTTCACCCTCAGGCTCCTGTGGTACACCCTCAAGCACCTGGAGTTCACCCCCAAGCTACTGGGTCTCACCCATAAGCTCCTGGAGTTCAGCCCTAAGCTCCTGGGGTACACCCTCAGACACCTGGGGTTCACCCCCAGGCTCCGGGGGTTCATCCTCAGGCTCCATGGATTCATCCTCAAGCTCCAGTAGTTCATCCTCAGGATCCAGGGTTTCATCCTCAGGTTGCCTGGGTTCATTATCAAGCTCCAGGAATTCTTCCTCAGACTCCAAGGGTTCATCCTCAAGGTTCAACGGTTCACCCCCAACACCCAGGTGTACTCCTCCCAAACCCAGGAGTACATCCCCTGACTCCTATGCCCCCAATGTTGGAGCCTCCTCTTCCCTCAGAAGGACCTGGAAATATTCCTCCTCCTCCATCAACCAACTGAAACGCTTTTCCTCCTCCCCTACCAAGTTGGTTTTTATTTACATTGCATCATTCCCCCAAAGACGAGTATTGGTGGTTTTTTTGTGCAGAGGTTTGAACTCTGTCCTCACAGTTGATTAAATAGGTTTCTACCTTGTTTACATCGAATGGAATAATGTGGAATAGTGTCATTAAGCTACTATAGAGTCCCGATGAGAAGTCATTTGAAAGTAACCAACCCCTTCACCCCCTTTCCCTAGTTACTGTATATACAGGATCTAAGAAGAAAACTGCCGATTGCTTAGTGACTGGCTGGTGGAGAAGTCCCTAAGGAACATGTTGGCTTCTGGTTCAGCCCTTATCCCTCCACTTGTTTCAGTAGGTGGGCTCTGACAACCTCCCAAGGCCTGGTAAGAGTTATGTCTAGCAGACAGGGCCGTGATCTCCCAGAATTGGGCCCTATGCACACTGCTCCTCCTTAACACTTGAGTTTGTGTAGCATCCAAGACTAGACTTAGGCTCCTCAAGAAGCCGAGGAAGGAGACTGGTGCCAGAGGCAAAGGGCTGAGGATTGTGAACAATGATGTGAACTGGGCAAATATTTCTACTAAGTCATAAAAAGAAGAAAAGGAAAATGAGGGAGATTTGCCTGTGGTGGCTGAATTCATTGATGAACACCCAGAAGTGAAGCAAATGGAGGCATTCCAGACCAGAAGCAAGTATAGGCTCATTGGAGAACAAAAGGCAGACCCGTCCCTACACAGGAGGGCTCATCACAACTCCCCAGAATTCTGGGCTGCCAGGAGGATCCATCACAACTTCCCAGACCCCTCAATTTGAAGGAGGGCCCATCACCACTCCCCAGGTGCCTTACCTCCCAAGAGGACATGTCATGACTCTCCACATTCATCACTGCCCAGAAGGACCCGCCTTAACCTTCCAGCATTAGCTCCTAGGCAGTCTAGGAAAGCCCCTGCTAAGTCCTCTCTAGGTCTGAAGAAGAAGAGCAGTAGACACAGGCACCAATATTCTCAACATAAAAATCGGACTCCTGCCTCTCCTGGGCCAGGGAAACAACTGCATGACTCCAGAGATTCTTCTCTTAGCCATAGGGGATTCCATTGGAACCTCTCAACCAAGAAACAACAAAGGCATGACATATATGCTTCTCTTCCTGGGAAGAGCATCCAGCAGGCTTCTCATTCACACCTGACTCTTCCATGGAAGAAGCAGAAATGAGACTCTGATTCAGGCCTCTCCCCACCAAGAAGGAAGCAGAAAACCAGGTCTCCTGATTCAGATCTCCTTCCACCTCGAAAAAGTCAGCCTCCTGAAGCAAAGGCCATGAAGATGCTTTCTGGAACCAAAACTGGGTTGGTGTCTTATGTAAGTAGAGAGTTCAGGAGGCAGGACCGAGAAACCAAACATTTGGAAGTTGAATTCCAAAATGCTAAAACCATTTTTTGAGATAAGTCTGGCTGCCACAGGGACTCAAAGCTGGAAAGATTAGAACAAAGGAAAAAAGAAGAGGAGTCTAAGAAAAATAAACAGTATGCTCAGTGGGGAAAGGGCCTTGCCCAGAGCCGGCAGAGCCTGGAGGATGCAATAAAGGAGATGCAGAAGCTGATGGAGTGCTTGTGCTTGGACTCTAATCCAAACACCCTCTGCCTGGGTGCCTGTGCCTGAACCCCAGTTCTAAAATACATTCTGACCCTAGCAGTTTCTCTCTAGCCAAAGGGCAGCATGCCCCAGCTTATCTCTGCTCCTTCCTCAGTAAGCAGCTATGCCCATCTATATATTCATTCCTGGATGCTGATAATTGACTGTACACTGAGTCATGACCATATTTGCTACTTACTGACCTTCCTTATATGTATCCTAGATACAGTATTTTGTCTAACAAAACATTAGATGACAAGCTACATGGAGATTGCTTGTTAGCCATGACTGCTAGTTAACTTAGTGATATTTCACAGTCAAAACCACGCCCCCCTAGTAGCCCCCCACTTTGGGCTATTTCCCAGTGAACTCTGGGTAATACACCTATGCTAGAGATACAGAACGTCCCTTAACCACTCCCTAATCCCACCCCAAAACACATAATTCACGTTTCACCCCCAAATCTTGTATTTAAGCTCTCCCTGCACCCCTCTAAGGTTGCATGGTCCATAAGAACTCTTGCCTGCTTTAAAGTGTAATAAAATCTTTGGCACCTTGACTTAATGCTTGAGATTGTGAATTCTTTCCAGATGACCCCGAACCTCTCTAGTACTCTGGTCCTTGAGGAGTACTCCTCTTTTAGCAGGAACTCCATTCCTGGGAACTTTAGTTTTGGGATTCCCAAATCCCTGGTTTTTTCCCCCTCAATAAAGTCATTGGCCTGGTACGTCACTGATGAGAACCTGGCTCAGATGATCTGAGAGCAGGAGACAGAGGGTGACCCCATGGCCAACTTCATTAAGAAGAATAAGGCCAAGAATAACAAGGATAAGAAAGAAAAGCCTCGCTACAATGACCCTGTACCTCCCCTCAACAGATTCAATATCTAGCCTGGATATCAATGAGATGGTGTGAATAGGTCAAACAGCTATGAGTAGAAGCGTTCTGCTAGACTTGCCAGCAAGAAAGCTGTTGAGGAACTTGCCTATAAATGGAGTGTTGAGGCTGTGTAGTTCTTGTAACTAAACAATGGCTGTAGGTTCTGATGGTGTGCAAAGGACAGATAAGACAGCCAGGCAGGGTCAGGGTAGCAGTATACACATACCAGCCATTCATGGTTGCCACCAGTGAGCCTGGGAGAGAGCATAGGCTTTGGTATCTGGTTGGGGGTGTGAGGGCACCATGACCCAGGGAAATGTCCACATTCTTCAGCCATTTGCACAGGTGCTTCTATTGTCTTTAAAGTGACACAGGCCCCACTGAGGATCATACAAGTGCCCCAAAGTTCATTCTTGATTGGGCTTTTTCTTTTTTTCCCCTCTAACAAATACACATCTATTTTTCTTAAATGAATGAATGAATGACCAACCAAAAAACAAAAGATCGTAGGTGCAAAGAAGCCAGACTTTGGTTAAGGGGATGCTTGGGTGTGCTGCTGCCTAGCTGAGACCTGCCACACTTGAGCATTGGATACAGCAGAAGAAGATGACACTGAAGGATGTGGAGACAATGCCTGAGAAAGTCCCTGGGATGGGAGAATCCTGAGGCACTGGTTGTTCAATTTGCCTGGAGAATGGAGGAGAAGGCTGGAAAGGGGGGTTGGTTCCCAAATGTTTTGTAGGAGTCAGAAACATTTCTTCTGGGGGGGAACCTGAAGCCTCAAGGACCACATTTGAGGACCTAGAGGGACATGTGTGGTCTAAAGGCCACAGCTTCCCCAGCCCTGACTGCTAGACAATCCACACAATAAGAAAAGGTGGCCATCTGAGGCTTCCACCAGCTCAAGAAAAGGGATATGCTTGGATAATGGTTCTCCCAGTCCAGTTCTGGAAGAAGACCTCTCTGAAAATGATCTGTAACCACCAAATACATCACTGTCCTTGGTAGGTGAGCCTAGTCAGGAAGCTGGCCCAAGGCCTAGCTGCCCCATAAAAAGAAGTAAAGCTTCAACCACAGAGCCTGCTTGCTCCTATGGATATGGAATTTCTCAAAGCAATCACTTTGGCTCCTCCCAAACCACCAGACTGTCAAGTCCACTTCAGCCTTGTGTTTTCCCCAGGCCAATGTCCCAGGGAACCTACAACCAGTGTACATTCTCCTCGACCCTGCAGAAAACAAAAAGTCCAGAAAATCGTGGCAAACCCACACTACCACCACCATACACTTATCTCTGTTTATGAAAGAGTGAAGCCACCACTGCATGATCAGGAGCAAGGCAGGGCAATGAGACAGTTGTATTCAAACCATCAGCCACTGCCTTTTCAGTATACACATCAGCTCCCACCTCAGCTACAACAGCCCCACCCCCAGCAGTCACCAGCCCTGCCGACCTCAGAGCCCCATCCCACCACCTCCCATGTCCAGCAGGTCACCTCTTCTCTACCTCACTCACCTCAGGCACATCAAAGTCAGATACAGCCATAGATGAAGGGAGATGAGCAACCACTGCATTGCTCCCTTCTTTTAACTAGAAAGGACAACTGCAGCCCACCAATCTGTCCAAGGTTGGACTTGGATCCACCATGCTTCCATCTTTCTTGTCAGTAATAGTCATAACTAACACTTAGATTAGGACTTGCTCTTTGCCAGGTCCTGTGCTAAGCATTTTACAATTATGATCTCATTTGATTCCCACTCTTGGAGGTAAGAGCTAATCTTATCCTCATTTTGCAGATAAGGAAATTGAGGCAGAGGGTAAGCGATATGCCCAGAGTCACACAGTTAGTAAGTGTACAGGGTTGTATTTGAACTGGCATCTTGCTGACTCCAGGCCCAGGGCTCTCTCCACTGAGCCACCGATCTCCCTTTTAAGGGGCAAGTGTAGTATGTGGGTACTCCAACACTTCCAAGGCCAAGTTGAGTGGTGGGATAGGATTTTGATTTGTTTTGATTTTCTTTTTTGTTTGCTTTCTGTTCTGTGGGAGCAGTATTCATTTCAGGGTTAGGCTGGGACTTCAGCAAACAAAAAAGCCCCCAAGGGTTACTACCCCCAGGGCCCCAGACAACATTCTAAGACCTAGTTTCAAAGAAGATACTGACCTGCTTTTAAAAGAGGAAGTTCCTCAGAAGCATCCACTCACCAATCAATAAAATGCCAGGGTGGCAGTTATCTCTTAATTACCTAGAGCCAAGGACTGTAACAGGGTACTGAGAAAGAGAGATACAGACAGAATAGGAAGAATTTGCAAATGAAAAAGGGTATTTTTTTAATCTGTGTAATCTATATTAAATCGCTTGCCTTTTCAAGAAGGAGGGAAGTGAGGGAGGGAGTATTTGAAACTCAAGATTTTTTTAAATGAAGGTTTAAGTTTTTTCCTGTTATTGGGTGGGATTTAGGTATTTCATTTTAAAGATAAATGAATGTTAAAACATTATTCTATTTAATTGAGAAATATTTCATGAAATAAAAAATATTTTTTAAAAAGACTCAGTTCAGTATCCTAGGAGAGGAGATTAGGACCTGCGTAAACTGCCAGATCCTCCTCAGTCATCAAGAAGTAGTCTAGAACCAGGAGAGTCCATCAGTGGGCCCAAAGACAACACTTGTGAGTGTTAAATAAGTAAGTCAATAAGAAGGGAAAGAATATGAAGGGCAGCTGGATCAGCCTGGTCCCCAATTTAGGTCATAGTGCACAGGTAACTTCTTCTGACTGAGGAGCTGCCCTCGTGACCCAGATAAACAAGCTAAGATGGATGCATCCAAGGGTTATTAGTCATCTCCGTTTTGACTTTGCTTGTATTCCCTGCACTTCATATTATGACACCAGAGGCTCCTAATAAATACTGCTAAGATTGGCATTGGGCACAAAGTGCTCTGCAGATTGGGAGGAAGGAATAGCTACTCTTTAAAAACTATGGGTTATTCACCTCCACACTCCCAAACTGCCATTGCTTTGACCCTGAAGACCACTGATAGATAGAAATCCCAAAGGTCAAAGACAAAACAAGAAGAACATACATACAAAGATATTTTAAAAGTTTTGTTATAACAAAAACCTGGAAACAAAGCAGATGTTCATTAACTGGTGAATGGTTGAACGATGTATGGTATGTGATCATAATTAGCTGTTATTGTGTCAGAAGAAGTGTCAAAAGAGGGAATATTCTGAACAACCTGGGATAACTTAGAGGGACTGAGGCTGAGAGATGAGAACCATATATCCAACATTGTAAGGGAAAATAGTTGTGGAGGACCTAAGGACCATTATCAACCCAATGACCAAACCTCACTACAGAAGACTGATGCACCTCACTTCTTGGCACAAAGATGAAGGGTGAGAAAGGGATTTTCAAATAAGGGCCACTTTGGGAATTTATTTTGGCAATCACTCTCATTTGTGAGAGAAGATTCTTAAACTCAGAGTGGGGAGGAAGGTAACAGCAGTAGTTGTTGTGACAGAGAAAGAGGAGACATGTCCTTGGAGCATGTGCTAACACTAGGGTTTGGTGAGCCCCATTCTAAGTGGGCAGCCAGGTTTCTCCATTTTATAGTCTCTCAATCTTCAAGAAGCAAGCTCACCCACCTCAATGTTTGCATGAGCTCCAGGACTGGGCTTTCATTGACTAGTCCCTTCTCTCCCCACAGCCTTATGAGGTATTAGACATTATTATTCCTATTTCACAGTGGATGAAACTGAGACAGATGTTAAGTGACTTGCTCTCCACTTACAATAAATTTTTTCTCTCAAAGAAAGTATCAATGAATCATTAAATTACAGAAAAGAGCACAAGGAATTTCAGTATGGGGAAACAACAGAGGAGGCCAGCATTGGAGCTGCCTTGTTAAGTCTGAAATGCACCAACCGTGCATGGTGGAGAATCAAGGTTTTAGACACACTCCTATCTTTCTGTTCTTCTTTGTATAGGAAAATTTTAATATTTGTTAATGATGGGAATAATAAAAACATTTTAAAGAGATCTATTGATTGTGTTCAAATCTTAATTTTATTTAAACAGTATGAATGAATTGTGGTTCTGATAGATTTTGTCTTTAAATAAAGTTATAAAGGTGTTGGGCTCTTCACAGAGTAGTGCCCTCAAACAGGATCCTTCTCTGCTTCAAAAATCTTCGTGGATTCTCAGCTATATGTATTATTAATGTAAAAAAAATTTCTTGCAGTATTTTTATTTTTGATCCTGGATCTGCTCAGTATAAATCATTGTGAAAACATTAATAAGAGGATATTTCAAAAAGTAGATGGTGCAGCGTACGTTCTATTGGGAGCATCCCACTGGAATGAGGACAATAGGCCTTAGGTAGCTTAGAGGCTCTGTGATGCATTTATCTGTTTGCCACCTACAACTTAGCCCAGGGATGGAGGTGTCTGAGAAGAGGTTTCAGAATTGAAAAACCTGGTGCAAAGGCTAACAGGCAGCTGCCCCCAGCAGTGGGTTCAATTCCTGCCCCTGACTCATCTTCCTTCTTCTCTGGACTGAATGGACAGATCCCTCCACTGATGAAATCACAAGGCCAGCTATAAAACAATAACCAGCCAAAGTAATTCTCCCAAGAGACCTAGGCTGATTTCCCTAGAGCTCTGAGAGATTCAAAGAGTGTCTCAGGGTCATACAGCTGGGCTGTGTCATGGGCGGGACCTGACCTTAGGTCTTCTAACTCCAAGGGCAGATCTTTATTCCCAATGCTGAGCTGCTTCTCAACACTTGAGCTATCTTTTAATGGAAGGGAATGAGCATTTCTACAGTGCCAACTGTATGCTAGCCACTGTGCTAAGCCATTTACAATTTTTTTCTCATTTGACCCTCACAACTGTTGTACAGAAAATAACAGCAAGACGAGACCTGGGTTCAAAGTAAATTTAGGGTGTGGATTTATTACCCAAGCGCGCTACTACCTGGAGTATATACTCAAATCAGGCAGTCGTGAACTAGGGGACTTACAGGCTTATAAAGGCAAAAACCACAATGACATGGTTAGGGAGGGTCGCTAGCGGAAGCAATGACATACAGAAGCAAAGATCAGCCCTTGGTTGGGCTTATCAGTTCAGAGCTAATTTGGGAATATGGTTAGATTCAGGGGTGCGACCATCCTGTGACTCAGGGTGGTCCACTTCCCAGAATGGGTGGCTCTCAGGGTCGCCACTGTCCCATGACACAGGGTGGTCCATTTCCTAGAATGGGTGGATGGTACAAGGTGGAGTTCCACAGAAAGTAACCCCTACTTGATCTTTGGTAACCGGGGGGCTCCTCTCAAAATAAACCCATACCTTACCCTAGCAACTGATCCTTGCACATAATGCTGATATAAAGAGAATATACAGAATGCTGAATCATGAAAAAGTGGGGGTCAGGGGACTAGCCTTGGACAATACCCAGAATCATGCCTTAAGCAGTTTCAAGCCATTTCAGGGTATAGGACAGAGACAAAGACAAGAATCAAAAGAGGAATAATGGTGGGCTTCAATTTGGGTGTAACACAACAACCTTGTGAGGTATTAGCCATTATTATCCCTATTTTACAGTGGATGAAACTGAGACAGGTGTTAAGTGACTTGCCCAAGGTCACACAGCTGGTAAGTGTTTAAGGCTGGATTTCAATTCCACTTCTTTCTGACTCAAAGTCCAGCACTCTCTCCCCTTCACTACCTGGTTTCCTGCTACATTACTATGTGGGATACAAATGAATACAACCTCTTCCTTATAAGGTACAGAATGACAACCTTGGAATTTCCTCTTATCAAACCACTCATTTATACACAGACACAGACGCACACATAGACAGACAGACACACACACAGACATGCACCCAAATACACACACACAGATGCACATGCACAGATGCACATACACACACACACACAGACATGCACAGAGACACACACGCACACAGACACATACACACACAGACACACACACAGACACACACGGAAACACAGACATACACAAATGCACACAGTCACACACAGACACACACACAGATACTCACAGACACATACATAGACACACACACAGACACACGCACAGACACACACACAGAGACACACACACAGTCCTGTGTCCTTCTGACTATATGGGTACAAAATGTCCAGCTGAGAATACCTTCTCCCAATCTGCTTGGCACTTTCTCAGCACACAAACCAGTATATTTCAGGGACAGAATTTTAATCCATTTCTTCCTGTCCACTATCTGTCCACTGTGTCTTGCTGCCTTTTTCTTCTCTAAGAGGAGATGAATGGGTATCTTACTTCTTGGTCTGTTATCAAATCTTTGGAAAACAGTTGACCCATCCCACAAGATCACAGTGAGGAATACCCACACCCACTTATATACACTAATAGTATCTAACACATGTGACTCTAGCAAGAAAATCATCTAGGTTTCATCTCTCATCTATAATGACTATTTCAAAAGTTCATTTTTTTATTTAATATTCTTTTTTTTTTAAATTTTGAGTTTCAAATTCTCTTCCACCTCCCAGGTTATTTAACACTCATTGAGAAGAAAACCAATATTACACTCTACAATGACTGTTTTAATAATCTTGAACAGTCTAATGTGCCCAAGCAACAACCTAAGCAAATTCAACAAGCATTTGTCAACAATTATTAACTAGAAGTTCTCTGATCTAAACTCTAAATACAACAAGTAAACACACCCTCAAAGAATAAAACAAAAACAATCCAACAACAACAAAAAATCCATCCCAACCAGACTTTTCCTCTAAAAACTGGGATTCTCTCTTGGCTATACAATATGCAAACTAAACAGCATATCCCATTTAATTTGGAGGTAAGAGAGGAGAGAGTTTGATTCCAGTTCACAATAAATTTCAATGTATTATTTCTAAACAAATTGCAAGGTACTTGAATAAAGCTAACAGGGTACTTCATTCATTCAATGACCCCTCCTCCTCCACCAAAAGCTAAGTACTAGAGCAGAAACTGGAAGGAATTCCATCTAGAAAACAAAGAAATCCCCCCCCAAAAAAACACCTTCCAAAGCTAACCTACAAATCATGCTCCAACATAAGGAATGAGAAAGTATAAATTCTCTACAGCCGTTGAAACTCAAGAGGCATACTGGCTGAACAACCCTAGAGAGAAGTCACTTTTCTTACAAAATGGGGACTTCTGGTCTTCTCCTGGCAGCAGGTGTATATACATCTTTCAGCACCAAATGAATGGAACCAAATGGTAAGAGGTGATGGTCCATCCCAAAGCTGCTTCAGTTCCAGATATTTCTACTCTTTCCCTTCAAGTACCAACCAATAGAACCAAGAACCTTGCCTGCTTTTACTTCTTGGACCCGCTCCGTCACATGGCATTCACAGCTTCCAAAGTCACAACCCCTCAGCTACCAATCAATAAAACTTCAGAGCCAGCCTCTCTTACTTTCTAGAGTGGCTCCCTCTGAAAAACAGAAGCCTAGCAAAATTGCATTTTTTACCTTTAATTCAAACTAATTCTTTTCCCTATGATCTATGACCACTGATGTAATGTTTTGATTTTTTCTGTTGATTTCTTTTATATCATGCAAATAATGGGTTTTATGCTTGGCCTTCACCCAACCAAGTCTGTCTGGGGCTATGATAAAGGAGCATTAGCTCTTTCTGAGAAAACAATTGATCCCACTAATCAAAAATAAGCCCCAAATATGCATAGAACTGGAAGGGTTTTTTTCCCCTTTCTACTGGGAAGTTGGCTTGCTGAGTGACAATAAACAAATGGAGGGAACAAACAAATAAGACTTATATACTGATGTAAAATACATACATATTAAAAATTCCAATGTCTATACCTAACAGGATGGCAGGGAGGGGTAGGTGCCTTGTATCTAAGTCCTCAGGAATACTCCCTGATACTGTATTTCCCTGTGTATAAGACACACCTTAATTTTGGGCCCAAAACTTGAAAAAAAAATGTATTACATAAAGTTACTGAACTCGAGATTTATTCATCTACTCATAGCTTTCAGGCGTCTTTTGGGCAAGTCTGATTTATGTACACATTCCATTTCATGAACCTGAAGCACCAATTGTGTCCTCCTTTGAAATCAGTAACTTCTTTTTCATCAGCAATTCTTCTTGCCTCATGCTGAACCATCTTTGTGGGCACAGTAATTCCAATTGTCCTTTGCTCTTCAATCCATATCTTCAACTCCCTCTCTAAATCAGTCCATTTTGCTGACTTGCCTCTCATGGCCTTCTGCTGTGGAGTTAGTAGGGTTTCTTCTTCCTGTAGACTGATTGTTTTCTCAGTTGGAGGAGGATCAAACTTACGTTCAGCAGCACGATTTCCACTCACTTTTGCAAACTGGATCACTTTTAACTGAATTCAGCACTGTACAAAAATCTTTTCTGAGCCATTTCTGGGCAGAAGGTAGCAAAACATAACCTAATATACTGGTAAAAAATGAGAAACAATGAGCTAAAAGACAACAAGCATGAAAAAGTGGGAAATGCAAGTAAAAAAATGTACAAGCACTGTATAAGATGCACCCAGATGCACTTAACCTCTAAGTTAATCTATCGGTTAACTAACGGCTAAACATTGGTTAATTAATTGTTCACCTAATTCTTAACATTGGTTTACCTAATGGTTAAAGATAACCACTTAACTATATATGAAAAAATTATGAGATGGAGAATTTGTCTTTGCCATTATGTCCCCCAAGCCTAGCACAGTTGCATAGTAGTTAGTCCATAACCACCTATTATGTGTTTATGAAGTGCCAGGCACTGTGTTAATGCTGGGGATACAAAGAAAGGCTTTTGTATATTCTCCTTTTCAGCTTTCCTTCCTGACTTGGGAATTCATAATCTGCTCCTACACGTCTGGTTGGAATGGGATCCTCCTGTTTGGACCTGATGTACATTGGCTGGGGTCTGACCCCAGGCTCTCTCTTCTGATGGTAGTTACTGTACACAAGGAAGTGCCAGGTCTCTTTCATGCCTGCTTCCTCAGATCCCATAATCCATACCTCTGGTCTGCTTCAGCCAATCACAGGAGTGGCCAGTATGCTTAGCTGTCATCATACCCAAAAATTACTTCCTCCATCATCTTCAAACATAAGAACCCATCTCTTACCACACTCTCCTGCCCTTCCATCTCTCCCTCTGTATCAATCAGTCAAAATTATTAAGTACCTCCCATGTGCCAGACACTGTACTGAGCACTGGGGACATACAAAAAAAAGCAAAAGACACTTGACTGTCCTCAAGCAGTTCACAGTGTAAGTTGGGGGTGGGGAGGAAGGGGAGATAACCCTCCTAAGTCCATTCACATTTCTCATCTTGACCCTTAGTTTCTCACTCTTTATTTTTTCCCCCAAGTGTGATCTTGCCTTTTCTCAATTCACAATTTTGCTCTTTAGTGAACTAGTTCAACTCTGCATTGTTTAGTACCCTCAAATCGTAGCACCTTGTTCTTCCATCATTTATGCCCTGCCAAACTTCAGCCTTGGATGACCACCCCTGCCCTGCACCTCCATCAGCCTTCTCTGCTCCTGCTGCAAGGCTAGCTGCAGTGAGATGAGCCTGTTGTGACTGGGTCATTCAGAAATTGATGATCTAGCACAGCATTTCTTAAACTTCAGTCTCCACCCCATGGGGAGAAGGGTAACTGAAAGGGGGGGTCTCAAAATATTTGGCAGAAGCAAAATGTTTCTGAATGTACAACAACCAAAATTTAATTCAAAATCAAATGCAATGAATTTTAGGTGTTTCTGAAGTGCTTGCCCATGTTGCGTCACACAACTTCACTGCAGCCTTGGTTCTGAACAGAGAACCTTGCCCTGCAGAGGCCATCATGCCATGAAACACCAACAAGCACTGCCAGAAGGATCTCAGCTCAGATTCAATACTGTATGTTAGGAATTGCAGTGTTTTTACTGTACATACAAAAGTTTTCTGCTTTTACAGAAACATAATAGTTTAATTAGGAAAAAAGATTTAAATATTTTCATCCCATCATTCCTCAGCATGTAACTATCAAATTAGTGTAACTTTGGATTGCATTGTATTAGAAAGTTTGATTTTTAAAATTGCTATAATCTCTTTCTTTCACAGAAAAATAGGTGTTTAAGTGAAACAAGTAAAGACAAGGCCCCTTAATATTTCCCCACTATCGCTGCTATATGTGTATGTAAGTATGAACATCAATTTTTTAAATTAAGCACAAAAAATATAATTTCATGAACTAAAGCTAGTATTTATTTGAGAAATTATTAACAATATTTATTTATATTTTAGCACAAAAATATTTTTTGGTTATGGATAAATGGCTAAATTTAGAAAGAAGTGGCCAAAATACTGATAACAATGGGGCAGAGTCTCTGCTACCAGGATGTAGTACACTAAATTGACAAGAAAAAGGAAATTCATTACATCACTTTTGCAATATAGATTTACTTCTAATAATGATGATGGTGTGGAAAAACCTCTTTGCTTAATTTGTGATGAAGTTTTGGCTGCAGAGAGCAAGAAATCAGCCAAATTAAAATGGCATCTTAATACCAAGCATTCAAAGTACTGCAACAAAGCAAAGGAATATTTTTAATGACTTTAAAAATCTTCAAATAAAGAAAAACAATGTTTTGAGAAATTTCTTACTGTCAACAAAAAGTATTTAGTGGTATCTCATGAAATTTCTTATGTAAAAAGGTCCTACATGATAGAAGATCTAGAGTTACCTGTTGCTATTAAAATGTCAGAAATAGTTCATGGGGAAAAGTATGCGGATGAAATTAATAAAATTCCTTTATTGAATAATACTGTTTCCAAAAGAATTTCTGAAACTAATAATGACCAGCTCCAGAAACTTATCACCAGGCTTCAGGGCAGCCCAAAGTTGGCAATTCGGTTAGATGAAAGAACTAATATTTCTAACATGGCACAGTTGTAACTTTATGTAAAATATGTTGATGAAGGAAGCATACATGAGGAATTATTATTTTGTCACCCTTTGGAAAGGCACACAAGAGGGGAAGATATATATCTTAAAGTCAATGACAGTGGAAAAGTTGCATTGGAGTCTGTACAGATACTGCTAGAACAAGGAAAGGCAAGAATATGGAATTTGTAGCAAAAGTTAAAGCTGGTAGCAACAAACATCACTTTTACTCACTGCATGATCCATTGGGAGGCACTTATAGCCCCCCCAAAAAATATCACCACAGTAAGATGTTATATTTTGTTTTACTATCAAAATCATTAACTTCATTAAAAGCTGGGCCCCTTAACATTCATTTTCAAATCTTTGGAAAGACATGAACTCCTATTACAAAAACGTATTACTACATGCAGAAGTAAGGTGACTCACAAGGGGGTGAAGTTTAAACAGATTATTGAATTTGAAAGATGAAGTTGTAGTATTTTTGACTGAGCAGAAATATAATCTTGTTAATTTTTTTCATAATGACTTATGGCTTTCAAAACTATGTTATTTGTTGGATATTTTCTTAAAAACTCAATGATATAAACATATTGCTTCAAGGAAAAACATTGTGACATGTTTATGTTGAAAGAAAAAATTGAAATGGTTCTTTAGAAATGTTTACAGCTACAGATGATTTTATAATTGAAAATAACCTCCCCAAAGATTTAGTTATGAGTTATAATTGATCATCTGAAGTTCCTGAAGACACAGTTTCAGAAATACTTCCCTTCAAATTTTGATTCTAAAAAACTAAGTTAAGTTCATAAGCCATACTTAATTGAAATAAAAAAAACATTATCCATCTGCCATTAAAAGTTCAAGAATAATTTGCCAAGTTATCAAGAGACACAGGTTTAAAACCTGAGTTTCCTAAAAAAAATTGTGAAATGAATTTTGGCTTGGTATTAGGACAGAGTTTTGAACAATTTTTGAAATGGCTCTAAAATACTTCTACCATTTTGTACTACATATTTATGTGGAAGTGACACTCTCAGAATTGATGATTGTAAAATCAAAGTATTGATGAGCTCTGAAAAATGTTGAAGAGACTCTGTGTCCTGTAGTATGAAATATTATGCCCAAGATTTAATTCTTTGTGTAAAAATAAACAAGGATATCCATCTCATTCATGTTCAAATTATATATATATATATTACATATGTGATTACATACTCAAATTATATGCACATATTGCTTTAAATTGTTTTAAAATAAATTTCTTTATGATTTTTAGCAATAGACATTTGATTTGTGTACCTATTTTACATACCTCTATACCCAGAGTCTCCTAGAAATATCTGGAGCAAAAAAGGGTCCCAAATGGAAAAAGTCGAAGCCCTGATCTAGATCAGTGGGCTCTTACTCTGCTGCAGCCATTTGATTCTTCACTGATTAAATCCCTTCTATAATTATCCTAATCTCTCTTCATCCCAACTCTGCCTTTTCTAAGCAGAAGCCTTCCCTTAATTTTTAGAGAAAATTAATGTCAATGTCGTTCTTTTTGTTCACCTTACCTTCAAACACTTCTGTCTTCATCCTTTCCCCTGTTGCTCCTATATCTAAAGGAGACCCCTTCTTACCAAGGGAAGCCAGACTACTTATGCATTCTGGGGGTGTGAAGGGTCATAATCCATGGTATTTAAGGAGTAGCTATTCCACCTCCCAACCTGCAGAACACTTTGTGCCTAATTCCAGACTTAGCAGTATTTATCAGGAGTTTAGTGTGTCATAGTGGTTAGTCCTGGGGTTACAAGCAGAGATGATTGAATACGTGGAATATGTGTGTTCCATAATAGATTCCATGTTATGCGTTCCATAATCAACATGGAATCCATCCAGCTTAGTTGCTTTTCTGGGCCATGAGGACAGCTGGCTGCTTCTCAATCAAGAGAAGTGACTTGTATCTCATCACCTAAACCAGGGTCTCAGCTGATCCAGCTGCCCCTAATATTCCTTCCCCATTTACAGACTTAGTTTATTTGACAAGTCAAAATGGTGAGCTTTGGGCACACTGAGGTATGCTCCCATTTCCAGACTACTTTCCTGTGATTGGGGAAGATCCAGCAGTTTTTACCAGTCCTAATTGCCTCTCCCACTGCAATGAACTTAGTTTTTTCTTTAAAATATATTTGTTTCCCTCTTGTGTGATCTCTTTGGGATACAACCCTAGAAGTAGAATTGCTGGGTCAAAGAGTATGAACATTTTTATAGCCCTTTGGGCATAGTTCTAAACTACTCTCCAGAATGGCTGAATCAGTTCACAACTCCAGCAGCAACGTAACAATGTTCCAATTTCCCCACATTCTCTCCAGCATTTATCATTTTCCTGTTTTGTCATTTTAGCCAATCTGACAGGAGAGATGTGGTACCTAAGATTTGTTTTGATTTGCATTTTTCTAATCGGTAGTGATTTTGAGCATTTTTTCATATGCCTATAGATATCTTTAATTTCTTCCTCTGAAAACTGCCTGTTCATATCCTTTGACCATTTCTCAATTGGAGAATGACTTGTATTCCTACAAATTTGGCTCGGTTCCCTGTACATTTTAGAGATGAGGTCTTTATCAGAGACATTAGTTGTAAAGATTTTCTCCCACTTTTCTGCTTCCCTCATAATCTTTGTTGTGTTGGCTTTTTTATGCAAAAACTTTTCAATTTAACATAATCAAAATTATCCACTTTGCATTTTGTAATGCTCTCTATCTCTTGTTGTGTCATGAATTCCTTTATAGTAGCAAAAAATTGGAAATCAAGAGGATGCCCATCAATTGGGGAATGGCTGAACAAGTTGTGATATATGAAGGTAATGGAATATTATTGTGCTATAAGAAATGGGGAAGATACGGACTTCATAATAACCTGGAAAATCCTACACCTTATAATGCTGAGTGAGCGGAGCAGAACTAGGAGAACATTATACACAACCACAGATATATGGATTCTTTGATGACTAACCTTGATAGACCTTGCTCTTCTCAGCAATACAAGGTTCAAAGACAACTCCAAAGGACTCATGAGGGAGAGAGCTATCTACATTTAGGGAAAGAACTATAGAGACTGAGTGCAGATTGAGGCAAACTGTTTGCCTTCCTTTTTTTGTTTTTTTTTTCTTTTTTTTTTTTGGTTTTGTTTCTTCTTTCTCATGACTCATTTCATTGGTCATATTTCTTCTTTACAAATTGACTGTTATGTAAATAAGTTCAATGCAAAGTTATATGTAGAAGATATATGAGATTCCATGTTATCTTGGGGAGGTAGGTGGGGAAGAGGGGCAAGAAAATCTGAAAATCAAAATCATGTGGAACTGAGTGTTGTAAACTAAAAATAAAAATTCTAAATAAAAATATATATTTCTTTCATTAAATATTTCCCAATTACATGTCAACATATTTTAACATTCACTTTTAAAATTTTTGAGTTCCTGCTGCTGAGTAAAGTGAACAAAACCAGTAAGACACTACACAGTAACAGCATCATTGTGGGATGATCACCTTTAATTGACTCAGCAATGCAATAAATTCCAAAAGACTCATGATGGGAAATGCTATCCACATCCACAGAAGGAACTATGGAGTCTGAATGCAGATCAAAGCAAGCTATTTTCACTTTTTTGTTTTTCTTTCTCCTGGTTTTTCCCCTTTTGTTCTGATTCTTCTTTCACAATGTGACTAATGTAGAAATATGTTTAAGATGTTATACATGTATAACCCATATGAGATTGCTTGCCATCTAAAGGAGGAAGGTGGGGAGAGAGGGAGAAAAAAAATTGGAACTCAAAATCTTATAAGGGAATGAGGGCAGAAGCTGGTGGCTCCTGGGGGTGAGGTTGCTGCAGCTGAAGTGAAGGTTCCTGTGCAAATTGAAATGGCAGTGGGTGATTGTTTGAAAACCACTGTCTCATTACCCTGCCTTGCTCTTCATCATGCAGTGGTGACTTCATTCCTCCATAGAAGGAGATGTGTGTGCCACAGTTCTCATGGAATGTTAAAGTGAAGTAAATAAATGGAATGCAAAAAATATGAGTTCCAAATTCTCTCCCTCCCTCACCCCACCCCTCCTTGAGAAGGCAAGCAATTTAATATAGATTATACAGATGAAGACATGCAATATATTTCCATATTAGCCATGGTACACTGAGTCTTAACAATGGCCTTGCTAGACAGGTCTTAGACTCTCCCCATCATGCTAGGATGATAGTTTGAGTGCAACTCTTATTGTTCAGGTTTGCTTTTTAACAAGGTTCTCCTTGGTGAGAGCAAGGAGGGTTAGACTCTCAGACCTGGAGGATGGTCCAGTCCGCTGCTCAGGAATTGTCTGTACAAATCTTTGTTTGTGATTTTAAACACTTTTTTTCCCCTCACGTGCCCATTCTTCATATTCTCTATCTCAGTGCCCTGATAGAGTCCTCGGCTCTAGGTAATTAAGAGATGACTCCCTGCCTGGCATTATATTGGTTGGTGAATGGATGTTTCTGGGGAACTCCCTCTTCCAAAAGCAGCTCAGCACCTTCTCTAATGCTGGGTCTTAGAGAATTGCCTGGGGCCCCTGAGGGTAGTAAACTTTGGGGACAGTTTTGTTTGCTGAAGTCCCGGCCCAACCCTGAAATGAATACTACTCCTAAGTACAGAAAGCAAACAAACAAAAACCAAAAGAAATCAAAACCCTATCCCACCATTGAGTGTGACCTTGAACATGTTAAAGCACCCACATACTACACTTACCCCTCAAAATGGGGAAAGGTGGCCCAGCGGATAGAGCCCTAGGCCTGAAGTCAGCAAGACCCTAGTTCAAATATGACCTTGTACACTTACTGTGTGACCCTGGGCAAGTCACTTACCCTCTGCTTACCTCACGTTCCTCATCTGAAAAATAAGGATAAGACTAGCTCCTACCTCCAAGGGTTGTTATAGGAATCCAATAAGATCATACTTATAAAGTTCTTAGCATAAGGTCTGTAACAGACTAAGCGCTATATGCATGTTAGCTATTATGATCGAAGACAAGGAGGATGAAGGATTTTATTATGGAGCCTCTTAAATGATAGTAAAGGATCCCTATTTCTGAAATTGTTTGAGAATTCATTGTTTATCACAACCAATGAAGCCATTGCCCATTTGGGAATGTGTTGCCCCGGTCAAATCTTCCAAGAGATCAACCAGATCTTCCAGGGGGAGATCCAGAAGTTCCTGGGAAGCAGCCATATGTCCCTGCTGGACAGTCAGATCTCCTAGGTGGTCACCCAGATGTCCCTGGGAAGCAGCCATACGTCCCTGCTGGACAGTCAGATCTCCTAGGCGGTCACCCAGATGTCCCTGGGGGACAGTCAGATCTCCTAGGTGGTCACCCAGATGTCCCTGGGAAGCAGCCATACGTCCCTGCTGGACAGTCAGATCTCCTAGGCGGTCACCCAGATGTCCCTGGGAAGCAGCCATATGTCCCTGCTGGACAGTCAGATCTCCTAGGCAGTCACCCAGATGTCCCTGGGGGGCAGTCGGATCTCCCATGTGGGCACCTACATGTCCCTGCTGGGCACTCACATCTCCCAGGTAGGCACCCAAATGTCCCTGGGAAGCAGCTAGATCTCTTAGGGGGACATCCAGATGTTCCTGGGAGGAAGCCAGATCTCTCAAGGTGGCATTCACATCTTCATCAGGCAAAACCATTGCAGACCCAAGTCCAACCTTGGATAGATTGCTGGGCTGCAGTTGTCGTTTCTGGTTAACAGAAGGCAACAATGCACATGGTTGCTCATCTCCCTTCAGCCATGGCTGTATCTGGCTTTGATGTGCCTGAGGTGACCGATGCAGAGAAGAGGTGAGCTGCTGGACCTGGGAGCTGTGGGCCTGGGGCAGTGAGGGCAGCAGGGTTGGTGGCTGCTGGGGGTGAGGCTGCTGCAGCTGAGGTGGGGGCTGCTGTGCATACTGAAAAGGCAGTGGCCGATGATTTGAGTACAACTGTCTCATTGCTCTGCCTCGCTCCTGATCTTGCAGCGGTGCCTTCACTTCTCCGTAGAAGGATATAGGTGTGCCATAGTTCTCTGGCCCTTTTGTTCCCTGCTGGGCCAAGAAAGATGCACACTGGCTGGAGTTTCCCTGGGATACTGGTGTAGAGAAGGCATAAGGCTGAAATGGAGTTGGCAGTCCCGTAGTTTGGGAGGAGCCAAAGTGATTGCTTTGGGAAATGCCATATCCATGTGAGCAATCAGGCTCTGTGGTCGAAGCTGCACTCCTGCTCCCTATGGAGCAGCTAGACCTTGGGCCAGCTTCCTGACCAGGCTCACCTGGCCAGGAGGGAGACTCAGATGTATCTGATGATGATAGCTCATTCTCTTCCAGAATCTCACTTGGAGATAGGTTTTCCCATTCCATCTGATTTCTTGAGCAGGTGGAAGCCCGCTTTGGTGGTTTTCTGGCTCTTCTATTTTGAAACCAAACCTAAGTGGGGAAAAGAAGAAATGTAATGATGTCCATTAGCTTGACCTTAATTTTATTTTTTCCTACTGTTAAAAAGGGGAAGTTTCTATTTCTTTAAATTGGTGTGTTGTTCTTGACTGGACAAGCTGGTAAGATATTTCTCTTTTGGGCAGATTTCCTCATCTGATTAAAAGAAAACCTCAGGGAGATGTAGACATTTTTTTAAAACCCACCACTTCACTTCTCAACGGCCTCATCCCTACCTTTTTATCTTTCAGTCTGTTATGAGTAGTGGCAGGGTTGTTGCACAGCACCCAGCACATAGTAGGTGCTTATTCAATTGAATTGCTGAGGAAATGGAAAGCGTAAATCTTTCTAATTAGCAAGAGGTTATCTTGATGGCCCTCCTAGCTTTCTTTCTTGCAAGCTCAGCCCAATGCCCCCTCCTAAGAGGCATTTCTGAGCCCCTCTGCCCCAGCTGCCATCTCCTTCCCTTTCCCTGGAATGACCTCATGTCTCTGTCTCCAAGCTGTCTCCCAGAGGGAATATAACGCCCTTCAGGGCAGGGCCTGGTTCACTCCTCTCTTTTATCCCCACCACTGAGCACAATGACAGCTACAGAGGAGTCACTTAAATGGACTGAATTCAAGGACTATCTACAAAGTGTCCACTGTGTGCCAGACACTGTATAAATTTGCTTGGTTTCTTAACCTCGGAGAAAAGAAACATCTTTGGCTCTCCCTCCTTCCTGTCCAAGCTATTTTAGAGCTCCCAGTGTCTTCAGGCATTCCCCTCCTCTGCTGGGCCCCACTGGGCTCCACCTTCCCTCTGGAAGCACCTCCATTCTCCAGACCTTTCCCCACCTCTCTGGAAATGAATCCCATCCTCTACCACCTACCCACACTTCTCCAAATAACAAATCTCCCTCACTATAAATAAAATGACAACTCGAAGTTGCAACAGTTCTGTTTCTACTCATTTTACAAGATTAAAAAAGATTGCCTCCCATAAAGGCTGTTGAAACCTGAGTCTTCAACATAGAAAACATAGAAGTAAACCAGATTAAATACCTTTCACTTATGGGAGTAAAGAGAGATCATTTCATTATATGAAAGTGAAAATTGTTTTGATAAATTAGTTTACATGGGGACAATGGTAGCTGCTGATTTGGGGGGTGGGGTGGGAATCATCACATTAAATATGTAGTCTGATGATGGTCCGATAACTTGTATTAAAGACCAAAGTATACAGGTATTCAAAGAGGCTTCCCATTGGCACAGACTGGGGAAATCTAGAGCCACCAGCACATTGGCAAAGATGAAAGAAGATGGATTATTTCCACATCAGAGGAGATCTAGGAAGACAGACCCAAGAATTCATTGGAGCTCCATTGTAACTGGCCCAACTAAATCAAAAGGCAATGCTTGAAAACTGACTGAAGTGTTCATATCTGTGGGGTCCTGATTGGGAAAAAGCCATAAAATACAGTAATAAGTGAAGAGGCATGAAAACTGAAAGTCTGTGAAAGAGGGAAGCCAGAACATGGTGACATGTTTAAAACCATAACTTAGAGACAAAATTACATCCTAGACACTGAGTCAAAACCATGACCTATGAAAGCCATAAAAAGACTTTTGTGACCCATAGGTGATCTGTACACAAACTTACATTTGGGCATGGCATTGTCTTAACTTCCAAGCACATTACTAAGCTGAAAACCAAAATTATCAGCCAATCAGTAGTAATACACTCCCAAGCTCCTCCTCCTTCCTCTGTTTTCTATAGTTACTACAGGGATTTACCACAGGGATTTTGGGAGTTTCTTACAGGGGATTCACTGATTGGTCTGACTGCTGCCCCAGACCTAGGATGATTAAGATCTTGGCAGGGACCCATCACACTGCCCCAAATGTAAGTAAGCCAAATTGATTAAACTACCTATTAATCATTCTGAAGCTATTTGGCCTCTTCCTTTGGAATAAAAAGAACACCCCATGGTTATGGGGGATGCGCAGGGTTCCCCAGATGAGGAAATTCCAGACCTTACAATATCTTTCCACCACAATTGGGCATCTGCCTCAAAGGATCAATGACAGAGAAAATGGTCCCATATTTAATATCTATAGCAGCACTTTTGGTAGTAGCAGGAATCAGAGGCAGCTCCAGGCACTAAAAAGAAAAATCTGGGTGAAGTCAGAGCACCTGCACTACAAAGAAAGATCAGGATGGAGTATATAGAGCATCTGTGTTCAAATCCTACTCCTGACACTTTCTACCTGGATCACCTGGGCAAGTCACCATGACTTCTCCAGGCCCCAGTTCCCTCATGTGTAACATGAACAAGTTGCATGGATGACCTCTGAGTAGCCTTCCCACTCTGAAGCTGTGATCCTTTGAAGCTTAGACTACTGAGCCAGGGATTTCTGAAAATAAGAATTAGAAACAGTATTAAGAGTCCAGAGAAATCAGGAAAACACCAAAAGACATCAGACTCAGACCAATGCCATGACAAATATTGAATGAAGAAGACTCAGGAAACGTAGGCTTCCCTGCTCTTGGTCAAGAGATGGTCAACTACAGGAGGCTTATGCTCTCTCATGCTCAGTGTACTGGTTTCTTTTGCTTAACTGTCCTTTATTATCAGAGAAGATTCCATTTGTTGGGTGTAGGAGACAGTATTGTGATTTTTTATGATCAAATATTGCCTTAAAGAAGAAAAGGAAGCCAAGGGTTGTCTCCATTCCCCAGCAAGGAATTGCAAGAAGACCTACTGAAGGTGGCCAAATGGATATTAGCCTCTTGACTTGGTATATGGAAAGGAGAGGCATCGTAGGATCCTTCACACTCCCCATACCAGAACTTTACAAACACGCACAAGTACACATGTTACACTGAGACATCAGCTCTCAACTCACCTGTACTCTCGACTCACTGCTATTGATCCTTGCTGCCAGTTCTTCCCTTTCTTCTATACCAGGATAGCGGTTCTTCTCAAAATAATCAACAAGAACACATATCTGTTCTTTTGTAAATACAGTGCGTCTCCTTCTTGTGGCAGAACACTGTCCTATGAGAAAAGGGAAGAAAAGTTTTGCACATTGACAGGAGCATTTCCTCCCCTTCCTAGATCACCTTTGGAATAAGAGAGTCTGAGACACTGTCAGATCAGTCTTACTGGAGCAGTGGACACAACTGAGCCTTTTTCAGTCCTCTCTCCCTCAGTTTCCCTTACATGGTTTTCTCCAAGCCTTTGCCCATTATTTCTACCTCTTCTTCTTTCAGTATTCCAGAAAGTCTGTCCTCAGGGCTCTTCATCATCCCTTGCCTCAGTTCTTCTTTTGTATTCCCATATCTTTTAGGCCAATTGAGTCCTTCATTGCTTCTTTCCTACGGCAATATCCCCCTAAACAGACACCCTGGGCTTCCCAACTATCCTGTACCCCCTACTTGATACTAGCAAAGAAGAATTTAAAGATGTCATCCCTCCTTACCCCCTCACTCCCAAATCACCCAACTTTCATTCACTTGTTTCCTACAGAGAGAGGGAAGAAGGAATAGTGCATCTGGAGTCAAAGGGTCCTTGAACTTGGTGCCAAGCCAATTAAGTACTCTGACCTCAGTTTCTTCCTTTGTAAAAGGGAGTAGGAATAGCTGACCTCTAAAGTTCTTCCCATTTCTACATCACTACTGATTTCTGATGAACTTCTTTAGTCTCCTATTCAAGGCTGCAAACAATTTGGAACCCACCTACCTTTCTAGATTTCTCCTACATTCTCCACTCAAATTGAACCACCAAGCTCTCATTCTGACACCTCAGGGACTTTGCCCAGGTATTCACTATACCTGGAACCCCCCCACCACCTTTTTGCCAGTTGATATCCTCCTCTTTCTGCCTCCATGATGACTGCCTTCTCCACCATCCCACTCCTTCTCCTCAATGATCTTCCCTTCCTCAGTCCTCATTCCCTCCCTTCTTCAGATATACCATAATTGTACCCTATTATAACAGTTATCAGTTATAGTATAGTTCCCCTCATTTTTAAAATGATGGGATTGGCCTGGATGACCCTTAAGGTCTCTTCCAGCACCAGATCTATGATCCTGTTTCAGATTGAGTTTCTTTACATGTGTTTCATGGTTTTACATGTGTTACATAGCTTCTTTCCAAGGATAGCTCAGGTACCACATCTCTTCCTCAAGGCCTCTTCTGCCATACTGTCATACTCACACATTGGTTAATGTTCTCTGCCTCTTGGTATAACTTTGTATTTACTTCTGTGTCCTTGATACCTGGTCCCATGGGCACAACCTGGTTCTGGAATCAGAGGAACCTATGCTGCTTCCTTCCTGGGTGGCTTAGCCTCTCCAGGCCTCCATTTCTTCCTTGACCAAATGAGGGCAGTGCATTCAATGGCTTCCCATATCCCTTCTGTTCTAAATATATAAGCCTGGCTTTTACACTGGGAGCCCACAGGCTCCTTGAGGGGAGGGACACTTTATCTTAGTTTATAGATTGCATAGCAAAGTACCAAGTACAGAACAGGGACTTCATACTTATGGAACTGATTAACTCTTGAACACATCAGTGGTACTTATGGAACTGAATAGCCCTTAGGTGGCCTAGAAGCACCATGATGTATTTATCTGTGTCCTGCCCGCAACTTAGCCCAGGGGTGGAGGTTCCTGAGAATAGGCTGAAGGTTTAAAAAGCCTGGTACAGATGCTGACAGGAAGCTGCCCCTGGAGATGAGAAGATGGGAGCATGCAATTCCTGCCCCTGACTCTTCCTCCTCCTCCTCTGGGTGGGGTGGACAGATTCTTCTACTGATTAAATTAGGGCTGTACAAAATTTGGCTGAGAGGCTGCATGCTGCCCAGAGTGCAATTTATGTGGACCATCTACAAGCATAGATATTTACATAAAAGCTTTAGTAAATGAAGGGGAGCTACAGCAAAGCTCTCACTAAAATGGCAAATCAAAACAGATTGTCTATTGTTTCAATAAAAACCTAAGGTTAAACAGCCCTGGATTAAATCACCCAAGGCCTGCTTAAAAACCAGAATCAAAGTACTTCTCCCAGGAGACCTAGGCTGATTTCCCTAGGGCTCTGAGAGATTTTTTCAAAGACTGTCTCAGAATCACAGAGCCAGACTATGGCACAGGCAGAACTAGAACCCAGGCCATATGACTCCAAGGGCAGATCTTTACTCATGATGCCAGGCTTGCCTCTCAACATTTCAGCTAGCTTCTAAATTCCACATTTCTTGAATACCCACTACATTGTGTTAGGTTGTGGTGGAATACAGATCAAAATACTTTGGCACCTTTAATTTTTTTAAGGATGACTTGGGAATTTCTCCTAAACAAACTACTCCATTCTCAAGAACACAAGCACATACACCCAGGGTCCTAAAGTCCCTGTGGCTACAATTACTTTGTAGATAACTCTTGAGGAAAGTCTCTGTACCAATAATAACAATAATAAATTATAATATACACGTCTAGATATAGCTTATTTAAGGTTTGTAAAGCACTTTGTAAATATGATCTCAGTTCATCTTCACCAAAATCTTGGGTACTATTATTGTCATCATTTTACATATAGCAGATAGAGTTTAAGTAACTTGCTTAGGGTCACACAAATAAGGGTTACAGACAGGGTAGGACCTCAGCATTCCTGACTCCCAAATCCAAGGTGCCACCTAGTTGGAATATGAATTTGGCACTTTCTCTACAGGCAGAACATATATTTCAGAGACTAGTCTTTAATTACTTAGGTCTTCCTGGCTCTGGAGCCGGCTCCATATCCACTGAGACTTCTGCCTCCCCAACCCTCACCTCCAGGGAGATAAGTAACTAGATGACCTATTACAAAAATCTCTGACAATGTTAACCAATCCCACAAGATTGTAGCAAAGTACTCCACTAAAGTGAAGCAACAGGATATAACCCTTTCAAGACACCATGAGAAGAAAACCACCAAGTCTAATTTCTCATTAATAATGGCTGCTTTAATAATCATTTTTATCAAACTTTTGACCATCACTCATGCTCCTTCAACCAGGCATTTATTGCCAATTACAAGATGCTAAGCTCTAACAGTAAGGGTACGATGCCCCCCCCTTAGCCAGTTCCCCTTGGGAGATATAATATGTGAATTGATAAGCATGCCCTGGATAATTTGGGCAGTGGAGAGAGTATTAACTAAGCAGAAGAGAGGAGACAGATGGACTCCAATTTACAGCCAGTCTCAATGTGCTGTTTCACAAGGAACATAGTTACAATGCAACTAGTGAGAGACTTAGCTCAGCCATTTTTAATGACCATTTCTTCAAGGGCCAAGGGCATGGCTACTGTGCACTGGACTAGAAGCTGAGAGGAAATTTGAACTAGTAAAAGTCTTCTAAAACCAACTCGGAAACTATCCACTCTACTGAAGGAATGAAGTGCAAATTCATTCAAGCCATAGAAATGACATGCAGAAACTTTCCCATCTTCCCCAGAGAAAAGTAAATGAATTTCAGCCAGGCTTTGAGGACAAAGCACATGTTACTTACTATGGGAGTCCAGCCTCTCCTCTGGTGCTGGGTTATCTGCCAGCTTCTTCTCCTCTGGTGGTGGGTTGTTAGCCAGCTTCTCCTCCTCTGGTGGTGGGTTGTCCGCCATCTTCCTTGGAGAGTCAAGAGATCAGATCCAAATGGCAAGAAGTGATGGAGGAGTGCTGAGGCTTAGGATATTTATACTGTCCCTTAAAGTCCCAAGCCATAGAAACCAGGAGCCCTGCCTCCTTTTATTTTCTGGAAACCTCTCTGAAAGCAGGTTCACAACTCATATAAGGATAAGTACCTCCTACAAAGCACTAAGTTCATTAGGTGAGCTAAAACCAAGGTGGGCATGGAAGGGTGGGGCCTCTTGCCTAAGTACACAGGAAAAGTAGGTGTTAAGGTGGACCTGAGTCATGGTTCCACCCCCACCCAACAACTGAAACAACAATTTGGAAGAAGAAAAGTTGATATTATCCAAAAGAACCTAAATAAAGCTGGCAAGAAGAAGGCTATTAGAGGCTAAAACTAAAAAGTACAGAGAGCTGCTAATGTGTCTTATTAGTTAGTAGGAACTTCTTTATCTGGGAGTTGCCTAGATCAGTGAATTCCCAAGTCCAGTCCCTGTCCCCTACAATATTCAAGCCTTGTTTTACAAGGCTGGAAGCTGAATGAAGAGAGGTCTGTAGGAAAAAGACAAGGCTTCATTGAGCTTAAATTCCACCAGACTCTTAGGTGATGGCCCCAAGATGGCAAGGCACTCTCCCTCCAAAAATTCCTCTTTCCTTATCTTTGCACTCCCCCCCCACCCCAACTTACTCCTAAGACAATGTGAACTACCTTGGCTTTTGTTCACATTTCAATAAAATACACAGTTCTTAAGTGACAGTTTCATAAATATTTAAAAGGTTAAAGGACTTTTCTTTGTGCCCACAAATTAATTAAACTCCCTGACCTTAGGCTCCATTCTACTGGGGAAGAAGTAGTCCAGAGAAAACTTCTACCCAAGTAATTATGAAGTATATGCTAAGCAAGTACAAGAGGGAGACTTTGGTTTTGTTCTTGGATCCCCCAAACCTAGTTTAGACGCATAGTTGTCAGTCACTCAACAAGCATGTAGAAAGTGCTCACTGTGTGCCAGAACCTGGGTAACTGTTGGGGATACAGAGAATGGCTTTTGCCTTGAAGGAATGATCCCTGTTGTGAAGGAGCTCACCTTTACCCTTGTGATAAGGAGGAGACCTGTGACTTCTTTGGCAGCAGGACCTCCTGGGTGAGGAAGCTGCCTCTATCAATACAAGTTGGCACTTTCCTCCCCTTCCTGCAATGCCTAACTTGATATCTTATAGCATTGCCTAAAGCCTTGAAATATGACTTGTCCAAGGTTACACAGATAGGCCGTGCCAGAGACTAGATCTTCTTTGTGAGGGCTGGATTAGTAGCTTGTTGGCATCCCCCAGTATGGCCAACACAAATGCCATTTTCAAAAGACTGCACTGTCAGTTCCAAAGTGCTCTAAAGTGTCAGCCTACAGCCTCCATTACTCATTTCCCTTACCAGCTCAATTCAACAAGCTACCAAGAGTTGCCCGAATTCCACAAGGTCACCTCTCTTAGCCTCCCCCCAATCCCTTCTCATATACTGCTGAAGAAACTGAGGGCTTGAGATGGGAAGGGAGGCATATTGGGTAACACAATAAGGGAGATGAAGCCCTGAGATCTGCTCACCTATCTTCTGATGTCAATGAGTTCACTGCTAATGGCTAATTATTGCTTCAGCAAAACCTGCATTGGCCAAAAGGTCTACCTATTGGCTTTCATCATTCTGAAGACTGATTTTCTTTCTACTTGTAAGTTCTATATGCACTTACCCTTCTGTCTTTTTCCTTATTAATGTGATGGGTGCATACTTTACTATAAAATCTTTGAAAAACAAAGTTGAGAGAGGATTCTGGGAAGATGGCTGAGTAGGTCAGAAAATCCCAAGCTTTCAAGATTTTCCCCCACAAAAGAGTTAAAATAGCACCTTGGGGGGAAAAAGTGTGGGTGAAGACAAAGAAGAACAGGGGCACAACCAGGATCTTCCTGAGACAGTTTGAGAAGATCTGAAGAAAAACCCCAGGACCAGGTTTGGTCCCTGTGAAGAGTAAACACCTGCAGGCTAGGTTCCATTTTAACAACAAGCAGGGAGGCTGCTTAAACAACTAGGGGCAAGCCTGGGGTTAGTTGGTCTGAGAGGCTGCCTCAGTCCCAGCCACTGGAACTTTTCACCCTGGGATAGTGAGGGGAGTCATGTGTTTGAGCCTAGGAAGATTGCGGGAACCTCTGCTGACCGGGAACACTAGATGCAGCTGTGCTGAAAGGAGCGGTGCAGACAAGAAGGAACACCCAGTGAGTGCAGAAGCAGTGGGGAAGAAAGCCCTTGGCTGTGGGCACTTATAGGACAGTTAGCGGTTTGGCTTTGGTTCCAGGCTAGAGGATAGAACTGAAGATCTGGGGCAAGAGCCACCATTTCCCATACCCCAGAGCTAGAGGTGATTACAAAAATCAAGTTATTAACACAAAAAAAACAGTGCACAGGCAAAAGAGAAGGTATCCAACCATAGAAAACTATTATGGGAATAGAGATGACCAGGATTCATCTTCAGAGGAGAATGCTGAAGTAAAAAAAACCCCAAAGAGGAATGTCAAATGGTCATTTGCCAAAAAGAATTTATAGATCTTTAAAAAGACTTTAAAAATCAAATGACAGAGATGGAGGAAAAACTAAGAAATAAAAATAAAAATAATGCAAGAAAAACAAGAAAGTTATGAAAGGAAAGGCAATCAATTAGAAAATGAGATCCAGAATCTCAAGGAGGAAAATGACACCTTGAAAATTAGAACTGGGCAAAGTGAAGCTAGTGACTATAAGAGATCAAGAAATAATTAAACAAAACATGAATAATGAGAAAAAAGAAGAGAAAATGAAACATATTGTAAGAAAAACAACAGATTTGGAGAATAGATCAAGGAGAGAAAATATTAAAATAATTGGAGTAACTGAAAGTCATGATCAAAAAAAGAATCCTGATACAATAATACAAAAAATAATTAAAGAAAATTGTCCTGAAGCATTAGAACAAGGAAGGGAAATAAAAATAGAAAAAAATCCATCACACACAACTTAAAAGAGATCCGATGAGGAAAACTCATAGGAATATCATAGTCAAATGCCAGAACCCCAGCTCAAGGATAAAATATTAAAAGCATCAAGATTAAAACAATTTGAATATGATGGTGCCACAATTAGAATTACACAAGACCTAGCAGCAGAGGCATAAATGGAACAAAAAATATCAA